>NC_081792.1:12442169-12773305 GCF_963082965.1 Carassius carassius
CACAAGCCCATGTGGAGGCCAACGCCTCCTTTTCTATTTGTGCATACCGTTGCTCTGTATCACTGAGACACTTTGAAGCATATGCCACAGGTTTCCACACATTCTCTGCTTGCTTCTGAAGGAGAACAGCACCCAGCCTGTAATGAAGAGGCATCCGCAGAAACTACTGTATCCATGTTTGTATCATATAGTGCCAAACCTGGAGGTTTTGTCAGTTCCTCTTTGATTTTTTCAAAGGCCTCTTGCTGAGGTGATTCCCAGATCCACATGTTGGACTTTCTCAATAAGTCTCTGAGTGGTTGAGTTTTCTCAGACGTCGAGATGTGGTAAGAATTTACCAAGGTGGTTGACCATTCCCAAAAACCGCCTTGTTTCACTGACATTACATGGTAGTTTCATGGCTTTTATTGCTTCTACCTTATCTGGATCTGCACTCACGCCTTTCTCCTCAATGATTTGTCCAAGAAACTTGATTTTTCTCTTGGAAAACTCACATTTCTCATTGAGTGTTACACCTGCTTCCTGAAGCCTTGAAAGCGCCCTTCGCAGCCTCTCATCGTGTTCACTCTGAGTGGACCCCAGACAAGTACATCATCCATTTGATAAACCACACCTTCCAGTCCCTCAAGAATTCTGGACATGCGTTTTTGGAAATGCTCTGGTGCTGAAGAGATTCCAAAGCATAGACGGTTATAACAGTATCGTCCAAATGGAGTTATAAAGGTGGTGAGCAAAGAGGATTCCTTTGAAAGTGGAATCTGCCAAAAGCCAGCATTGGCGTCGAGCTTGGAAAACACTTTGGCTCCAGCAAGTTGTCCCAACGTGTTCTCCACAGAAGGTAGATGATGTTTTTCCCTCATAACTGATTTGTTCAGTTCAGTGAGATCTGTGCAAATTCTCACTTTCCCTGTCCGCTTCGGCACCATGACCATGGGAGCACAACACTCTGTTGGTTCCTCGACCTTTGAAATTATCCCCTGCAGTTCCATTCGGGTTAATTCTTCCTTCACCTCTGGTAAAAGAGGGAGGGAAATGCGCCTAGGTGTTGACAGAAAAAGGGTTTTGCCCCTGGCTTTAGCACAATGCTGTACTCACCCTTCATTTTGCCTAAGCCGCTGAAGAGTTTTGGAAACTCCTTCTCCACTCTTTCTTTTGAGCTTAAGCTGACATCATCCAGCCTGACTACTAGCTGAAGTGCAGCGACTGCTGGTCTGCCTAGCAATGGCATGTACAATCCGTCAACAACATATATGTTTCGTTTTTGTCCATTTATTGTGTTTACTGAGGGTGGCTGTAAATTTCCCCTGTACATTCAGTGACGTCCACCTGGCCCCTGGAGAATTTTCCCTGCATGTTTCAATTTGTTGAACCGGCCCTGGTTGAACAATGTTACAGGAACAACTGTAACATCAGCTCCAGTGTCAATTTTGAACACTGCATCATAATTGTCAATTTTTATCTCAGTCATCCATGGGCTTCCAGCCACATTAGTTGTTACTGAGTCTAGGAATGCAATGTCTTCATCTGCATCCTCAGAGAGTGTAGCAATATTCACCTCGTACACTTTCTTTGACTTGCACATCCTTGCATAATGTCCTTTTTTATGACACTGGTTGCATATTGCATCTTTTGCTGGGCATTGCTGCAGATTATGGCCTTTTGTGTCTCCGCATCTTGAACACTGAGTCCCCTTTTTATATATTTCATGAGATGATTTCTTTGCAAACTGTCCATATTGTGGCTTCACTTGTTTTGATTTCACATTGCTGTTCTGTTTAGCCTGCACACTATCCAACTGTTCATTAACAATACCCCCTTTAATGTTGGACTTGAGCAATTCTTGTTTTTTTTTTACCTTTTCACTTTGTCAAACTCGGACAACAGCCTTCTCAAGTGTTAATTCAGGGTCAAGCTGTAATTGTTCTGACAGCCTTTTGTCTGTCAGACCCACGACGATTCTATCTCTCACCATCTCATCGTGCAACTCTCCGTATCCACAGTGCTCGGCTAGACAATGCAGTTCCGTTTTAAAGTGATCAACAGACTCGCCCACTTCTTGCTGTCGCTGATAAAATTTAGCTCTCTCAAAAATCTAATTTCTGCGAGCTATAAAGTGTTCATTCAGTCTATTCTTCACAACATCATCAGCCGCTTCTTCAGGACTTAAATGCATGGAAATTAGTATGTCTTTTGCTTCCTCACCCATCACATAGATCAAGGCATTTACTTGATTTTCATCCGCCTGCGTCTCCAATCCATACGCAATTCGAAATCTTTCGAAGCGTTTTATCCATTTCAACCAGTCATCTGCTTTAAATGTGAATTTTTCCGGCGGAGAAACCTGAAACTGATTCATTATGGTGCCGCAAACTTGTCCAGAAAGCCCCCCTCTGCTGTCAGGACAAAACGAAACTGAGACTAAACTAACTTCGCAACTTTAATAACTCACTTGCAACTTTCAAGTGAGTTATTGAAGTTGTGAAGTTAGTCTCGGTTTCGTTTTTTGTCCTGTCAATTTCTACACTTCTGACACCATGTTCTGTTGTTTAATAGGCACAACGACAACCTTTATAATGGAGGACGATGCGACTGCCAGCCATAACTTCTGATAATTTTTTATTATCCCCTTTTCAGTACCGTAACACAGTATATGTCACTCCCGTTTCCTGTGTATTCTAAAACTACCATATAGAACCTAATACTAAAAATCCCATAGAGAAACTACGAGGTATTACCAAAAAGAAAATGAGAAACGAGATCAAAAAATGCAGATGCTGAAGGCCACCGTCAAAGAGACCTGGGGCCTCATTTATAAAGCGTGCGTACGCACAAAACGGGGCTGGAAACGTACGTACGCCAGTTCCCACGCAAAGGTTGTGATCTATAAAAAACAAACTTGACGGGAGAATGTGCGCACCTTTAAGCAAACTTTGAGCCGTGCGTACGCACATTCTGGAGACAAAGGGAATTGGCGACACCGATGGTGAGGTCGTGAACTGAAGTTAGATTGTAGAAAATAAATGTGAGAAGAACGATTATAAGAATGAATGACATTTAATTTTCACTCCATTTCATACGTTATATCCACATTATCATGAAGATTAAATCCAACAGTGTTATTTGTGCCGATTGTTTTAGGCTATATACATCTAGTAAAATCCAAACGTAATTCAAAATGTATTAAAAGTAAAATAAAATAATAATCAGCGCTGCCTTACAGTCACATTGTCCACAACGGGAGCACAGGAGGACATGGCGCGATACATGTGATAGCCTACAGAATAGCATGAAATACCCTTTTATTAGAGAACTGCAGAACACAGTGTAAAAAGGAAATATTTTCCGTAATGTACATAGCCTATATCATAAAATGTCAAAGTCTGCAAAAACAGTAATGAAGCACAATCGCTACTCATCATCGGTCCTAACTATTACGGTGTTCATTACAAAACCGTCAAGAAGCATGTGTTCACTATAACATTTTCGTCTTAAATTTTCGCCCACAAATTAATTAAGTGATTTTGTCAAGGTGTTAACGATCAGTCTATTTGCTAGAAACATATAAATTCTCCGGTGACCCGGGTATGTAATGCTTCATGATGGCACTCCTGGCACTGTTGGAGGATTACGCTAATGGCAGAATAAGGAGAGAACGAGTTTTCAGGGACCATGATGATTTCCTGGCCCATGATGATGACTGGCTAATAAGCCGATTTAGATTCCCTAGAGCTGTGCTCTTGGATCTATGTGCTGAATTGGGTCCAGTATTAGAGAGGGCAACACGCCGGAACCATGCCATCCCAGTCCAAATACAAGTCCTCACCACTCTGGGGTTCTTGGCAACCGGCTGTTTCCAGCGGGAATTGGCAGACAGGTAAATTAATAATATAAAAAAACTATAAGTAATCCTCAAATTTGTCTCTAAGACCTTTTTGTATATGAAATAATTCTATTGGAATCTATCATCTCACCCTATAGGTCTGGTATATCACAGCCGTCCCTGAGTGCCATAATATCTGTCGTTTTAAATGGTATACTTAATATGGTTAGTCGATACATCAGGTTCCCCTACACTGTGCGAGAACAGGCCGAAATTAAAACGCAATTTGCAGCAATGTCTGGTTTCCCAAATGTAATCGGCGCAATTGACTGCACTCATGTTGCTATAAGGGCACCATCTGAAAATGAATTTGCTTATGTTAATAGAAAGCATGTGCATTCTATTAATGTGCAAATCATATGTGACTCCAACATGACCCTCACAAACATTGTGGCACGCTGGCCTGGTTCAACACATGATTCCTTTATCTTGACACATAGCAGTGTAGGGAACAGACTAAATGCAGGCGCAGTACGTGATGGCTGGCTTCTTGGTGAGTTTAACAATATTAAAAAGTAGAAACTGTAACAATTTTGTTTTTAATATAATTATAACCTGCAGGCGACAGTGGCTACCCCCTGAGACGCTGGCTCCTCACCCCATTTTTAAACCCGCAGAGCGCAGAGGAAACTCATTATAACGAGGTCCACTCTCGTGCCCGCGCAGTTGTGGAGCGTGCCATCGGCATCCTGAAATGCAGATGGCGTGCTCTGGATGCCTCGGGTGGCAGACTTTTATACCATCCAGCAAAAGTGTGCAAGATTGTCAGGGCGTGTGGTGTTTTGCACAATATAGCACTGAGAAACGGTATTCCTCTCCCTCCTGATCTCCCTCTACCCCAGCATTACGACCCCGAGCCACAGCCCCCTGGCCGACAAGAGGGATATCAACGAGGTGCAAGAATCCGTGAGGATGTCATGCGGCGTTTGTAAAGAAAGACAAAACTCAAGGTTCATGTTTTAACTGCATCTTTTAATGATTGTGCAATTTCTTGCATCACTTCTCTCATCTGCCGTAGCTCATCTGCAACCCTGTTGACAGCGTTTATTGTCTCTCGCTGTAACTGCAGGACTGCGTCAGTGAGTACCCGACCACTTTTGTACGTGCCAGACGCAGAAGGGGCACTGCTTTGAGCCGGACGCTGTGCATCTGCATCTGAGAACCCCTCACCCTGAACCTCCTGTTCATTTACAGCTTCAGACTCCGGAAGGACTGGAGGACAAACAATTGGCAACATTTATCCATTTATCACCCCACACACTCAAATGTACAGCGTTAATGATTAAAAATCGGTTTAACCTTGCTCCTCTGTGGTTTCAGTCACGTCAGTGTCTCCCTCCTTTTCCGACACAATACCACACACGCTGACCTCCCCAATTATAGCCGCGATTTTGCTGTCCACTGATGTGAGATCAGCTGTACATGGGCCCCCACCAGTTGCAGCCACGCTCTGGCGGTGGGAGGACAGTTTTCTCTTTGCCTCCACCTTGAATGAATGAGAATCTTTATTTCACATATTTTGCATACTGTAAGCACATGTAAATAAAACTTTTTGAAAATCAATATTGCTATTTATATAGGTATATAGCCTAATAAAACACAAATGTAATATGTTGGTAAAAAAAAAATTTGTATACCTTCAGGTCGGACCATTTTTTCTTTAATTCTGCAACTGTCCGTTCTGTCCCACTGACACAATTGACGGCAGAAGCAATACTTTGCCACTCGCACTGCTTCTTTTTATTAGTGACCCCACTGCTGTGGCCACCAAATAACACAGTTTTCCGAGCCTCCACCTCCCCTACAAGTGTTTCAATCTCAGTATCTGAGAAATTAGCTACTAGAAAGCTACAGGCAGGTGAGTTTGATCAGGGTTGGAATTGACCTGTTCTCCTTGGATCTTTAAAACCCCATTTTACAGAGGTTAATATTTTAGCATCACGTATTCGTTGTAGTTTTGTGTGCGTTGTTGTCCGCTTGTCCTGACGCACCAATTCATTGTATTTTTCCAGCAGAGATCACAGGCTGGGAGGATGACAGCTCGAGTGCACTTCTCGTTGATTGCTGCTTTTTTGTGTCTGTTCGGATACTTGAGCGTAACTCATGCTATTCAAAGAGTCCCAGGTGAAAAGATCTGTTGCTTTCATTACACACTCTGAAGAAATGCAGAAATAATTGACTCTAAGTCTTTGAAAGTAATTAACCTAGTTTATGAATGAGTAGTAGGTTTTAAAACCCTTTTGATTTGAAGCAGACAAAAATTTAAATCTTTGTATATAGGTTTGAGACCCATTGTGAAACCCCTGACTTACAAATGCTGAAACTGCACTCCCTGGCCTCCCGTAATGATCTGCTTGAATTCTCTAGTGGACGGTTTATGTCCGGCGACGCTGACCGTCGTGCCGTCCCAGCGAGGATGTTCCTCTGACGAAGACGGCCCTGGAGGCCACAAATGCTGTCTATTTGACTGTGGGCCTGTTTGCGTGCTGCCCATTTTCAGTGAGTTTCAGTTAATAATGGATGTTAAGGCTAAAAAACACACACTAGTAACCCATTGAATTCAATGAAAGTTTTAAGCAGAGACCTTGCCTTTTTTTTCTCTAAAGTCAGTTTGAATTCATCCCTTAGGATGGTTTTAAGGACCGAATGGCTTTACAAAATAAAGCGGAATAATACTTTGAATGGTGGTTCTAAATTCCAGTCCTGGGGACCCCCTGCTCTGCACATTTTTGCATGTCCCCCTTATTTAACACATCTCATTGCGATCATCAGTTTCCACAAATCTTGCCCTGGAGGTCCAGTGCGCTGCAGAATTTAGTTCCAACCCTGATCAAAGTCACCTGCCTGTGACTTTTCTTATGATCCCAAAGACATTGATTTAACATGCTGAGGTGTTTGATTAGGGTTAGAGCTAAACTCTGCAGGAAAGTGGCTCTCGAGGTCCAGATCTGAGGATCCCTGGTCTATATTCACAAACTAAAACTGATCTGTGTCTGAATTTGTGTTCATGCAGTGAAGCCGGGTCAATGTCCCATACCGGAGATGATTCCACTGTGTGCTGAAAGCTGTTTCCACGATGGTCAGTGTCCTACCACACAGAAGTGTTGCCCAACCACCAGTGGCTTTGCATGCAGTGAACCACGTGGTCAGGGAAGAGGTCAGGCAAGTTGCCAGGGAAGCGGCGCGGGACAGGGCTTCGGAGCTGGCCAGGGAAGCGGAGTGGGACAGGGCTTCGGAGCGGACCAGGGAAGCGGAGTGGGACAGGGCTTCGGAGCGGACCAGGGAAGCGGAGTGGGACAGGGCTTCGGCGCTGGACAGGGAAGAGGAGTGGGACAGGGCTTCGGAGCTGGACAGGGAAGAGGAGTGGGACAGGGCTTCGGAGCTGGCCAGGGAAGCGGAGTGGGACAGGGCTTCGGAGCTGGCCAGGGAAGCGGAGTGGGACAGGGCTTCGGAGCAGGCCAGGGAAGCGGAGTGGGACAGGGCTTCGGAGCTGGCCAGGGAAGCGGCGCTGGCCAGGGAAGCGGCGCTGGACAGGGAAGCGGCGCTGGACAGGGAAGCGGCGTGGGACAGGGCTTCGGAGCTGGCCAGGGAAGCGGCGCTGGACATGGCGCGGGACAGGGAAGCGGAGTGGGACAGGGCGCGGGCCAGGGAAGCGGCTCTGGACAGGGCTTTGGAGCTGGCCAGGGAAGCGGCTATGGACAGGGCGCTGGCCAGGGAAGCGGCGCTGGCCAGGGCTTCGGAGCTGGCCAGGGAAGCGGCGCGGGACAGGGAAGCGGCGCGGGACAGGGCTTCGGAGCTGGCCAGGGAAGCGGCTCTGGACAGGGCTTCGGAGCTGGCCATGGAAGCGGCTATGGACAGGGTGCGGGCCAGGGAAGCGGAGCTGGCCAGGGAAGCGGAGTGGGACAGGGCTTCGGAGCTGGACAGGGCGTGGGACATGGAAGCGGCGCCCGACAGGGCTTCGGAGCTGGACAGGGCGCAGGACATGGAAGCGGCGCCGGACAGGGAAGCGGCGCGGGACATGGCTTCGGAGCTGGCCAGGGAAGCGGAGTGGGACAGGGCTTCGGAGCTGGGCAGGGAAGCGGAGCGGGACAGGGCTTCGGAGCTGGACAGGGAAGAGGAGTGGGACAGGGCTTCGGAGCTGGCCAGGGAAGCGGAGTGGGACAGGGCTTCGGAGCTGGACAGGGAAGGGGCGCGGGACAGGGAAGCGGCGTGGGACAGGGCTTCGGAGCTGGACAGGGAAGAGGAGTGGGACAGGGCTTCGGAGCTGGCCAGGAAAGCGGAGTGGTACAGGGCTTCGGAGCTGGCCAGGGAAGCGGAGTGGGACAGGGCTTCGGAGCAGGCCAAGGAAACGGAGTGGGACAGGGCTTCGGAGCAGGCCAGGGAAGCGGAGTGGGACAGGGCTTCGGAGCTGGCCAGGGAAGCGGCGCTGGCCAGGGCGCTGGACAGGGAAGCGGCGCTGGACAGGGAAGGGGCGCGGGACAGGGAAGCGGCGTGGGACAGGGCTTCGGAGCTGGCCAGGGAAGCGGCGCTGGACATGGCGCGGGACAGGGAAGCGGAGTGGGACAGGGCGCGGGCCAGGGAAGCGGCTCTGGACAGGGCTTTGGAGCTGGCCAGGGAAGCGGCTATGGACAGGGCGCGGGCCAGGGATGCGGCGCTGGCCAGGGAAGCGGCGCTGGCCAGGGCTTCGGAGCTGGCCAGGGAAGCGGCGCGGGACAGGGCTTCGGAGCTGGCCAGGGAAGCGGATCTGGACAGGGCTTCGGAGCTGGCCATGGAAGCGGCTATGGACAGGGCGCGGGCCAGGGAAGCGGAGCTGGCCAGGGAAGCGGAGTGGGACAGGGCTTCGGAGCTGGACAGGGCGCGGGACATGGAAGCGGCGCCCAACAGGGCTTCGGAGCTGGACAGGGCGCGGGACATGGAAGCGGCGCCGGACAGGGAAGCGGCGCGGGACAGGGCTTCGGAGCTGGGCAGGGAAGCGGAGTGGGACAGGGCTTCGGAGCTGGGCAGGGAAGCGGAGTGGGACAGGGCTTCGGAGCTGGGCAGGGAAGCGGAGTGGGACAGGGCTTCGGAGCGGGCCAGGGAAGCGGAGTGGGACAGGGCTTCGGAGCGGGCCAGGGAAGCGGAGTGGGACTGGGCTTCGGAGCTGGCGAGGGAAGCGGAGTGGGACAGGGCTTCGGAGCTGGCCAGGGAAGCGGAGCGGGACAGAGAAGTGGAGTGGGACAGGGCTTCGGAGCTGGCCAGGAAAGCGGAGTGGGACAGGGCTTCGGAGCTGGCCAGGGAAGCGGAGTGGGACAGGGCTTCGGAGCAGGCCAGGGAAGCGGAGTGGGACAGGGCTTCGGAGCAGGCCAGGGAAGCGGAGTGGGACAGGGCTTCGGAGCTGGCCAGGGAAGCGGCGCTGGCCAGGGCGCTGGACAGGGAAGCGGCTCTGGACAGGGAAGGGGCGCGGGACAGGGAAGCGGCGTGGGACAGGGCTTCGGAGCTGGCCAGGGAAGCGGCGCTGGACATGGCGCGGGACAGGGAAGCGGAGTGGGACAGGGCGCGGGCCAGGGAAGCGGCTCTGGACAGGGCTTTGGCGCTGGCCAGGGAAGCGGCTATGGACAGGGCGCGGGCCAGGGCTTCGGAGCTGGCCAGGGAAGCGGATCTGGACAGGGCTTCGGAGCTGGCCATGGAAGCGGCTATGGACAGGGCGCGGGCCAGGGAAGCGGAGCTGGTCAGGGAAGCGGAGTGGGACAGGGCTTCGGAGCTGGACAGGGCGCGGGACATGGAAGCGGCGCCCAACAGGGCTTCGGAGCTGGACAGGGCGCGGGACATGGAAGCGGCGCCGGACAGGGAAGCGGCGCGGGACAGGGCTTCGGAGCTGGGCAGGGAAGCGGAGTGGGACAGGGCTTCGGAGCTGGGCAGGGAAGCGGAGTGGGACAGGGCTTCGGAGCTGGGCAGGGAAGCGGAGTGGGACAGGGCTTCGGAGCGGGCCAGGGAAGCGGAGTGGGACAGGGCTTCGGAGCGGGCCAGGGAAGCGGAGTGGGACTGGGCTTCGGAGCTGGCGAGGGAAGCGGAGTGGGACAGGGCTTCGGAGCTGGCCAGGGAAGCAGAGCGGGACAGAGAAGTGGAGTGGGACAGGGCTTCGGAGCTGGCCAGGGCGCGGAGCGGGACAGGGAAGCGGAGTGGGACAGGGCTTCGGCGCTGGCCAGGGAAGCGGCGCTGGCCAGGGAAGCGGCGCGGGAAAGGGCTTCGGAGCTGGCCAGGGAAGCGGCGCGGGAAAGGGCTTCGGAGCTGGCCAGGGAAGCGGCGCGGGACAGGGAAGCGGAGTGGGACAGGGCTTCGGCGTTGGCCAGGGAAGTGGTTATGGACAGGGCGCGGGCCAGGGAAGCGGCGCGGGCCAGGGCTTCGGAGCTGGACAGGGAAGCGGAGAGGGACAGGGTTTCGGAGCGGGCCAGGGAAGCGGAGTGGGACAGGGCTTCGGAGCTGGCCAGGGAAGCGGCGCTGGCCAGGGCGCGGGACAGGGCTTCGGCGCGGGACAGGGCTTCGGAGCTGGCCAGGGAAGCGGCGCGGGAAAGGGCTTCGGAGCTGGCCAGGGAAGCGGCGCGGGAAAGGGCTTCGGAGCTGGCCAGGGAAGTGGCGCAGGACAGGGAAGAGGAGTGGGACAGGTCTTCGGCGCTGGCCAGGGAAGTGGTTATGGACAGGGTGCGGGCCAGGGCTTTGGAGCGGGCCAGGGCTTTGGAGCGGGCCAGGGCTTTGGAGCGGGCCAGGGCTTTGGAGCGGGACAGGGCTTTGGAGCGGGACAGGGACGCGGAGTGGGCCAGGACTTCGGAGCGGGCCAGGGAAGCGGAGTGGGACAGGGCTTCGGAGCTGGCCAGGGAAACGGCACTGGCAAGGGCGCTGGACAGGGAAGCGGCGTGGGACAGGGAAGCGGCGTGGGACAGGGCGCGGGCCAGGGAAGCGGAGTTGGACAGGGCTTCGGAGCTGGCCAGGGAAGCGGCGCTGGATATGGCGCGGGACAGGGAAGCGGAGTGTGACAGGGAAGCGGCTATGGACAGGGCGTGGGGCAGGGAAGCGGCGTGGGGCAGGGAAGCGGCGCTGGACAGGGAAGCGGCGCGGGGCAGGGCGCTGGACAGGGAAGCGGCGCGGGGCAGGGCGCTGGACAGGGAAGCGGCGCTGGCCAGGGCGCTGGACAGGGAAGCGGCGCTGGCCAGGGTGCTGGACAGGGAAGCGGCGCGGGACAGGGAAGCGGCGCGGGACATGGAAGCGGCGCTGGAAAGGGAAGTGGCTATGGGCAGGGCAGCGGACAGGGAAACAGATGTGCCATGTCCCATGTGCGGCTCCAAGGTCTGCTTGGACGGGAGGTTTTCTTTCGTTGGCAGAAAAGGGTTGTGTGGTGAAGGCAGGTGAAGTTTTGGGTTGTGGCCCTTCGCTTTTTTCTGCTTGTAAGCATATTGGATTTCCTTGTCACTCAGTTTCAGCTGGGTTGTGAAATCATAGCTTAGGGAGCTGGTTATCTTGACTAGCTCCTCGTGGTTGTTGTTCTTTATTGAATCTTGTTCTGGCTTGAATCTTGTGTCAGGAATCATCTCAGGATTGGAATTATTATTAAAAATATTAATGCTGATAATCTCTTTCCTTATTCTGACAGGATTGACACCGTACACCTTACAGTTGGACTGCTCACCAGGGAGGTTGCGAAGGTGACAGTTGTTCAATCCTTATCTCTATTAAATTGATCTCAGCATTGGATAAGATGCTGAAACTTGGATTGCGTTTCCAAATGTAGGGAGGTTAGGAAGAACAAAGGAGGGCTTGATTATAATCAAATTCCTAAGGATGATTCATCTTCTTTGACACAATTGTGTAGCTCATTCACTTAGAATTGATTGATGGTTCTTACAGGTCCCTACAAATGTGAAAAGTGCAGAGGAAAGAAAGCAGGAGAGAACAGGACAGAAGGGACAGAGACCGTAAGGCTCTGTTGCTGTTATGCCCATCTACGAGTAGAGTGTTGTTTTAGTTGCTGCACAACTAATCAAAAAAAAAAAAATTAAGGTAAAGCGAGTTGTCTTTCTAATTTATTTTGAACTCATAGTGAGGGATAAAGGTCCGCCTTGCCCGCTTGCATTATGAAGCACAAGAGAGAGCCCAGGCACACCAAGCTGAACTGAATTTGCAATTGGAAGTACGCAAGATGGAAATCGAGGCTGAGATGCAGGTGAAGCTGAGGCAGCTTGAGCTAGGTGCATCAAACGTTGCTACCGGCTCACCTGTACAGTCGGACACCACTCAAGTCTCTCCTCCGCGGGTTGGTTTAGCCCCAAATGCTTTTTATGTGAGTAAACCCATTGCATTTTTTCCTCCGTTTAGAGAAACAGAAGTAGATACTTACTTCAGTTCGTTTGAATGCATCGCAACTTCTCCTCGTTGGCCCAAGGAGGTCAGGTCTCTGCTTTTACAATGTAGATTATTTGGTAAAGCACAAGAAGTTTTTTCTACATTATGGTAGGAAGAGAGTCTGAAATTTGAGTCTGTGAAGTCTGCTATCCTGCGAGCATATGAGTTGGTTCCGAATATAGGCAACATTTTAGAAAACACAAAAAGAGTCCTACACAAACATTTCTGGAATTTGCTAGGGAGAAAGGAGTGTTTTTTTGATAAATGGTGCACCACCAGTAAAATTAGTGATTTTGACTCCTTAAGAGTGTTGATATTGCTACAGGAATTTAGGTTTATCTGAACGCGTAGTAGTATACCTTTATGAACAGAAGGTGACTACTTTGTCACACGCAGCTGTACTCGCAGATGAGTTTGTTTTAACCCATAAGAATGTATTTGCCTCTGCACGTCCTGAAAAATGTACAGATTGACAGTTCGCAATCTCAAACATCACATTCAAGATTTAGTCCACCTCATAATAAAGAGGAGCGTGAATGTTTTTACTGTCACAAAAAGGGCACATGATCGCTGATTGCTTGGCATTGAAGTGCAAGCAACACCTACAACCAAAGAGCGTGGGGTTTGTGAAAGCTTTTAAATCTGCAGTCGCTGTGCATACTGAGGAAAGAATTGATGAGTTATTGGCCCTTTGTGTCGAAAGGGTTAATATCGCTGTCTGAGATAAGGGAGGACCAGGAAGAAGTAAGAATACACACGGACACTGGTGCCATCCAGTCTTTTATTTTGGCTGGTAAATTGCAACTGTCTGACAATAACTTTTTGTGGCTCTAGCGTGATTTGTACAGGGCATTGATATTGGTGGTGTGAATTCCCACTTCATCTGTGCACTTACAAAGCAAGTTGTGTACTGGTTTCATGAGAGTTGCTGTGTGTCCTTCACTTCCTGTGAAGGGTGTTGATTTTTATCCTTGGAAATGACCTAGCAGGTGGAAAGGTAATGCCTGTTATTGAAGTTGTTGATGAACCAAATGTGTTTTGTGAGTTAGAAGTACTGTCTGAAATTTACCCTGATGTTTTTACCAGCCTGCGCCGTCAAGCATGCACAGTCGCGCAGAGTAGGTGATGTAGTTCATCTGTCTAATTCCTTCATGTTTCCACTGTTTTCGGGTGACTCATCATTGGATATAAATCTTGAAAGGAAAATGGTTTAAAGACAGAAAATAAAGGTGTAATTGTGTCTGATGCAAATATACTCAAATTACAAGTGTCAAGTGTGAGAATTATTGCTGCACAGAAAGAGGATAAATCTCTTGTGACTTCTTTTAATTCTGCTCTTTCCCTTGATTGGCGCTAAGGATAATAAATTTGCATATTTCATTGATAATGATTTATTGATGAGAAAGTGGTGTTCTCATGTTGACAGGAATTCAGACTGAAATGTTGTTTATCAAATAGTTGTCCCATTTTCCAATCATCAACATGTCTTGTGCTTAGCTCATGATCACCAGCTTGCTGGTCATTTAGGAGTTACGGAGACATATAATAGGATTTTGAGGATTTCTTTTGGCCAGGATTAAAAAAAGATGTCACTCATTATTGCCGTACTTGTCATACCTGTCAGATTGTCAGGAAACCGAACCAGAGAATTCCACCCACTCCTTTGTCTCCTATACCTGCAATTGGAAAACTGTTTGAACATGTGATGGTAGACTGCGTTGGTCCATTACCTAAGACTACGTCTGGTAACCAGTTTTTCTAATCATGATTTGTGTGGCTACCAGATTCCCTGAGGCGATTCCACTTCGAAAAATCACTGTGCCTGTCATCATCAAAGCATTGGTGAAATTCTTTTACACGTTTGGACTTCCAAAAGTAGTGCAAACCAATCGAGGTACAAATTTTTTATCAAAACTTTTTAAACAAGTACTTTAATCGCTAGCAATTTCTCACTGAGTCTCAAGTGCATACCATCCACAGAGTCAGGGCACACTTGAGCCTTTTAATCAAACTCTTAAGTCAATGCTTAAGAAATATTGCCAGGACACTGCTTAAGACTGGGATGAGGGCGTTTCCTTAGTTTTATTTGCTGTCAGAGAGACCAGTCAAGAATCTTTTGGCTTTAGCCCAGCCGAAATTGTGGTCGGACACCAAGTTAGAGGTCAGCTGAAAATTCTTAAAGAACAGATTTTAGCCCAATTTGAGTTCAAACACTAGAGTATTGGATTATGTAAGCACATTTCGAGATCATCTTCATACTGCTTGGTCGCTAGCTAGAGAATCGCTTGCTAATGCTCAGAAAGACATGGAGAGTAAATACGATAAGCAAGCAGTAGCATGATCATTTCAACCTGATGATGAAGTGCTTGTGTTGTTACCTGTCCTAGGATAATCTTTGTCTGCTCGTTTCTTTGGTCCTTATGTTGTGAAAAAGGGAATAAGTGAAACTGATTACATGTTGTGCACATCGATCGAAAACGAAAAATCTGTGTTTGTGATCTAAACATGTTAAATGTTTATCATACTAAAGTCGTCAACAGCAAGCGCTGTGGAACAGACTAACATGATATTAAGGTGAACGGAGCACGTCCTATTAAGCTACGTGCTTATCGTGTAAACTCAATAAAAAGATCTGTTATGTGTCAAGAGGTAGAGTATTTGCTGGAAAATCATTTAGCCAAGTCCAGTTGCAGTCCCTGGAGGGTTCTAATTGAGGGTTAATAATTGATGACAGAATTTTCATTTTGGGGGAAACAATCCCTTTAATATCCTCTCATTATTAAACAGACAGAAACTTACAATGACTTATTCCTCATTCCAACATGCACGGGGTGCCAAAGAAATGTTGAGTATTTCTACTCATCACACCTGCAGTGTGGCCTTACGTGTTTGTGGCTGCATACTCACACTTGTGTAGTATGTACTTTATCACACACACACACACACACACACTCATGAGTGATGCCTCACACTTCTCACTAATTCCAACAGCTCCCTCATTTCCTACTGCTTTTTAAGATCTCTAATCTCTTCATTTTAGAGAGAGAAATCTGTGGGCCTTCATTTTCCCTTCATGCTCTTCTGGTCACACAGTTCAAACCATCATATGTCCTCTCATCTCTTTCGATTTCCTGTTGAGTATTTAATAGATTATTCCCCTGTGCCTCCACTGTCATATGAGGCCCGGTGGGGGAGCAGTGTGACCACAGTGGGGTCATATGTTGATGTACTGCATGCTGTTGTCTCTTATTAGCACCCGAGAGATGTGTAGGGAGCAGTGCACACTAATTAAAGGTTTCAAACCCTATCTGTGTCCGATGACAGCAGAGTTTAAGAGTGACACTACAATCCTGTGTGTGTAATTAGACGTCCAGAGGCAGCTCCCCCAGCAGGCTCTTAATGACGGAGCCAGTCGACTCAGGTAATGCTCAGTTACTCATTATCAGTCGGTCGGCTGTGAGTGGAAGCACTTGTTGTCTTTTGTGTTTATCAACTTCATTCTGTTCAAAACAATTAGATTTAACTCAATCTAATCTGTTCAACTAAGTAAGACTTAAAACAAGATAAACAGTAATTCACAAGTTACCTTTGAGTTACCTGCTCTACAAAAGATTAATACAAAGAACTGCTAAATGTTGCAAGCTATCTGATCATATAATTAATAATTTTATCAATCTTTAGGTGCTAAAAATAACTGACAGCATTAATATTTGCATATATATATATATATATATATATATAGAGAGAGAGAGAGAGAGAGAGAGAGATACAGTACACAAGTTTTTAGTTTACATATTTAAATATATATTTTAATTTTTATACTCAATTTATATATACACATGATTTTATTCAGATATAATTTTCTATAAAATGTTCCATTCAAAAATGTCCACAAAAATATGACTAATATAGATTTTAAATCTATTTTAAATAGACAAATCTATTTTTAACATAAATGTATATTAACATAAATATATATTTTCAGTATGTTTCACTTAGTTTTATATTGTATAAAATATATTTGAATTAACTTGCTCTTTACAAAATTAATTTTAAGAAATATTATTTTATTTAAAAAACGATAGATTCTAAAATCTTCTTGGACCTATGATGCTTTTGGGAAACACCTAAGAGAGTTCAGTCTGAGTATTGCTCCATCCACTTGTCTTCTGTAGAGTCAGACATTGCCTGTTGACATCTCAACAATGAAAACATTAAAACAGAACTGTAGCATTTGTCATATTCGCTGCAAATTTATCGGAAACAATTGCTTGCTGTTCGAAAAGCTGACAAAATGCAGTTAATTCAGTAGCACCTCTGCTTTTAGTTAGTTACAACCTAAAGTGCAAAATCACTTGTGGCTTCCCAAAGTGATAATCCTCTCCCCTTCCTCTCAAACATCACAATGGGAGGCAGGTGGAACATCTGCGTCCTCCCTAAATGGGGCTCTTAACTGCTCATCTCCATCTGATGGCGGCACTAGGCTGAAGCAATTCTGCCCCGCTCGCTGTTGGCCCTGTAGCAGCTCTGTGTTGCCACCAGCAGTTAGACAACAGTTCAAAGATGCATGCGGTGATCACTTCCCACCCTGGAGTTTTCACTGAAAAGCCATCATGAGTTTTCCAACTGTCAGGAGCAGCCGCCGGTAGTCTCTAAGTTATTCATATAACCCTTTGGAGGCCTTACGCTATGCCTACTGTTGCTGCCTATGTTTTGAAAATGCAATAAAGCAATAGAGCTGTGTTTATTTTTCTTGTAATGCTTTTGTAGGGTATGTTTGAGTGTGTGTTTAAACGCACCCCAGTGCCGACATTTAGACACAGCCTTCTAATTTATTTGTGCACAGAAGGGTGTTTATCAGGCTCTGTTCTCCTGTTGGCTCTCCGTATGTTTTTGCTGATTGCATCGATACCCACCCTGTCATCGCTGTGCTCCGGAGCCATCAACACTCTCAGTGGGGATGCAAATCCCTTGCTGGAAAACTATTGGAATTTCCCTTTAGCTGTACTTTCGCTCTTTCCTCGAGGCCTGGATGGGCACTGGCCTCACAACTCAGACTGAAGCAGGACCAGTCCATTGAAAATGAGGACTAAAGGCCGTTGTTTTCCCACTTATTCACTGACACCTCTCCTGTCTCTGTGTTAAAAGAAATCAGGAATGAGGTGCATGTGCATTTCCTTTGGCCTGAGGCTTTTTAATTTCACTTTTGGTGTGAAAGACAAAAAACAAAACAAACAAAAAAAAAACAAGCCCAGCTCATGTGACAAGTAATGCAAGCATAGCACAATGCATTACTTTTAAAAGTAACTTTCCCCAACACTGACCCCTAATATATAATAAAAAAAAAATATATATTATTAAAACATACAAACATAAATAATTATAATAATTATAAACAATTAAATAAAAAAAATACATATTTTTAAATAAATAAATAGCTTTGTGTCACTGACCAAATATCTAAATGGAAGACTGTACAAGGACTTTAGATGTGTTTACATTTACCAACGCAGAGGTGAAATCCAGGGATTTAGCTAATTTTGCAGATTTCGCAAATGGGTTAGAGTTGCTTTCACAGATTTGCTGCACCGACCATGAGAGGCCTGCTTAGGGTGACCACCTGCTAATAAGCCCAAGGGGGGACAAGGGGTATGTTTCTGAGGGACAATGTGGGACACTGCCTTGCGCGGCGGTGCCCCCACCCCATGGGCAGACTCACTGATAGTGGTTTACCCATTTCTAGCACATACCACCTTACATGGTATATTAATAATGCCCTATTCCCCTAAACATGTGTAATTGATGTATGATGTATGCTCATGACAGAATTGACAGATGTACTTCCACTTACGATTTACTTTAGCTATTTTATTTATTTTTCATTACAATTTATTCACTTTAAATAAATTATAATATAAAATTATAGGATTAAAATTAATTGTAGTTGCTCAACACCACAGGAACAGTTAAAAAAAAAGTCTAAACTCACAACTCCAGAGGTTCACGGAACGAGAAGGGGGAGAAAGGATGGTGAACTTGCATGTTAGTAAAGGCAGGCGCATGAAAAAAAAAAACTGTTTGAAACAGGACACACCTTCTCTTTTTTAATTGATGATGGCGGTGCCTCACTTTCTCCATTTTTCGAATCGTAAAGCGTGCATCTAAAAGTTCCTTCCCAGTGTGTCTGGTATGCACGTGCGTGCACTGTCATGACAACAACGACAAAGTTGACAATAAACCTAGTTAGCAGTTCAACTGAGGGGTAGGTGTGGCAACAGTAGCGTGCTGAACTGTCAAGTAATGTTCGTTTAGCTGCCTGGGACTCGAAGATATAGAGCGACCAACTTTTTTAGAGCAAGCATTGATTATGCGTGACACAGTCTCAATTTGTGGGACGCATGAATTGGGCTTCAAACGCTGTGCGCGCACGCGATACGCGGGACGGGTGGTCACCTTAGGCCTGCTTAGTGTGAAATATATTTTCATTCCTGTCAAAAGTTATATAGTCCTACCCTGACTAAGGTCTTTTTGCCAAAGGCAACAAACTTTTTTTTACCCTGCCAAACTTTACTGAAATTTTGCTTATGTGACTGCATCTTTAGGGCTGCATTTAGAGCAGTACCTATCATGCCATTTTGATTGAGGCAGTACTGCTTTGTCAGGCCACTGAAAGAAACAGGTTGCATTTCCATTTGGTGCCACTAGAGGTGCCACAAATTTAATTTTAAAATCTTTTTTTGACCTTTAAATGAACATTATTGACAGAGAGGGCAGGGAATGATACTACATAAGAAGCAGTATTGTGGAAAATGGGAAAATGTTGTTGCTCATAGGTTGCTATTTCATAGATTTCTTTATTTAACAGTCTACTTTATCACAGATCTTTTTCCAAAGATTCTAATTGGGGAAATAATAGAATATAGCTATACAGTCAGTGTGGATATAAGCTCATATCATTTGGTTGTGGACAAATTTGAAGAGGAATTTTGGTCAGAGGCTTAATTAATTAATTCAGGAAAAACCAAGCCATTTCTGTTTCCCATTTACTTCAATAGTATTTTATTTTCATACTAGTCAGTGATTACCAACATCTGCTTGATTACCAGCATTCTTCAAAATATCTTATCTTGGAAAAAAGAAACTCATGCAGGTTTGGAACAGCTTGAGGGTAAGTAAATGATGACAAAATTTTCATTTTTGGGTGAACTACTGCTTTAATTCGAACAAAGCAGTTTTAAATGGAACTGATATTTCATGCTCTGCTGCGATTTATTTAATTTGGCGTTTTGGACAGAGTTAAGACTGATGCCCCTCACACATGACTGGTAACGTGTTTGACAGTTGAGACGGCTATCCATCTTTCTTCATACCTTTCCAATTCATCCATCTTTCTGCTCTCCTTACCCATGCTTCCATCTTCCTGGTATCATTCCTCATCAGTCCATCTTCTCGCTGACACTGTCAGAAGAGGCAGTGAAAAGGTTTTCATGGCTTATCGACAATGTTGCTGGTACTGACATCTTTAAGCTTGTCCAAACTTATACCACAGCTCACATCCCATCAATCAGAGAGAGTGATAGAGAAAGTGAGTAATGGGAATAAAGATAAAGAGTAAAACAGAAGTGTGCCCATAGAGTTGGGGGTAGCGACACTAGTAACTACATTTTTCAGTAGCATTCAAAATAGTGTAGCTTTTAACAATCTTTGTTGCAATCACAAAGACACAGTTTTTAAAGTCAAAATGTATTTGTGCTTGTAGCACTTTCTCATTTTTCTAGTTGGAAAGTCTGATTTATTCTAGTGACCCAGTTGTTGAAAACTGTAATTTGTAATAGGTCTAATAGGTTTGGAAAATATCATCACAGTAGCCTTACAGTAGCCTAGTCAAAATGCAATTGTGAATGGAATAACCTTTTAGAGATCAAACCTAGATTTATAATGATTTAATAATATTTTTTAATATATATTGTAATAATGTACATTTTTAAATTAGATTTTTTTATTTGTATTTAAAATCTGATTTAAATTCTGATTTTTATTCATTTCATTTGTTTTATGTTCATTCATGTAGACAACAAATAAGGTTTTTCTTCAAATGTTGAATATTTTAATTTATTTTCTTGGATTGAACAATATAGAAGACAAATACAAATTTTAAATGCTTTTAAAAGGTGTATGTATTTTAAAATATACATTCAAAAATATGTTGGTAGAGAATATAATTAAAATAATTAATAAGCAGATTTTTCTAGTTGTATTTAGTGTATAGTTCTCCTCTAAAGTAACTTTAGTTTTTGTTTTAGCTAATGTTAGCTATGCTGTGTTGCTCTCTCGAGGTACTGCAGACCTCCTTGGGCTAACAAGTTTTTATAAAGATTAGTTTAACTGTAGTTTTAAACCACTTATGAGCTTGTAGCTTGCAAGCAACAGTTTCAAAGCATCCCCACCACTGGAGCTAAATGACGAAAATGGCTTCTTCATCTACTGTTATTTTTATGTAGATATGCAAGTCGTCGTTCTAGTTACCCTCGTTTATCTGGAAGATTGGGACTGATGCTGTGGGTGATAGAGATGGGGGTGTTTGTCATCACTCACCCACTGAGAGAATCGTCCCGGGGGCAAGAGATGGTATCGTTATCATGCTGGGAGGAAGTTAAGCTGATTTGGCCTGAGTGAGGTTCATTTAACGCTGCCTCTCGGGAAGACCAAGGCTTTGCAGAGGAAATGATGATGATCTTCAGAATGTCATTAGCTGCTGATGATAAGAACAAACTGATCGCTCAAAATCTCATCTGAATCCAGATCTTTAAATCATTTGTCACAGAATTAGGTGTTGAGTAATTGCCACCTCCAGAGCGCTGAGGTCAAACCAAGGTCAATCACGGGTAACACTTAGCTCTCAGTAGTATGACAGAGAATGTTTGTGTATGCTTGGGAAACCTAACTAGTGAGTAAGAAAAACTATAGAGAGAATCTTTCAAACATGGAATTCACTCAACCAAAACATACATAAATATGCTTTCAGACAGTGAACAGAGTTCAATTACAGGAATTATAATCAAAAATAACAATACTAGGACCGTCAATTTAATATTTAATATTTTAATCTAAATAATTACATGATGTGCTCATTAAAGAATTGAATAATCAGCCTCTGGTCTTCTTCCCTGTGTACCGATAAAGCAGCAACGTTAACATTAGCCATTTTGCTTTTTTACATTAAAGGGATACTCCACCCCAAAATTGTTGTCATTAATCACTTAGTCCCATGTTGTTCCAAACACATGAAGGCTTTGTTCGTCTTCGGAAAAACAATTTAAAATAGTTTGGGTGAAAACCGGGAGGCTTGAATAAAGTCATTATTTTTGTTTTCTTTGCATATAAAAAGTATTCTCGTCACTTCATAATGTTACGGTTGAACCACTAATGGCAGATGGACTATTCTGATAATGTCTTTTATATTTTTCTGGACCTTGACAGTGTATTTTACTTGGCAGTCAATGGGACAGTCACAAGCCTCCTGGCTTTCATCCAAAATATCTTAAATTGTGTTCCGAAGACGAACAAAGCATTTACGGGTTTGGATCAACATGGGGGTATGTGATTAATGACAACATTTTCATTTTGGTGTGGAGTATCCCTTTAATAATAGTTATTTTTCCGTAATGAATTGCTCCAAATTAACACATTCAATCAACGGACCTGAATAATACCAAACAGTTTCAACTGTTGCCATTTTTTATAAATAATAATAATAATTAAATGTGCAAAGCAATGTTCAAACTATTCTAACGATTCAAATGATTCTATTTTGTATATAAAAATTGTTATATCATAATATTATACCCTTCACTTGGAGTATCTTGACTATTTGAAATCTTTTTCATGACTGAAAAGTGGAAGTACAGTTTGTCAGCAAATTATTATAGTGAATGACTTTCTTCATTTGTTTTCTAAATTGATAAAAAAAAGGTAAAATAGTAAACGTTTTATGTTATAGATGTTTGGCCAGTGACTGTTTTTGTTAGATTTTTCACTGTCTGTTGCATTCCATGTCAGGATAGTCACTAATAAAGGACTTGAGTGGTTGTTGTGGTGCCTTCAGTCAGTCCCCGTGAGGTCTGTCAGGTCATCATTTTCCAGTCACTTCATATTAGTCACATGGTATTTACAATCAAAATCCTTGCCTGTTAAAACTCTAACTCTCATGAGGCACATATATCTGCATTTCAGTAACTTTTTCTCCATCATTCATCGATATTTGTGACTCTAACCGCCGTTTACTTGTTTACAGCGGTGCCTAGGGTCTTCATTAAGTGGACCGTGTGCATATAACACTGCAGTTTGCATCTGTACAATTATTAAAGCAGGGTCCAGATTCCCAGTTGTCCGAAAAGGAGTATATAATAGTGGAAGATCAATGTTTGCTAATGGCTGTCATGTTTATATATGCGTTGGGCCTATAAGAATTAATACACCCAAACAAGAAAGGTTAACTCTGGACAATTTCAAATTGACTTTGTAAGGTTTTTAAAGGTCAAAATGCTCCTGGCTGACTGCACCAAGCAGAAATCACCAAGCAAGCGAATAGTTTATATGCTAATTCTCTCCATCCCCATGATACGCACAAAAACATGCAGATAAAAAAAAATTGGCAAATGTAGTGGAGATGCTCTCCCCCCACCGCGTAAACTACTTATGGCACATCTCCTGCCATATCCTGGAAGCGGTAAGTGCTGCCCAAATCTTGCCACACCGTTGAATGATCACACTGACAAAGTGATCAATATAAATTGCTGTGTGCGGCGTTGAGAGAATGGAATGGGAAAGGTTTTGATGTGTTTTCTGGTGAGGAAAAGACGAGCGAGCATGCATGATTTGACACATGAAGGCAAAACTCCGCACCAGGCCTTGCTAATGGCTCCATTGGCTAGTTAGGCATGTCCACAGTTCAGATGCCCCTGTCAGCTTGCCGCTTTTGCATAAAGGGGTATTATGCAAAGTTCTGGTTCAATGCCTCCCGTCAAAAGTACCCTTTTCTCCTAGTGGTCCTATTTTGCCCTCCACTGCCCACCCGCCATCTCTTGCTTTTTGCCCGTTCTATTATATATTTACAGGAAACCCTGTTGAGAGTGAATGGCCAGATAATGGTGTTGGCATATGAGACGTAAGTAATTGCCAATTTTCTTCCTGCTTTCGAACTGCCTCAAACCACTCTACACCATTTCTGCTTCCTCTAAACAAACTATTAATTGGACATGTCTCCCTTTTTTCAATTACTCTAATTGGTTGCACTTGTGAGGTATACAGTGGGCAGAAAGGAGAGCATTTTTCCGCTCATCATCCTACTTAGACCTCTGGAGAGACTCTGCCATTCCCATCACACTCAAATCCTGAAGGACCTTTTCAACACTTTGATTGGACGGAAGGGTCTTTTCCTGTGAAAACACAATAAAGTACAGCCCAATTAATGCTTGATGGGTCCTCAAGTAACCTCTAACTGGTTTTTGTGTTTCCCTTGAAATAAGCCTGTGATGGAAGGCTTTCTTTGAGCACCTGCATTCTTGTCTGTCATTTTCATTTTCTTTAGAGGCTTCTAGGTGAGAATTTAGTTGTAGTTGTGATTGTTGATTTAGTCTGCATGCATTTTGTGTGTTGTTGATGAACAGTGGTGAGGCTCGACAGAAAATACCAAGTATTTAGTTAAACTGAAGTTGAGGAGGCTTGTTGTCACTCAGCTACATTTCAAATGAGGCATAGTAGCAGCGCATGGAAGGTAAAATCTAAATCAACTAAATGCTGCCTTCAGGTCTACCTGAGAAGTTCATATAGGATACATCCAAGTTGGGCAGCTGTTACGATGCCAGGCAACAATTTGAGTCAGGAACAAAATATTAAAGTTCCCAAAATGAAGTAAAGTCACAAAATGATGGCAAACTCTCTCTCTCGCTCTCTCTCTCTCTTTATTAATTCAGGGTTTTTCAAACCGGGGTTTGTAAAAATTTGGGGGTTTGTGAGGGAGCTGCATGGGGTTCGTGAGTTGATGAAAAGCTTATAATTAAATCATAAAAATACAATAATTATAAATAATATGTAATTAATAACTGTAAAATAAAAACAAAATATTTAAATATTTTATGAGTTTACCTGCATGTGATGTTACTTATCAACACCAGAAAACTGTGCAGTGTTATTTTAGTATAATTGAGATGCTATTTTGAATTTATTTAAATTATAGTTACAGTTTTAGAAATTAAAAATAAATAAATATATGGATATGGATATGTATATATATATATATATATATATATATATATATATATATATATATATATATATATATATATAATGTGTGTGTGTGTGTGTGCATGTTTTTGTGTGAATTTTTGTTTTAGTTACCTATTATAACCTTGGATCTATGAATGTTTTTTAATTATTGAAAAATTGCTTTAAAATAATATTTTATGTCAAAGTGGTTGGGCTGACAGAAAAAAAGGGAATTCTGATAGTCTATTAACAAATACGGAAATATACGTTTTAAACAACTTTTATGATTGATGTATGTGTGGTATCTATGATATAATTAAGTATTTTAACTAATTAAAATGATTGAAATACAGGACAGAAAACTTTGCAAAAACGCCAACACTTATTTATTGAGACATATGAGTGGAATACAACCTTTCTTCATTCACGGTTCTTGTGTTTCAGACTCCACTTGAAATTTACAGTAAATCAGTTAGCGCTGATGAACTAATTGTATCATTAGTTCTACGGTTCGTTTGGAAATTAAAAAGGAAGAAAACAAAATAAATTTTCCAGTCACCCATTTTATTTTGTCCAATATCACTTACAAACACATCATGTTGAAATACTGTAATGACTTCCCAGGAGGACTTGACCACAGCATGAGCCTGTTGTTGGAGCATTACATCCTCATGTTATGTTTCATTCTGAAAGTCATGAGTTGATGAAGGAAAAGAGAGCTGGGGGAAGGAAAGAGAGAGGGTGACGGCCAGACCTAGTGAGAGCAAATTACGGACTGTCAAGAACTCCACTGGGACTCAAACATTCCTGGTCTCTTCTCCCTTCATCCCTCAAAGCCTTTCACCAATTCATCTTCCAGAAGTTGACAAAATTGTCAAAAGCAGCTACCGCTGTGGCCGGGAGCAGACCGTCTCTCCCATCGGCTCCTATCGGATACAGAGCTGCTGTCTTCTTATAGGCTTGATAAATGTGTCTAATTCCTCAACCCAGCTATCTCTGTTATGAGTGTTTTACCAGGCACATCAGAGACAAGCTGTGATGTAACCAGGGGCGTGCCCCCCCCCCCCCCCCCACTTTTAATATCATGGATATTCGTCCCCCGCACTCTTACGGTCAAGTTTGTTCGCATATAGGTTTTCAAGAGCTGGTGTGAATAAATATAGATTTAAACTCAAAGAGACGGGATAGTCTGCACATGATCTGATATTTTATTCGACCAAGAATACAGCGAGATGGACATCACAGAGCGCTGAACTCTCATGCAGTGTGGGTTTCATTCATACTCAATGCTGGAGGGCGCTCTCGCGCAGAAAGTCATTCCAGGAAACTCCTAATATGGGCAGAAGCGTCCTGCTATCGCTGTATGAAAATAGTTTTTACACAGAAAAAAAAAGCCCAGAAACTTTTGGAAAGACAAAGAAAAAAACATACGATTGCAACAATATATGGTTTTTCATGTCATCTCCACCAGGTGATACATAAAGTATGAACAATGCAGTGCCAATTAACGTAGCATTTACAGAATAGAAATTATTCTGCCTTATTATGTGATAAAAAAAATAGTTTGTAGTATATAAACAAATAATTATTTTTTATTGTCCAGCAGTTATAGATTTCTAAGCCATTTAAAAGCTAGAAATTTGAGAAAAAATAAAGTTGCCTATAGTATCCACTACCAGTCATCAGTTTTTAAACAGTAAACTTGTTAATGGTTTTTAAAGAAGTCTCTTCTGTTCACCAAGCCTACATTTATTTGATCCAAAGTAAAGCAAAACAGAAAAATTGTGAAATATTTTTACTAACCTATTTAATTAAACTGTTTTCTATTTGGATATATTTCAAAATGTAATTTATTGAGATTTCAAAGCTGAATTTTTAGTATCATTACACCAGTCACACAATCCTTCAGAAATAATTCTGATATTCTGATTTGCTGCTCAAAAAAATAAATAAATAAATAAATAAATATTATGATAATGTTGAAAACAGCTGAGTTGATTTTTTTTTCAGGGTTCTTTGATCAATAGAAACTTCAGAAGAACAGCATTTATTTTGAAATATATATCTTTTGAAAAATTATTGCTTTATCATCACTTTTGATCAATTTAAAGTGAAGTGAAGTGAAGTGACATACAGCCAAGAATGGTGACCCATACTCAGAATTCGTGCTCTGCATTTAACCCATCCAAAGTGCACACACACAGCAGTGAACACACACACACACCGTGAACACACACCCGGAGCAGTGGGCAGCCATTTATGCTGCGGTGCCCAGGGAGCAGTTGGGGGTTCGGTGTCTTGCTCAAGGGCACCTAAGTCGTGGTGTTGCCAGCCTGAGACTCGAACCCACAAAAGAGTCCATGCTAAATAGAAGTTTTCATTTCTATAATTTATTTTCCAAAAAACAAAAATTATATTGACTCGAAGCAACTGATTTCTGAACGATGTGACACTGAAGACTGGAGGAGTGATGCTGAAAATACACCTTTGATCACAGGAATACATTCAATTTTAAAATATATTCAAATAGGGAAAAAAGTTATTTTAAATATAAAAATATTTCACAATATTACTGTTTTTGCTGTACTTTGGATCAAATAAATGCAGGCTTGGTGAGAAGAACAGACTTCTTTAAAAACATAAAATATCTTAACAGTTCAAAAATGGTTGATTGGTAGGCTAGATTACAGAAATGTTATGTATATATATATATATATATATATATATATATATATATATATAATTTCTGTCCCCCTCACTTTTGAAAAGATGGCTACGCCCCTGCATGTAACCAATAAGGATCTAAAGTAAACCTCCACCTACACATTGAAGTGAATGTGCTGTCTTAAGTGCAGGCTCATTTAACTTTGTTCAAGACTCAATTAAGATTCAGCTAACATGCTAGATCAGTTGCAGTTGCAAATACAATTTATGCAACAAAGTTCATTTATTAGACTACTTTTATGTAATTGTGGATGTTTTTGTAATTAACCTGAGCAAAGTTGCAATACACATTAGATAGATAGATAGATAGATAGATAGATAGATAGATAGATAGATAGATAGATAGATAGATAGATAGATATTTGTATTCATTTTAATATTTAAAATGACCAACTATTTCTGGCAGTTAACTGCTCTGGCTTCTGTTGAAGTGCACATACCTGTACCTGCAGTCATTTCTCACTGCTGGTCAATGTCATAAGCCAGCCTTTAACTCCCGCTCCCTTAGAAACAACACATCACAAACACTTGCATCAGAAACACAAATCCTGAACGCATCACCTGCATGCTCTCAAACACCCACATCACACACACCAAAACACACAGGCTGATCCTCTCACAAAACAGATGGTTGAATTCTACAGCTGAAAGGCTATGGAGCATCTCAAAATTCTGCTAAAAAAGCATATTGCTTATTTCTTTATTAACTTTAGGTTGTCTGTGTTGCACGTCATTATGACAGTGCTGTGTGCCATTCAGAATTGAAATGCAAATGCCTTTTTAGATCTCATTTACAGAATTTAGAATTCAGAATTTAGAAAGTTATATTAAAACAGAATGAAATAAGTAATATCATGAATTTCTTTGAAAACAATTATCAATGTTGTTCTGATTTATATTCCAGGGGCCGGTTGCACCAGCTGGACGTACACCTGGTTGTAAGACTAGGCTGGACGTAAAATGCAATTAAAGTAGTGCGTAGAATTTATACCCTTTGCACCATCTCGCCGTAGTGCTAGGTCTGAGACTAAATCTTACGCCTAGTCAGAGGTAGGTGTAAAGTGGAATGTCCTGATTTGCTCGGACATTATTCGTTTTTAGGATTCATGTCTGTTAGTTAATTATTACTGCAGACGTGAACTGTAATGTTGTCTTTTCGGGCAGGATAAGCGATATTAATCACAAAGCTTGTGTAGACTATAGCCTTCCACACTGTCGACACTGAATACAAAACATATTTCTGTACAGGATTATTGAAAGAAACTGAACCATTTGACATCTTGCTTGGAAGGACAGTGTAAATGCTTGGATGGATGCTTGTCACAATTACATCAGGAAAGACATTCATTGTACATAAAATTGATAGTCAGCTATATAGGCTATATAAAAAATAACTATAGACAGAAGCATTGTATTACATTTATTATATTTTACTTAACCTTGATGAAATCTGTCATGTTAGAAAATTGTTAGAAAATGTTTACTCAATGAAATCATGGCGCGGTGGCTTCACTTACAATATGTCTTGAGCAATCAGTTCTATATTAGTATACTATACTATATTGCGGCTGTGAACGTCATCTCAATAACTGCTGGAGAATGTGTCGGCGTGGATGCGCATTGTCTACACCAGGCGTAGTTGCACCTGATCGTAGTTTCAGTTAGTTCAATGGATGTAAATTTTTATCATAAAATTGGATGTTGCAAAGACCAGAGTATGGCTTACACCCAGCTTTTTTACATCTAGCTGGTGCAACCGGCACCCTGGTCAGTATTCTATGGATGTGACCAGTTCAATTCACATTATGACAAATATACTGAAATTCTTCACCCAGCCTTGCATTTTGATTAAAGGTTCCCATTGGGACCAGTGACTCAGTATTGTATAATGGCAAACCATGAGGTTATCATCTCTCTCTGACGTGTCTCTCTCGGCCTACAGGTCTCAAACACACATAAAGAGGCACACTGGTCATGACCTACATATGCGCTCATGTGTTGCCTTTGAGGTTCCATAAACTTCTCTGATTAGCTCTTATTGTGCATGCCAGTGGGTCGCTGGTTCTAATCAGGTGGTGTATGGTCAGCTCTGCATCTGGGAGTAATCAAGCTGTTTTAACCCCTCCCTACTGGCACTTCAAAATCTGCACCACCAAACCAGTGATGTCATCACCCTTCTTTTTCTTTTGTCCTGGTAAGGTAAAAACAGCCCAGGACTGTTTCTCTTCCACCAAAGAGTCCAGTCTTCTGATATTCAGATTTTCTACTTTCTTTTTTTAAACAGGAAATAAAAATAATCTACTGTCCAAAATAATTGTTTTCCGTTAAAAAAGGCAATAATAATAATTATTATTATTATTAGTAATAATAATAATAATAATAATAATTCCGAAAATAAGTATTCAGATGTTCATGTGATCCAACATGGCTGTTTCTGTGAAGTGACCTGCTCCATGTGAATTTAAACTTTTTGTTTTTATTAAGCTACCGAAATCACTGGAGTCTCTCATGTGCATGGTTTTTCAAATATTTCTTGTATGTTTATAATAATTTTCAAAACTACCATGATATCTGTGTTCATTGTTTTGACATTTAGAAAAACAGATAATGTCTAATTTGTTAAAAAATATATATCTATTATACACTCCAGGGAATAAAGAGGCTTAAAGGTACAGGTTGTAGGACCTGCCACGAGAGAGCGCAGTGGCGCACTACCAAAACAATAACAATCGCATGGTTTGATGACGCTAAGAAAGAGCGTGGAATGATGGGATTTGTTTTCTTCTACCCAACCGCTGACGGCCATCAATCAGACGGAAAGATAAATCATGGATTTAATGGATGAGGTAAAGTTTTATAAATGTTCTGTTTGATGTCATAATTTTCAAATGCAAGTTCAACGATTTGCACAAGTCAATGCAAAGACGCGATCAGACTATGGATCAGATGTGTCCTCGCATGGGTCTAGAGACGCGATGCCCCGCGTTTGGCGTGTATGCCCCATAATACTAATCTTGTTGATCGTTATAATAGCATACGTTTTCTGTAAAGATACAAGTCAAAACAACTCACCTGTCGAGTAAAACACAAGCGAGATTGGCAATCTGGTCCCACTTTGTAAAAAAAAAAAAAAAAATTATAACTATCCCCTGGCCTCAAGATACTAACTCGTGGCCTCAAGATAGTAATTCGTGGCCTCAAGATAGGTAATTCGTGGCCTCAAGATAAGTAACTCGTGGCCTCAAGATACTAACTCGTGGCCTCAAGATAGTAATTGGTGGCCTCAAGATAGGTAACTCGTGGCCTCAAGATACTAACTCGTGGCCTCAAGATAGTAATTCGTGGCCTCAAGATAGGTAACTCGTGGCCTCAAGATACTAACTCGTGGCCTCAAGATACTAACTCGTGGCCTCAAGATAAGTAACTCGTGGCCTCAAGATACTAACACGTGGCCTCAAGATACTAACTCGTGGCCTCAAGATAAGTAACTCGTGGCCTCAAGATAGTGAAGTGTCTGACACATGGACCCTTTGTTATTATACTGGACCCTGTACTGTAGTGTAATGTAATACTTCACATTCTGTGCAATATTCTCTGTTTTAATATTCAGTGTAATATAGTTTGCTGCAGTTCTGCTTCTATTTATTTACTAGTACTGTTCATCACAATAAATTCAATTCTGCTAATACAGTAATGTAAATCTTGTAGGCTGAATATCCATAGTCCTTTATAATTCTTCTTCATATTTTATAGCATATTTTTCTGAGTTAAACAAAATCAAGTAATTGCAATGATACATAATACAACACTCGGTTAATCTTTGTAACGTAAATCTCCTCAGATTACATAGACGTCTGACAACTTTGTTGTTGTGATTAACGTAAACACGCAATTCATACTTTGCAGTCACTTGACTACCATGGATACCTGGCGGGCAACAAACGCTGACAAAATGCATCCAAGTGTGCATCCAATCGAACAACAACTATCTGGCATGCAGGCGACGATTGTTTACACCTCAAAAAAACAACTTTTATATATTAAAACTGGCAACGTCCTGGCAAGATCCTATTAATTCATACTTTGCACGTGACGTCACAAGTACTGGCTGGGAAATACAGGGAAATACACATAAATACATACAGCCAGACGGAGGTACCGTGACCTAAGCCTAGAACGCCCTCTTCTGACCTTTTTTTCGTAGGCTACACGGACAAGCTTTTCCAAAATGTGAAACGCTTCAATAATTAATGAACCAGTCTGCACACTACGGCTAACTTAAAATCAGAATCAGAAATACTTTATTGATCTTTATTGATATTGATAACCCGGGGGACAATTCTTGTGTCACGGTTGATGTGCACATCAAGACATTTAAAGGAATATAAATAATAATAGAAGTTGGTAAATAAACAAGTAGCCTATATACATGTCAAAAGTATAAATATATGCTATAAAATATGAAGAAGAATTATAAAGGACTATGGATATGCAGCCTACAAGATTTACATTACTTTATTAACAGAATTGAATTGATTGTGATGAACAGTACTAGTAAATAAATAGAAGCAGAACTGCAGCAAACTATATTACACTGAATATTAAAACAGAGAATATTGCACAGAATGTGAAGTATCTTGAGGCCACGAGTTACTTATCTTAAGGCCACGAGTTAGTATCTTGAGTCCAGGAGTAAGTATCTTGAGGCCACGAGTTAATATCTTGAGGCCACGAGTTAGTATCTTGAGGCCACGAGTTACTTATCTTGAGGCCACGAGTTAGTATCTTGAGGCCACGAGTTACTTATCTTGAGGCCACGGGTTAGTATCTTGAGGCCACAAGTTAGTATCTTGAGGCCACGAGTTACTTATCTTGAGGCCACGAGTTAGTATCTTGAGGCCACGAGTTACTTATCTTGAGGCCACGAGTTAGTATCTTGAGGCCACGAGTTACTTATCTTGAGGCAACGAGTTAGTATCTTGAGGCCACAAGTTACTTATCTTGAGGCCACGAGTTACTTATCTTGAGGCCACGAGTTACTTATCTTGAGGCCACGAGTTAGTATCTTGAGGCCACAAGTTACTTATCTTGAGGCCACGAGTTAGTATCTTGAGGCCACGAGTTAGCATCTTGAGGCCACGAGTTAGCATCTTGAGGTCACGAGTTAGTATCTTGAGGCCACGAGTTACTTATCTTGAGGCCACGAGTTAGCATCTTGAGGCCACGAGTTAGTATCTTGAGGCCACGAGTTACTTATCTTGAGGCCACGAGTTAGTATCTTGAGGCCATGAGTTAGTATCTTGAGGCCACGAATTAGTTAGTGGGACCAGAGGGGCTCCATAGTTTTTACAAATTTTACTGCAAATATCTTACAAATTGTACCTTTAATTATTCAAAATTAATGACTAGATGTTTTTTTTTTCCACAAAACTTTTGTGTGACTTTGTTGAAAATAAACATTTCATTCATCTAAACTAAATGAAAATGAGAAATGTTGGCTCAGAAGCTAGCTATATATGAGCAGTATCATGTGAGTTCCCATGTGATATCGCTCTATATCAGCATGGTATAAATATGCGTGATCAGCTGTGTCATGGGTACAGGTGTGATATTGCGTTTATACAACAGTTTGATAGCACAAGTGTGTAAATAAATTATAAACCACCACAGAATCTCTTAAAAAAACATTTTGTTTGCGGAATACTTTCTTCCACCACCGATTCAAATCTCAGTTTAACAGTTTAACAGCTGAGCCCAAGCCTCCGTTACTAATTTGTATGTTCAAATAAATAAAAAAATTCACAATGATACATTGATTTGAATGTTTGTTGACTAAAATTGAAGATACTAGCCTTTCAACTGTTAAAGGGATAGTTCACCCAAAAATGAAAATTACCCTATGATTTACTCACCCTCAAGCAATTTGACTTTCTTTTTTCAGACGAATACAATCAGAGTTCTATTTAAAAATCTCATGGTTCTTCCAAGCTTTATAATGACAGTTAATGGTGGTCAAGATTTTGAAGCCCAAAAAAGTATATCCATTCATCATAAAATGTGATCCACGTGGCTCTGGGGGTTAAGAAAGGCCTTCACAATTTCAGGTGCATTTGTGTAAAAAGAAAATCCATATTTAAAATTTTATAAACCATAATCTCTAGCTTCCGCTTACGGTTCATGAGAGTGGCATTTCAGTGGAAGATGTAGGACATAGACGTAGAGTAACTAACTCATACTCACTCATAAAAATACTCATATTCAGTTGTTTTCATCTAATGGAGAAATAATGGAACTAAAATCACTGTCACGAACACACATCGTTCTTAATCCTTAATACAATGATTCAATATTACAAAAAAAAAGAAAAAAAAAAAGAAACCCTAATAAATGTTGCTAGGCAGTTCAATCAAAAGTACAAAGGCAGCACTCTGATAAACAGCATTAAAGTTATTTAATATGTAACATTAGGAGACTTTGCCCTCAGATGAAACTATTTGCTCTGGAACAAATTATAGATTAATAAGACCAAAGACCTTCCATTAGATTTACCCAAAACAAATTCATGTTTAACCACTATGGAGACATCTGAGCCAGCAGAAAAATTCCAGAAGATCTGGCTGAGTTGAGGCTGCTGAACGGCTGCTGATGCCCTGGTGCTCACATCTCCAAAAACATTTGAAGCTAATTTTCAAATAGACAGTATCTTTATTAACAAACTGCATATTTGAAATCTAAACAACTACATTCTCACCTAAAAGAAAAAAACTCTTAAAACTACACTCCCTGACAGAAAAACTGTATTATTAAAAAAAACTATAGATAGTGGATTTGGGTGTTTTTTTTTTTATTAGTTTAATTTAAAAAGGCCCAAGCTGAGGTTGGAACCTGAGCTTGAAGACTGATATCTTTTGACTATATTTATCTTGCCCCATAAAATCACTTTTTGACATATTTGTCCAATTTGTGTTTTCCTTCTCCTCTCTGTCTTTCTGCATCAAACAAGGAAATATATATTCCTGTTTTCATGTGCTCTCCTGCAGAAAAATATGACCGTATTTTGAGTTTTGGTTGTAGGCGTGTTTGTGAGTCATGATCAGAGGGGTGAGGGCAAAAGAACAGACGGCACACAGACATCAGAGCACCAGGAGGAACAGCATGTGACCGAATCCCCTCATTCACGCAGGATACCTCATGAAGATCACAGGCTGATTTTTATAGCCTACTATTAAAAACCATCAAGATCACATTGAGACACATGGGCTGATATAATTGACCTTAAAATTCATTTTAAATAAGTCAGTTTTTAAATCATTTCCAAAGTTTTAAAATTGCTTGTTTTATTTTTGTTATTATTTTACTTTATTTTATGTAAAGCATTTTGAATTACCCTTGTGTACGAGATGTGCTATATAAATAAACTTGCCTTGTCTTGCCTTAAAGGGTTAGTTCACCCAAAAAAAGAAAATTAGCAGAAAATGTTCTGACCCTCAGGACATCTAAATAGATATGGGGAAATGTATCATTACATCACTTGCTTGCTAATGGATCCTCTTCAGTGAATGGGTGTCGTCAGAATCAGAGTCCAAACAGCTGAAAAAAAAAAAAACACACACTCCAGTTCATCAATTAACATCTTGAAAAGCTGAGTGTTTTAACTTCAAATTGTTGCTTCCGGCTAAAATAGTCCTTCAACCATAATACTTCTTTCTCCAGCGAATAAGTTATCTCTTCTAAATCAGGAGACAAATATATACAAATCAACCACAGCTTACATGTGAAACCCGGTCTAAACAAATACTGTATGTGATTTGGATGTGAGAAGTCAAGAGTGGTCGCATTTATGGATTATGGATTTTGGCTAAAAGTGACGGTTTAAAGTCACCTTAATAATGGATTTGTTTCTAACAAACATGCAGCTATTCACTTCACAAGATGTAAACTGATCATCTGGAGATGTGTGGATTATTGTGATGTTTTTGTCAGCTGTTTGGACTCGCATTCTGACGGCACCCGTTCACTGCAGAGGATCCATTGGTGAGCAGGTGATGTAATGATACATTTCTCCAAATCTATTCCCATGAAGAATCAAACTCATCTACATCTTGGATGGCCCGATGGTGAGTACCTTTTCATTTTTGGGTGAACTGTTCCTTTAAAACGCCACACATCAAAAGTCCAGAAGTTGATCTGCAGGTGTTTTTCTGCCTTTACTCCAGTCCAACTCAATCACACTGATGTTTATAATTGGTTGTGTCCTCTATTATGCCATTAACTGGTGGTACTAAACATTTATCTTTTCATTATTCCTGCTGGGCAATTCTACGCTATTAGCATAATTAAGAAAAGTGCTTATTAAATGAGTCACCTAATAGCCTCATACTGAACTATGACAAAATGAAAACATTTCACAGCGTTTTTTAAATTCATAAATTAACATCTGAAATGCTGATAAATGATATGGCCTTCTTCAGAGGGTAGTTTAAGCTATGAAGGCTGACCACACTGCAGATAGCTGCCAAAAAACACTCAAGAGCAAGTTTACAACTTCCAAATATAAAACTATTTATTGCAGGCAGTGAAAGGCGCATCTTGCAATCGTGGGGGGAAAAAAACAAGTGTAAGTCCTGATGAACTGAACTGCTCAAGCTGAACAAATGGAAATACTTAGAGCCCTGGGAAGTGAGGTGTCTAGAGACGACTAAAATAGGTGCACCTGGAGTCCAAATTTCACTTGGTGCTTCAATGAATAAAACATGGTCAGCACTCTCTCTCTCTCACTCTCTTTCTTCTCTCTCTTTCTCTTTGTTCCTTTCACTCGGTTTCAGTTTCAATTCACTGAGCTTTATTGGCATGACAAATAACATTACATTTGGATTGCCACAGACAAGCTCCGGACAATCATTCTAATAAAGGGCAGGGCTAATGATGAATTACGTTTAATGCAATATGCCACATCAAGTAATGACTGTAATAATGGAAAATGTATTACTGTTTTAAACAAAGTGCAAAGAATAGACTTGTTTTGTTGCATGCAGTTCTTGAGATAATAGCAGTCATGTCACGTCATATCCTTTATGTTCAATTTGTGGCCATCTTTGTTACAGCTCCTCTAAGCAGCTATTTTCTGTGAGCTGAACAGCTCAAACATATTTAAATGGAGAAAGACAGACATATTAAAAACTTTGCTATCATATATTGACAAAAATGATCAATAAAGGTATCATGCACTATCGTTCAAAAGTTTGGGGTCAGTAAGAATTTTAAATGTTTCTGAAGGAAGCCTTGGCTCACCAAGACTGCATTTATATGATCAAAAATACAGTAAAAATACAGTACATTTTAAAATTACCTTGTCTGTTTTTATATATTTTTAAATGTAACTTATTCTGTGTTCTTCAGTGTTACGCGATCCTTCAGAAATCTTTCTAATATGCTGATTTGCTGTTCAAAAAACATTTCTCATTCTTAAAGTATCGGAAACAGTTTTTGCTGTATAATTTTTTTTTTTCTGCAAACCGTGATATTTTTTTCTGGATTCTTTGATAATTGGAAAGTTCAAAGGAACAGCGTACATATAAACCTATAGAAATCTTCTGCAACATTATAAATTTTGATTAATGGAATGCATCCTTGCTGAATAAAAGTATTCATTTCTTTCACCCAAAAAAACAAACAAACAACAAAAACAAAAACTTACTAACCATAAACTTTTGAATGGTAATTTAAATACAGAATCTGAACTCTGGAATGGTTCAGTTTTGGTGAGAGTGCAATTTGATCCAACGGACCAAAGAACCAACCGATTTCTGTATTCATCTCTATAGATGTGGTAAGTGAAAAGAATAGTTCACCCAAAAATGAAAATGTCATGTGTGAGGAAATAAACTCTGGATCCAATGACAAATGCATTAGTCAATCATAGCTATAGACTTGTGAACTGTGACAGTAATGTATATATAAAGCACCCAAGCAAAAAAATTGTGCAAAGAGTCCTACAAACGGATTTGGTTAGAAACAAACCAATAATTAATAAATTTTACAGTACATTTATGCTGACCATTGCTTTCTTGTGGTCCATGTAGCACTTTGTCTGCCAGCCCAGTAGGTGGCAGAAATGCTGCTTTTTTTCTTCTAAAATGCTATTTTAATGGTGGTTGGTAAATTAGATTTTTTTTCCCCCTTCTACATCAGTCTTTCACACTCCACCCTAGTAGATGGCGGAAATGTTCCAAAGCTGGTTTGCCAACAGTGGTTAAATCCAAAAGAGGAAGAAGAACATTAAAATGTGCATTTCTGCCACTGAAACATCAGGTTGTTTTCACTAAAACTGTTTGGAGCATGTGGATATTCATTCAATCATTTATTCTGTGTTCCATAGAGCAAATAACGTCACATAGATTTGGAATGATGGATGATTTTTTTTTATTTGTGGAGTTAACTAATACCTTAAAGCAACAAATATGTTGATAACCATGAGATCTTAGCAAATGAAATCTGTAGGTCAGCATATCATTGTAATTCATGATACAAAAAAAAAAAGCCAAACTTCTTCCAAAAATTATCTTGTGTCTCCCTGTCCAATTTTTAATTCCCACTCAAATTTGATTAGCCAAAACCTGGAAAATTCTGAACAATGAGAGGCCAGTTTGCCTACATGTGAAAATCTAATGAATAAAACCTGTGTAAGTTGGTTCCATTCCTGCCTCACCACACTGAGCATTATCATTTATGTTTCTATTTTTCCTATAATTCTTAGTGGTTCATCTCCTCCACTTTGTAATGTCGCTGGTCATACTGAGCTGCTAGTGCAGAAGTCTTTGTGTTCTCCTAGGGCATTACTGAAGGTTCAGTTTTCCTCATTGGTTCAGGTTTGTCTTTCATAAAATGTTATGCCTACAGTCAGCCTCCTACTCTTTCTTTATTGCTTGTGTTAAAACCTAAAAATAACCTTGCCATGGAAGACTATATTTCCTGTGTCATTTGGAAGTTTCATGACCCTCATTCGTGTTGTCAGTGGCAGCAATGTGAAATCAGAAGTGATCCTATTTACATCCCCTACTTCACTTGGAAATATGTCACATTTAGGAAGTAAAATGGTCTGTGAAGTGCTGTCAGAATGAGAGTCCAAAAAACAGCTGATGAAAACATCACAATAATCCACAAATGATCCATTTGACTATATCCAATCAGTTAACATCATGTGAAGTGAAAAAGCTGCATATGTGTAATAAACAAATCCATCATTAAGACCTTTTGGCTAAAATATTAGTTATCTTTCTATAATATTGCTTTCTCCAGTGAAAAAGTATTATTTGACTCAGAATAGAAATATGCACAGATCAAGGGCCATTTACACCGGAAAAAGTCCAAGACAGTTCTAAACAAATATTCCAGTGAATTTTTGCGTGAAAGGACAGCGGGGGATTGACTTTCACTGGAGGAAGCGTTATTATGGATTTTGGACTGGTATTTTGGCCAAATACGACAGTTTAAAGCTATAACCTCTTAATGATGGATTTGCTTCTTACAAACACACAGTTTACAAGACAATAACTGATGAACTGGAGTGGTGTGGATTACTTCTGGATTATTATGATGTTTTTATCAGCTGTTTGGACTCTCATTCTGACGGCACCCATTCACTGCAGAGAATCCATCGCTGAGCAAGTAATGCTAAATTTCTCCAAATCTGTTCCCATGAAGAAACAAATTCACCTACATTGTGGATGGCCTGAGGGTGAGTACATTTTCAGTATATTTTATTCCTTTTTGTCTAAATACTTTTTGTGGTTAGTGTATGCCTGAATGTTTTTCTTTCATCAAAACATCATGGCCTGACAAGCTTTGTTGCCAGACATGCACATTTACAACAGTCATATTTGCATGTATCAAAGGCACAGATTAAAACTCGAATCGCTGGGTTGAATAACATTGTCAGTGGTCTTTAGTCCACTGATAGACTTAATCTGTGTCCGTACATGTGCATTATTAAGTGCTCTATTGATGGTATGATTATGCCAGTCAGAACTCAGCGGTACATCTCTTATAGACTGTCCCAAATGGATCTCTCCTGTAGCGGAGTGGCTATTTCCATTATGCTGCATTTGTATCTCATGCTATTATTGCTCAGATAGCACAGAGAGATGCAGTTCACTTCTGAGTTTCTGTTACAGACCCTGATGGGTCTCCATTTACATTAATGGTCCCATTTTGCTGGATAAAAGCCTGCTCAGTTTGGCCTGTAGAACGGTGGATCCTGGATCGCTCGCTGTGTTTGCGAGGGTTTTAGAAATCACCTCTGCTTAATTTATTAGTTGTGTTATTTTTGTGTTTATGCAAACAACCTCCAAAATGTTGTTCCAACTACAGTACACACACACACACACACACACACACACACACACATATATATATATATATATATATATATATATATATATATATATATATATATTTGCACAGTTCCATTTTTTTAAAAAGAGGAATGTGTCAGATTCAGAGTGGTTTTTCCAGTCGTCTCAAACTATCAACACACACTTTGGTCAATTAGGACACACATGTGCCAGTAATGCTGTGTTTGGCAGTGTGTTTAGTATGTCATTTAAACTCATTTTTCCTTCCATTACTCTTTCATGTAAATCCACAGCACAGATCTTCTTTAGCAACTGAACTGGTGCGAAACATCCTTTATGTCCATAACCATCTTTTCTGATATCCCATTCAATAACAGAAAGTGCCCAAGGGAGCAAAATAACCTCTCTGACCCTTTGTGACCCAGTTGTGATGGCTTAAGGCTTTCTGATGACCTTCAAATGATTTACCAGCAGCTCTTCTCCTGGCTGATGGTGACAGAGTGCAGTACCACCGCACAGTGCTTGTGTAATCTAATAGCAGGGCCAGAGCCGGCCGGCCCACGCTTACCCTCCGCTCAGGCTCATACAAGGAGGGCTAATGTAATCTGTTCAAGCCGCTAGAATCGGCCGGTAATTAGATTTGTCTGTTCATGATGTGTATGCGGAAGACTGACTCATCTTTTCCTTGAATCTCTGCCGCACAGGAATGTGTCAAATTAACTCTCAGTTTGCCATTGAGCTTCTCAACTCAAGCAGTGGAACTGAAAAACGGACTGCTGTGAGTTTTTTTCTCTAAGGTGAGGTGTTACTTTTGTGATTTTCCTTACTCTGTGATGATTTCAGAACATTTGCTGTGATCTTGTTGCTCAAATGAATTTCCCAGTACACTTATAGCCTGGGAAACACGAAGGTGACATTATTTTCTATATTTTCATTTTTATTGTGCATATGTGTAAATGAATGTGTATATTTTGTATATTATTCTTTGTCAATATTAAGATTCTTTTAAACATGCCAGTAAAAAGTACTGCATGCTTTTTCATCTGTATCACTTATTGTCACTATTATTATTAAAATTATTGTTATTATTATAACACTTATGGCGTAGGACTATTCTTAAATTATTATTAAATTATGCCAAACAATATGACAAAAGTTTACTTTCATGAGCCATTGCATATTTGTGAGCTTGTAATTGGATAAGAAAAGCTTAAAACTTGTGGACTTCTGTACATACAGTATGTGGCCCAAAATGACTTCTGGGAATTCTAAGTTCAATTTTCACTTGCATTCTTAAGTATTGGACTGCATCTGAAATCATATACTCTCTGAGTTACTCACTTCTTTTGAATAAGTAATAAGTCACAACCATTAAAATAGTAAGTGCTACATAATATAAATGTACGTATAAATGTGTTAAATACATTTTTAAATAATTAATTTTTTTTTTACTGTAAAGTTCTGGCAAGCACAGCTGTAGTTTTTTTTCATAAAATTCTCAGATTTATTTGTTTATTTATTGCACAAAAGATGAGTTAATAAATTTTGGGGGAAAGGGGATTTTTAAAAATAATTTTTTAATTTACTGCTTTTGCAGTAAATACATTGTAGGTGTTTTATTATACCACAAGTTATTGCTAACACTGGATTCTGATATACCTTGATGCCTTCCCACCGCTGTATAAGAAGGTAAGGCAACATTTTTCAGACACAACCAATTTGAAAGGAGATAATTCAGACCTTATATGTTCCCTTGGTGACATCTGCAGGAGGCAGACATTTTTTTTGTTTTGCATGTGACATATTATAAATCACAAATTTAATTTACATTATAGTAGCTGTTTTGCCAGAGGGGGCCTTGTATTCGCCAGGCAACTTTAAGATGAATGGGAATGATAACATATATAGCTTTCTCCAGGCATTATAAACCTGATTGGCTTATGATGTGCTCATGCAGTACTGCAAAACTTTAAAAGGGAACGCACAACTTAAGCAAAGATACTGACAAGAGGCTGTAGGTGAGAGTCGGATTCAGCTTCACATTTCATCCATGATCAGATAATTAATGAAACCTAGTAATATGGCTTGAATCCTTACATTATGCTAAATTAGAAGTCGAACAGTTGATTTCTAACTTTTCTTTTTGTGGTGAAGACGTCACAGGGTACACCGTAAGTTTACTCCATCGAAAAAAAAATGTTAAAGTGAGGCCCTAAAATGACCTCCGCTGTTATAAATTGCTCATAATCCACTCGAGATGGTCCAAATGTTATGATATTTGTCTGCATCATCGGAGTCTTTGTGTGTGGGTGTGTTTGAGTGTATGATTCAGTAATTTGATAGCACATCTGTCGATGCACAATCTCTTTAAAGCACTGCTTTCAACTCAGTGCAGCGCACACTTTCATGTGTGTTTAATTCGCCAATTAGTCTCAATGACTTCACGTGTTATTAAAAGGATCTTTGTGAAGGTCTCAGCTTTTAAAGGGCTAAAGTGAGATAAACCTTAGGATATTCATTTCAGTATACTGGCTGGCCATGGAATCTGCACTTTTGTGCCAGCAGGCATTTAAAGTTTACAGCAGGGCTTCATATGGGACTTGATGACCTTCACAAACTGCATCAGAGGAGGCCTGACTCCAGCTGCAGAGACATTTCAAATTCAGCCATGTTCTGTGTCTGAGACATTTACTCTTACAAGGAGTAAGGGGCCCACAGTTTCTGTGGTTACATGGACCTTTGAAATGTTCAGGTCTTAAAATCTAGTGCAAGATGTTGTTTTTTAAGTTGAGAGTGTTGAAAGTGTGTTGAGGGTTTGATAAAATGCAGAGCCTGCAGTTATGGATACTATAGCATATGATTTCACTGATCTTTACATACAAAACCAAGTGCATCATTACTACTATGCAGTATTTTCATGTCCCTATGATATATTGGATAAAACTGTATATTCACAATGCTGTTTCTACTTTTTTTAAACAAATAAATGGAGTCTACTTTTTTTTATTTTATACATACACACACACACACACACACACACACACACACACACACACACACATTTTTATAATGTACAAACTATATATTCTATTGCCCTACACCAACCCTATCCTTACAGGAAACTTTCTGCATTTTTGAAAAAAAAAACAAAAACTTTGCTTACTTTATTTTTATACCAGTTTTACAAATGAGGACATCCCCAATGGGAGGTTTTTGGAGACTTTGTCAGGTTTAGCTCACTTTTGGGTATAAATTTGTCCTCAAAATATGGTTAAGTAGGCACACACACACAGAGACCTTGTCCAAAGTTTTGGAAACATTGTGATTTTTAAATGTTTTAAATGAAGTCTCTTATGCTCACCCAGGCTGCATTTATTTGATAAAACAGTAATATTGTGAAATATTATTACAATTTGATTAAATAAAAATATCTATTTTCTATTTGAATGTATTTTATTATTCAAATTGAAAATAGCTAATCGTTAATTAATATAATGCAGTATCTTCGTGTTATTTTCAGCATGTCTCCAATCTTTAGTTTCACATGATCCTTAAGAAATAATTCTAATATGCTGATTTATATATATAGATATTATATTATAATATAAATATTTCTAAGCAATTACAAAGCCAACTTATATATTATTTATACTCCCAATACACTGCATAACAGGAATGAATACCAGATTACTAATTTAACTGCGAGGCTAAGTGAGGAATAACACCTCACCTAAAGCAAAACTACTGTGAAAAAGTGTTTTGTATATTTGAGTTTTCTCTCTCTCAGCTAACAAAGTGCTCAAGTAAAGCTTTTTGCTGCTGTTCGGCAAACGTACAGCTCCGTTTGAAGCTTTATTGGAAAGGTATGCTTGTTCCCTCAAGTATAGTTTTACACACACACAGCATTTGCCGGCGTGTGCAGCAGATCTTTCAGAAAAGAAAAAACAGATGTGGCCTCTTGTCTCTGTTAGCCACATCTCTCTTCAGGCCAATATACATTTCCAACTGACTGCTTTTAAGAAAGTGACCTATTACGCTGACAGATATATTTTTCAAACATTGTCCGGACTCGTCAAAAGATTTCCACGAGGGAGAGTAATTTGTTTGTGAACAGTTTATTAGCAGCAGCGGTAACATTTCCTCTCAGAGTGTCTATTAGGGCTTTCAGTGTATGAATATGACTACTGATGGATCTTATGCAGCAGTGAAGGACGCAGATAAGAGAATGTCAGAATGAAACAAAGCCTAGTGAGTGAATCCAGCCACAGGGTCAACTCCAGTGAGTCACGCTGCCCTCTGCTGGCAAACACTTCAGGTTAGGCCAAGAAATACAACACAGTACCAGAAAAAATATTGTGAATCGCATCTATTCTGGAAGTGTAGCTAAACCGGGGTATATTCTAGTCTCAATCATACACATACACACTAAAACTTTTGTACAGTAGTGTAATAGCACCATATTAACATGATTTCTGAAGGATCATGTGACACTGAAGATAGGAAAAATGGTTGCTGAAAATTCAGCTTTTTCATAACAGTAATAAATTACATTTTGATATATATATATATAATGTGTATATTACATTATATTATATATATATATATATATATATATATATATATATATATATATATATATATATATAATGTGTCTTTTTTTATAGAAATGAAATAAATCAAATAGATTAAACTAAAGAGGCTTCTAATTCAGAAAGACACTTGCTGTTTTTAATATCAGCATAGGTGAGATGTATTTTATAATAAACAAGAATGACTTTTTCTTTGCTAATATTTATCTGTTTTTGACATGTGTGAGGTACCTTCCCTGTTGTATATATAGCATCTATGCATCTGTATCTTGTTTGGGGTATAATCATTTCACAGTCCACTCCACAAGTCATTAAGCACTCCATGCTCCATACATATATGCATAAAACTTCCTAAATATTTAATACATGAGCACCATTTATCTCTGTACCATCTTTAAAAGCAGAATTAAACTTTCATTTGTATTTTTCTTAGCTGTGTGTCCGCTGAGCCCCCAGCCTACTCTACTGCTTAAATATTAATCAGTGCTGAATCACACATTGTGGAGTGACTCTCTCTCTCTCTCTCTCTCTCTCTCTTTTTCTACACATCCGTCTATAGCAGTTTCACACTAAAGACAGCAACAAGCACCACCCCCACTTCTCTTGTTTGATGATGGGTGACGGAGTGCTTACTGTGATTTTACCATGTAGGATCACCGTTCTTGTTTGCCTTGGACTTGCAATCCTCTCAGCAAATCCAGCTTCTACGGTTTGGTTTAGAGTTTAGTTTTAAGCTAAAGATTCGTGCTGAATTGTATCAACTTACAATTTTCCTCTGATTTGTGGTATAGTTAGGTTTAGGGATAGGTTCAATTTAACTGTAATATTAGAACATCTCCTACTTGGTAACCATGAAGAGCTACAGCTCCTGATACACTGTAAATATATAAATATATTTTTAAAGTTGTAAATAAAGATTATTAGAGTATGTTTTACACACACACAAGCACACACACATTATATCAGCAATTCTGGTTCAAAATTTCATGTTTAATTAAATGTATTACTTGCCATTTCTTTCTTATTTTTTTTGTGAAATTTACAAGGTAATTTTAAAGAATGAGAAATGAATCCATTCTAACATACCATTATAGAAAATAAATCATTTTGGTATTAATAATAATAATAATAATTATATTTAGTAGAAAATGAATGCAAATCGTGCTGAACTGTGCATTTTACATACTACTGTAAAGATATTGTAAAACATCTTTTTAGAAGTAAAAGTCTTATTTTTGAATAATTTGTATATTTATGGAAAAAAAATTAAAAAGTATGAATCTCCATTCTCAGAATTTTCAGCACAAACTGTTTAGTTTTTTCCTCATAGCTTAAGATACAAACAGATTTGAATAGCTCAAATTGGTCAGAAGACATTCTAAATTAAATTCACAAACATTTACAATTCTTCTTTTAAATGCATAACTAAATGTAATGTTATAATTTAATGACGATATACCGTAAAATACAAACTTCATACCTTACCGTGATTTTTTTTGGTAAGCGCTGTCATTTTGTTTTTAACGTAAATGTACTAACAATTTTACATTTACAGTGCTCAGTTTAGAAACTACGATATTTCAACAATGTCACACAGCCACACAACGGAGCAATGGTCTTTTTTAAAATGCGAGATGTTATTAAGTTTAATTTCATTTAATGGCCTTGTTAATGGGCAATATCTCCAAAGTTTGAGCGTGCAGGTCCAGGCGGTCCCTCTCGCCGAGCAGCTCCGCCCCGCGCTCGAGGACAGACAGCGGAGGGAGAGACGGAGACCAGTGCTGAGAGAGAGACAGTGCGCTGTGGAGGCAGGACAGCTCGTCTTTTGGAAGAAAGGACAGGAAACGTAATTTCACACTTGTGAGAGCGACTGTCTGAGGAGCAGCAAGTTGTGAACGTAGAAACGACATTTAAAGCGCCAACTTTGCGCGTGATGCGGCGTGCGTGGGTTCGGCACCGCGTCTGTGAGCGCACCACGAGCCCGCAACCGAGATAACTTCCACACGGCAGTTTGACACGGAAGTGCAGGCTGCTTTTTCCTCTCATTGACTGGTGATTAAGAAGACCGACTCGCTTCAGGTGGCTTCGGAGAGAGGAGACGCACGGACCGCGCGCATGTGTGGAGTACCAGCAGGATTTTAGAGCGCGCGCGTTCACCTGAATGGATGGTAACTATCCGGGCACTTTTTACGAGTCTGAGAAAAGTTTTTGAAAGCCACTGTAAGGAAGAATGGATGTGAAAAGCAAGCGGTATGGTAGTTTGACACGCGGCGGTTCTCTTTCTCCGATCGTCATGGAAACATCTCAAGCTGTGGAGGTCGAGATGCTGGATGGATCCTCCGTGAGAAGTTCATGCGCTGAGCTTTGACTTTACTTTTTATTCCTTCGAAGAAGAATGTGATGCATGTGAACAAGACTCACACATGATCGTTCTTCTTAAACGCATTTGTTATTAACTGAGCTTATACTTTCTGCCTGTTTGCGTTGACATTATGGACAAGTACTCTATTGCTTATCAGATGGAGTTGACACTTTTCATGGTCGTCCTCCTGTTTTGGGTCACCGTGTGTGCGGATGACAGTAAGATCATTTCAGACCGGTATGCTGTGTATTGGAACAGCACGAATCCCAGGTAAGAAACACATCACTACATCAGGGAGTGAGAGTCGAGCATTAACTGCATGACTGGCAGCTTTTTCCCGAGAGGCCAGAGCTGTTTTGAACTTTGCCTTTTAGTTGTCATTTTTCAGTTTTAATATAAATATGCATTTTTAATATACCTATATTTCAATTAAAAAAGTTTAAAATTAAATGTTTAATGTTTTATACAAATATCTAGGGTGATTCAATTAGGGAAACTTTTGTGACCCACTAGAAAAAAAGAATACGACAATTATTTCAGTTTAAAGAATAGATTGAAATGAAATGTTAACTTTTATGGTGTCTCTTTAATTAAAATTTTCTAATAGTTAATAGTATAAAATGATGTAAATGTTCTACATTAAGCTCATCCTCTACCTAGACATTTTAATTTCCCCTCATAAAATGTACGTTTTCCTTTACACTTTTCCCCAAGAATCTTAAAAGAAAAATAAATCCTGGGAAATTATGTGAAAGATTAACCATCTCAATACTGTCATTACCATCTCGCTGAGCAATATAGAGAACAACTGAGTTTCCCATAAAAGTTTAATCATAAGTCTGTATCATATTTAAATTATTTTTATATTGTTATATAAAAAAAGAAAAGTTAATGACAATGTATTTTGCACTTACTCTGCATTTCTCCATAAACTGAAAAATATAATTACCGTCACTCATTATTATATTATACTGAAATCAAATTGGTCAGGACCATGCTCAGATATTTGTTGTAGTACATTTTTTTTATTATTATTATAGATTAAACCTAATTTGGAAATGAGTCAAAGGCATCCAGCTGAAAAATCACCATATAATTAATTTTACAAAAATAACTGTTTTTTTATGTGATCAGTTCTGGTACAAGTTACATAAAGTCACTTAACTCAGTCTGAAACATTCAAAGTCTTCCCTTTGAGTGTTTCATTTGTGATTTTCAAAACGCACACAAAAAGGCCTCAACTGTGAACGCTTTTAACAACTTGTGTGTTCCATTTGAAAGTACTTATAGGGCTTCTCACAAAATCAGCCTCTATGAGCACATTGTAACTTTCTGGCCTCATTTATTGCACGCTTACTGTTGGACACTTGGTGTCTGTTATGAGTTACTGAAGGCTGTATGCTGTGTTACATTGTGTGCCGTTGGTCTGCGGGGTTGATAATCGCCCGAAATATGCTATTAAATGCATTCTTTCATATCTTGTCAGCTTTTAAAGACACTGTTATTTTGTTTTCCATTCTTTCATCATGGATGTTCCTGAGGTGAGATCAGTACTGTAGACTTTACGTTTCATATCACCATATGGTTTAAATAGTCTAAGATGAAGCGGCCCTCTCTGAACACCCCAGCACCACTCTTCAGACCGCTCTCAGAGGCCATTTCTGGCAGAGGATAGAGCTTTGTGTAACCACACAGTCAAACTAATATGTTACGTTCCACAGTTTTAACCAATATGAGAAATTATTGAGGAGTGCATAGATGTTTGTTCACATCAGTAGTTCTGTGAAGAATTTAGTTTTTTTGTTTTGTTTTTAGATTTAGATTTGTACATTGTGCTGTGGATTGTTGCTTTTTGTACGTTTGTATGGAATGGGTTTTATGAAAAACAAAAGATTGTAAGCTAGAAGGAATCAGAGGAAAATTTCACTTGCGACCTTCATTTTTTCCAGTTTATCTTTATCTGAAAGAACAAAGATTTTCTGCTATTAAGTGTATAAAAGTTTTTTATGCATTACATAAAATAATTTACAATAATATTTACATTTAAAAAAATATATATATTAGACCCATCCACCGCGAAAGCTAAATTCACTCTGAAATTTAAAAGAATAATGGTAAAAAATAAAAAAAAGTTTTCTGATTCCGTATGTCCATAAGTTCATGTAATTAAAAGGCTGATTCTGGCATGTCTGGATCAACTTTTTCACTATTTTTCCACCTGTAAGTTTGTGTCTGCTGTGTTATGTCAGGGCAGTGAAATGTTTGTTCAGCTAAACTGAGATGGGTCTTCCCCCTGTGTGTGTGTGTGTGTGTGTGTGTGTGTGTGTGTGTGTGTGTGTGTGTGTGTGAGAGAGAGAGAGAGAGAGAGAGAGAGAGAGAGAGAGAGAGAGTGAGGCTGCAGAGTGTTTTAACCCATGCTATTGATTTTACCGGTCAGCCAGATCTATAAGATATATGTCAGATCTTCCAAGTTTGGATTTTAAGAAACCCAGAGCAGATGTGCATTGTAGCTCTATGGATTGGGCTTTGTTGCTTGCAGCCCTTTGAAACTGAAATTAGAGTTTGTGGGCTTCATTGTGATCTGTGGTTTTCCAGAAAGCCACCATAAAAGCCAGCGGTTCTGTCTGGTGTGGTATGAATCAGGCCTTGACTGTTTGAGTCTGTTACGTGGCTCAATTAGGAGTGTGAGACTGAAATGACTTGTGCTAAATGACCCCAATCAGAGCATAAATAAATACACTGAAATACATTTCAGCTCGGTATGAGTTAAGAGGTGTCTATTTAACACTTGTGGCTTTACGGTGAGCTCTCCGAGGAGGTTGGTGACTTAGAAGGAGCAGTTAGGGTTGAAAAGTGTGTTTTCAAGGAGGGCACGCCATCAGGCAGATTGCCCGTGCAGCACTTTCGGACAGTTTCAGAACGGAGCTGTTGGCAAATGTAATTTTCAAGTGGAGCTTCCAATAGTTTCAATGAATCCTTGTGTCACATTAGTTAAGCCATTTAGCAGACGCTCTTATCTATAGCGATTTAGATTTTAATTTCACTAGTAATAAGCAGATCTGCATGGCATAATTTTTCATGGATGTTTTGCTAAACATAGCAAAATATACTTTCTTTTATTATTTATGTTGTCATTATTTATTTTTATATTAATACGAATATTTTAATTGATTTATTGTTTTCCCTGTGCAGTTAAAAATATGCATTGTATTATTTTTGTTTTGTTTTGTTTTTTCATGACGAATAACGATTTTTCCGCAGTTTTTTAAACAGCTCTCCGTTAACATCAATATGAGATGCGCAATAATGGGGAAAAAAGGGAAACCTCAAGATTCTTGAAGAGAAACTTTCTTCTTTGTATGGTTTTATTTTGCTCGCTTTTTGTCAGTGTAATGGGTTCCTCAAGGTTATGAGGGATGTCTGGTGTCAGAGGATTTCTGTATGAGGGCAAGACACAGATATGGCTGTATGGATCCACATGGATTTTATTCTCTTAGGGTCATTAACCTCTATTGTGATTAGAATGCCTGAAATGAATGACATCAAGCCTGACCTTGGTTGCTCGTGTCAACCTTCAGCTCCTGTAGGTGGCATTGCACCATGTTCTGTCCCAGTTTAAGAATTTGTCCGCCATTTTGTGAACCCTCACACTTGCCTCTGGAATACGGTACAAGCTGAAGACAAAAAATGGAGTGTGGGGTTAATTCAGTCATGCAATGAGAGCTAACCAGGAATTGCATTTTTATTGCATTATTAGTTTATTTTAGGTTTATCTTCCAGACAGCATTTTGAAACTTTTATAAAATAATTTGGTTACCGTTTTAATAATTATTTAGTTTGGTGTCAAAAAAATCCATTTGCTAAATGTACTTAAATATTAAACTTTATTGACAAATTATCATTATAATAAAACCTCTGGATTTTCAGACATTGGATTTGATCGCTCCGATAACAGTTATAGTTTTGTATCAAAATGTGTGCTGAATTAATTTTAAATCTGTTTTAGTTCTCTATTTTATCTCTCTATGGCAAGTCATATACAGTTGTACCCACTGCCTAGTTTATTGTGCCTGACATTAATTGATTTTTCTTTTTCAAGCAGCACTTAGGGTTCAGTCAGCTTCCACTTCGTTGTTTGTGCGTTATTTCCGTATGTGTGTTTATAATTCATTTCAGGCAGCTGGAGGGTGCCTATTTACAGTCTACTTTCATCCAGACAGAAATACCTCAAATTTCACAATGCATGACCGAGTGTTTCTTCTGCTAGGACTGTGACCTGCCGTCCTGAGTGTCGAGGGAACAATTTTGCCTCTTTGTAGGAAAACACTCTGAGAGAAAACCCATTCTAACCATCAAATCACCATCCATCCCGTGACTTATTGCAACTTTAGCATGAGATCGCCGTTTTGTTCGGCGGTTTAATCAAATTAACTCATCCATTAAAGTGTATAAATATAATCATTGTTTTTTTTTTTTCAACGACCCTGGTCCATTAATACGCAGTTACTACTGTGAGGGAAAGCACTTAAACTGACAGTGCTCCAGTCGCAGTGAATTCGTTAGTTTGGAAATCAGATTACAGTGGGAATGGCGGTCAACCGTGTCCACTTGCTAAAACAACAGTGCATCTTTTAAGATTGGTGCATGCAGTCACGCAGTCTCACTGGAGCTTTGTTTCTATAAGATTACAGGCTACTTCTGTTGGGGAACTGTAGGGAGAAATTCACTTACTGAGGTCTATAGGTCAGTGGTTGTTATAGCTATAATGCTTCCATTCTGTTGGTGCTGTTTACAGCTGGACTTCAGATTCATCTGCTAATGATTATCAATGACAGAATGTTTCAAACCCTTTTTTTCCCCTAAATACATGGACCGAAAAGGGAATGGAGCCCTTGCCGGCAGTGAATAATGCAAATGTTCTTATGCCATATTGCATCAAAAAGCTCTAACATGTAATTATAGATTAAAGTCACAGCGTAGTTTCAACAAAAAACGGCCATTTAAAAAAAGATACATTTTGTAATCAGTAATCTAGGTTCAAAGTTGCGTTAAATAAAATTTCTCAGAATGAGTTTCATCAGCTTATTTTTTTTTTCTCACCGTTAATCAAATTTACATTACCACAGGTTGAAATAAAACGTCCTGCTGTGTCAGTCACTGAATGGTGGGAAATGGTTGTGCCTCTCTAAATTTGAGTAACATAACCCTCTCCACCATTATCGGGACTGTCCTGCCCCCCACCATGCGACAAAATGATGGCTCATACATGAACATTTGCACAGATGTGACATGCTATCCAAGCACTTTTGTGCACAAACAGACAACAAAGACAAAGGTGGGAGCTTATTAATGCGTGTTTGTTTGTGTTTTAAAGCGAAATATTTTAAATTATCTGGAGTTGTTTGAGTAGTTAACTTGCTTGCGTCAGATTCTTTTTGTTGAAAATCACCTGGTCATGTTATAAAGGCTGCTTTAAAAAAAAAAAAAAACAGTGATGTATTTATCTTTAATATTTTTGTTTTTATTTATGAATTTGTATCTTTTGTCTGCTTTCAGAAAATTTTAGATCACCCATTTTAGTATGTACACATTCATGTCAAAACAAAAGCAGGAGCCGAAATGCTTTTTCTGCAGGTGCCATGACAGTTAGTTTTCACTCTTTCATGCGTCGGAAACAAACCAGAATTAATTCCCAGGACCTTACAGGGCACCTTATCACCCATGTGTCCTCACCTCTTTGTGTGATGATTTATTTTCAACTGTTTTAATACCCAGCAACAGCCCCAATCACAACGTCACCCTGCCTTCTGTATTACTCATAAATTTTAATGCCTGACCCACATTCACAGCACATTGGTAGTCACATGCATCCAGGGAGCTCAAACTTGGTTTGAGGTAGGTGTTTATTCATGGGTGGATCTTACCGCAATGGAAGAGAAAACGGATGATTTCAAAGCGGCGTTGCATGCTGGCTTTGGATTAAATATCAAATCTGAGGACTGGGTGTTTGTGTAAATTTCTTCTTGTTGTGCTTCTATCCAGGTGCCATTGAGTTTTTGTTCAAGTTAACTCGGGACGCTTTTCTCTCTCAGGACCGAGGCCTTTCTCATTTAGTCTACAATATTTATGAGACACAGAGTGCCAGGAAGCCCTCCCTCAAATTGGATTTTGTGTTTTTAGGTGAAGTGAGATTCTCTCTTTATCACCAAACTGCTTTCTCCTTTTGTATTGTGGACCGATTTAGCTTTTTATTATTATTATTTAAAAAAATATATTTTTCTAAATAAATAAAAATATTTATTGCTTTTCTTATTTTAAATAATAATAATATTCACACTGAATAGTTACTGCTTGTATAGATTTTGTTTTCTTTTTTTTTATCACATATCCTAAAAAATTACTTTTAAGACACCGGACATCACATTGTTTAATTTGCTCATTAAACAAACAGCACTATTTTAATTAGTCTGGAGTTGTAGTTTAGTTCTGTTGACCCACACAAAGTCGGCTCATTACTTCCATCCACAAACTCCTCATTTCTCTCCTTGAGTGAGTTTTATTTGGAAATACACTCAGCTCTCTGCTAAGAAATGGAGGGTAATTTTATGTCTCAATCCTAATTTGTGGAATGGTTTGTTCAAAACCCATTTGTACAGGGGGTTTTATATTTTATAATGTTTAAAAAGCCAGACTTTAATCATCGGTACTATAACTGAAAATGAAAGTCATGTTCTATAAGCATTAAATAATAGCGGAGAGAGAATTATGGGAAATGTTTAACAGTACCATGCATTCTCTGTGGAAAAAAGTTAATAAAAATGGCCAGTGCCGAAATGGGATTTTTAAACAATTTATTTTAATTCTGAATTATTATTGGCCCTTAAAATAGTCTAATAAAACAAGTATATGTTCCAGAGGTTCTAATTACACTCTGAATGTTCTGTCATTATGTGGATGTAGTACGTTCGTAGGAGGAAAGGAAGAGGACAAGGTGTCATATGGACTGCTGACAAGTTTTTATAATAAAACAAAAAGTAATCTTTACAAACACCAACGGTGACTTTTATTATGACACTAGCACGCACACTATCGCCAAACGCTTCCGGGTAACTCATTCCGGTTCCAGTCAGCAGTCCGTCTCTCTCTCGACTAGTGATGTGTCGTTCTTGAACGATTCGTTCATTTTGAACGAATCTTTAATGTGACTCGGGAAGAACGAGTCGTCTCGGGGAGTGATTCGTTCAGTCGCGCATGCGCATTATTCTATAGGTTCTGTTCTAGTAGTAGTGATTCACCTGTCAGTCAATGCAGTCTTGAGCCGGAAAGAGAATTGATTAGTTCATAGTTCGGGTCTCGGGTTTTTGACTCGTTCCTTAATCACGTGACAGCCCCATACGCTAACCCAATGCAATATGAGCCGGAAAGAGAATTGATTAGTTCATAGTTCGGGTCTATCGGGTTTTTGACTCGTTCCTTAATCACGTGACAGCCACATACGCTAAAACCAATGCAATATGAGCCGGAAAGAGAATTGATTAGTTCATCTCATGAGTCTTCGGGTCGGGTCGAGTCATTCCTTAATCACGTGACAGCCCCATACGCTAAAACCATAGACAGTAAAAGAATGCAGTATTGAGCCGAGAGAGAATTGATTAGTTCATCTTTCGGTTCTTCGGGTTGTTCGTTCTTTTGTCCCGTGATGTGACAACATTGGCTAGAGTAATTATTAAATCAGATAAACCATACTTTTGTAACATATGACACTTTATAAACATTAAAAAACACTGTGTACATACTTTTGAATTGTTGTTTATTGTTTATTTTTGTGCCATTAAAGCTTTGTAACAAAGAGGACAACTATTCCAAAATAAATCAAAATAATAACAAAGTAAATAATTAAAAATAAAATTAAAATTAAAAGATAATAAAGCCACAGGGTCTAATAACCTTAACAAATGAACTTTAAAAAGTACAATATAAAAAAAAGAAAAACTAAATATTGCACAACAAGCTTTGCTTTTTTTATATAATAATTTAAAATGAATACATTTTAAAATAAATAACACTTTTGTGCCAAAATAAAAACTTTATATCAAAGAGGATAACTTTTCCCCAAATAATTTTAAACCATTTAAATAAAAATAAATGAAAATTAAGAGATACTAAAGCTACGGAGCCTTATAACAATAACGAATTACCATTAAAATCACAACAACAACAAAAATATTGCACAACAAGCTAGTCTTTTTCTAAATAAATAAAAATAAATAAGCTTTAAAATAAATAACACACTGTGGCTATATTTTTAGGACTTGCTTTAAGGCATGTTTGCATTAAAAAAAAAAACAAGCTCCCTGACCTTGGATGGGCTGAGTCTGTTTCTTCTATCTGAGATAATCTGCCCAGTTTTAGAAAAAAATCTTTCAAATGGCACAGATGTGGCCACAATGTCTTGTCTTTGTGACTTCAGAAAGGCTTTTGTATATTGGTGAACATCTCCTCCACCAGGCCAGAGGGTCTGATGTGCGGGGTAAGAGTGGCTCTGCAAGGTAGGCCTGCACCTTTATAGCATCTGAGGTCTTAGAAGAGGTAGCAGAAGGCCTCAAGTTTGCTACCCTCTCGTCAAAGTCTTCCCAAACATGGCCCCTGCACTGGCAGTAGCACCAGGATCTGAAGTATTCTCCTCACTCTGAGCTGGGTTAAAACTGTTAAAGCTGAAGTTATCATAACCTTAATGTTTTAAACTAACATTAGTAATTCAAATTCAAAATTTTATTTGCTTTTAATGTATATGTCATTATGTCCTTTTTTGAGCAATCTTCTTATACATATATTACACCAATATGTCAAGTCTGCCTAGGAAAAGCAATTATTATACCAGCAAACTCAAAATTGAAGTAAAAATGAACAAACTAGTATAAATACTTTTTATTGTAAACTTGAATTATTATTTTATTATATAGCCTAGTGTTTATTTACCGATAGACAGTCAAAAAGAAAAATTAATCAATATTTTATTTATAACAGGGTTTTATTTATTTATAAAATAATAACAAACCACAGATCCTCAACAAACAGTAACAAAAACACAGTGACAGAAATGTCAGAAATAGCATATGGGTCTGTCACGTGATTAAGGAACGAGTCAAACTCGACCCGAGACCCGAAAGACTCATGAGATAAACTAATCAATTCTCTTTCCGGCTCAAGACTGCGTTAGTTTTGCGTATGGGGCTGTCACGTGATTAAGGAACGAGTCAAACTCGACCCGAGACCCGAAAGACTCATGAGATAAACTAATCAATTCTCTTTCCGGCTCAAGACTGCGTTAGTTTTGCGAGACCCGAAAGACTCATGAGATGAACTAATCAATTCTCTTTCCGGCTCAAGACTGCGTTAGTTTTGCGTATGGGGCTGTCACGTGATTAAGGAACGAGTCAAACTCGACTCGAGACCCGAAAGACTCATGAGATAAACTAATCAATTCTCTTTCCGGCTCAAGACTGCGTTAGTTTTGCGTATGGGGCTGTCACGTGATTAAGGAACGAGTCAAACTCGACCCGAGACCCGAAAGACTCATGAGATAAACTAATCAATTCTCTTTCCGGCTCAAGACTGCGTTAGTTTTGCGAGACCCGAAAGACTCATGAGATGAACTAATCAATTCTCTTTCCGGCTCAAGACTGCGTTAGTTTTGCGTATGGGGCTGTCACGTGATTAAGGAACGAGTCAAACTCGACCCGAGACCCGAAAGACTCATGAGATAAACTAATCAATTCTCTTTCCGGCTCAAGACTGCGTTAGTTTTGCGAGACCCGAAAGACTCATGAGATAAACTAATCAATTCTCTTTCCGGCTCAAGACTGCGTTAGTTATGCGTATGGGGCTGTCACGTGATTAAGGAACGAGTCAAACTCGACCCGAGACCCGAAAGACTCATGAGATAAACTAATCAATTCTCTTTCCGGCTCAAGACTGCGTTAGTTTTGCGAGACCCGAAAGACTCATGAGATGAACTAATCAATTCTCTTTCCGGCTTAATTTATGGTTATTGAGAGATATTAGTTTATTGGGAAGAATCTTTTTAACCAAAATGGATAGTTTATCTAGATGTATCTACCCTGCATACTCATTATCGATACCAAATAAAGTGATTAAAAAAATTAATCAGATTAATTTTGATTATATCTGGAGAAAGAAAGCTCATTACATTAAAAGAGCAGAGTTGACTAAAGAATTCAAAGATGGAGGTCTACAAGCCATTGATTTTGATTTCATAAATGGAACTCTTAAAATTAACTGGTTGAAATCCTTCCTTAATAATGATAACCTTTGGTTTCACATCCCCAGAGAAATATTTAAGAAAATTGGAGGGATCGAATTTTTACTTAGATGTGATTTCATTCCCCAGCGTCTCCCTATCAAACTATCCAAGTTTCACCAACAAGTCTTGTTGTACTGGAAGCTCTTATACAACCATAATTTTACACCTCACAAAACCCCAATGTGGAATAATAGATATATCACAATAAGAAACAAATCACTGTATAAAAAGGAGTGGATGGAGAAAGGAATATGGTCGGTGGTTCATTTAATCGATAGTAGAGGTTATTTTTTATCACATGATAACTTCTGTCTCAAATATGATATAACCTGTAGTCAGAATGCGTTTAGCTCTATGATTAAAGCTATCCCCAATGCTTTCATGTGTTTGGTTCAAGCATACCTTTCAACAACGAATCCTCCCATTTGTTGTCTCCCATTACTTTTAGTTGAAGGTGTAGATTTTAAAGAAATTAAACTTCCAAACAAAACTATTAGAAATATGTTTGATAACATCTTATTTCCCATAGTACCCTATAGAAACTTGATTTCACAGTTCTTCTCAAAAAAAAATATTCACAGGTTACGAACAACTTACTTAAAATTTCCTTTATCTCCCAAAGCTAAGGAAGTCCATTTTAAAATTATAAATGGTGTATATCCATCCAGTGAATTTGTACAGCGAAGATTTGGTTTTGAAACTAGTAATTGTGTTTTTTGTGATAATATTGAAACTACAGATCATTTATTTTTTCATTGTATGTTTGTAGAGGCTTTATGGCTTGATATTCATGACTGGCTATATCCAAAGATTCCTCATCTTGAAGTCTTCTCTCACAAGGACATTATTTATGGACTCGTCTTGGAAAGCAACAAAGACGATTTTTTGGTTAATAACATCCTTATTCTAGTTAAATTCTATATACACAAATCTAAATACTTGAAAGTGAACCCTAAATTCTGTGTATATCACAATGAGTTTCTTTCTTATACAAATTCCCTTAAAATGATGAAAAGTAAAAATGCTAAAAAACTTTTTGCTATAATAGAAGAATATGACTTGAAAAGTAAACCCTAGCCTTTTTTTTTTTTTTTTTTACTTATTATTTTATTTGTCTATTTATTCATTTTTGGTAAAGCAATTATGCACCTGATTCTACTGTTACTATGTAATTATATATTTTTGCTGCCATGTTGTTTGTACATGACATTGTTCAATAAAAAAAATAAAAAAATTCTCTTTCCGGCTCAAGACTGCGTTAGTTTTGCGTATGGGGCTGTCAAGTGATTAAGGAATGACTTAAACCCGAGGACTTCTTGTCAGATGAGAGGTGAGGTGAGCTAATCACAGACTGAAGACCCAGGTAAAGAATGATTTTTTTTTTCTGTATCTTATAGCATTTTAGTTTTGAATTGTTTTTAGTGTGATCAACGTTTGCGTAAGTACTAGATGTGTTGGGGAAGTAACACATAACATTTTCATTACATTTTGCTAAAATGAACGAAATGACTCGAAAAAAGATTCGTTCATTTTGCTGAACGAGACTCAAAAGTCCGAGTCGGTAAAATGATCCGAACTTCCCATCACTACTCTCGACTGCGTCTGTCTCTCCTGGCGTTTTATACTCTCTCCACGCCCATTACTGAAACAAGAAACAGGTGTTGATCGTTTCCGCCCAAACCACTCACTTACCGTTCGTCTCCTGATTCTCTCTCCCGCTGCCGACTTTGCTAAACCACGCCCCCCCTGCCACAGTGGACTATTCAGAGTACTGTTTGAAAGCTTTATGGATTTAGTATGTTTAGTATAATTTTTCATGTTCAAAATAGACTTTAAATCAACATGGTCCTGATATTGTATTTCTTAATCGGGATGAGATCATTTGAAGTTTTGAAATGTTTTTGAGGGCTTAAGGTGTCTGATGTATGCAGTCTGAATAGAGCAGTGCCGGTGAGAAGCTTTTTGTTCTATTCTGTGCATTAAAATTGTTATTTGTTTTTCAAATGTATTTTTTAATTTAAATGCTAAATAAAAATAACTGCCTTATTTTTCTGTGCTAATATAATAGCAGTAATCATTGCCAAAATGACAGTAACAGTATAGTTTTTGAAACATGTATGCTGTGTACAATAATATTTAACAGTAATGTTTTGAGCAAAATTAAAAGATATTTATGAAGAAATAGATTAATTTTAAATAAAAATGGAGATCTCTGACAATTCGTCATGCAAATAGTCATTTATAAGGTTTATAAAGTTGTTTTATTCTAAAAAGTTTCACATTATTTTATATACAGTACAATCTATCAGTCAGGACAGTTTGACATGAAATTGTCTGTTTATAAAGTAATTATTAATTATATATTGTTATTTTATGTATTTTTATTTTTTCTTGGTGGGGGGAATTACTCAAATGTTTTACTAAATGATAAATATCATAAAGTTGTCACAGTTAGAGTAAAGCTGAAGCAAGGACTCAAATGCAGAGTTGTGATGGGCTTTATCAAATAAAGTAAAACAAAAGCAAACCAAACATCCCCAAGCGGGGAAATAAAACAGGGGTGGGCTTTGGAGCAGATTCCCAGACTAGAATCGGCTCTGGAGTGAACTCATTGGCTGGAGTGGTTTCTGAGGGCTCCTGGGCTGAAGCCGGTTCTGGAGTGGACTCCTGAGGCAGGCACCTGGGCCAAAAGAGCAGGAGCAGGGCCAGCAAAGCAGAGAGCTTAGGTGGAGCTTGCATAGCAAGGAGCCTGGTTGGAGCCAGCAGTGCAAGGGTCATTGTTGGAGCTGGCAGAGCCAGCAACTTAGGTGGAACCAGCAGGGCCAGGAGCCTTGGCAACGCCAGCAGAGAAACTTCCTCCATGACGGTGAGAGCTGGCGGCTCTGCGGCAGCCTCCATGGATGAGACAAGGAGAGCGGGCTGCTCGGTGATGGCCTTCATAGCAGCAGCAGTGAGAGTGGGCTGTTCTGTGGCAGGCTGTTCTGTAGAGGGTTGCTCAGGGGCCTCTGGGACCACTGAACTTCCGACCACTAAAGCTAGGTCCTCCAGGAACACCAGACTTGGGACCACCAGTGTCTGCTACTCCAGGACCACCAGATTCGGGTCCTCCAGAACCACCAGACTTGGGACCACTCCAGGGCCATCAGACTTTGGACCACCAGAGTCAGGTCCACCTGGACCACCAGACTTGGGACCACTGGAGTTGGACCACCAGACTTGGGACCACTGGAGTTGGCACCTCCAGGCCCACCAGACTTGGGACCACTAGAGTCAGGTCCACCAGGACCACCAGACTTGGGACCACTGGTGTTGGTTCCTCCAGGACCACCAGTGTTGGGATCATTAGAGCCTGCAGGGTGGAGGAAATACTATTTTCTCCACTTATGAGAGCGAGGTCGTGGCATGAAGCTTACCTCTGGGGGTGCTGCAGCATCCTTAAATGGAAGATTCCCCTGACGAGCTAGGAAATCAAAGTTTCCCTTAACGTCAAGTGATCAAGGCCCCTCATTCTTAACCAATTGAGGGGCTCATCAAGGGCTTAATTAAATAAGTCCTTGAGAGCTGCATCATTGAACCCTAACCCCTCTGTACCACTGCTGAACTTTAGGCCAATCTCCTTTAAGTCAGTCTCCTGTTGACAGAGGAAGCTCAGGGCCTTAAATTGGAGAATGCGTTGATAAAGGGGCCTGGAGAGAATGGAGACAGGTGGATGGCTCAAGCCCTTCTTCCGCTGAATACTCATGATGGCTAGTTCGTTCCATCATGGTTAGAGTAAAGGTGATGTGAGGACTCAAATGTAGAATTGTAATGAGCTTTATTAAATAATAAAGTTAAACAAAAACAAACCAAACAGCCCTAAGGGGGTAAAGAAAACTACAAGGCAGACATGATGGAGGTATAATAACTAACTAGCACAGGACCGAAAACATTGGGATGATAAACAGGAAAGCAAACAAAGAGTGTAATGAGGGACGAAGGTGGAACAACTGAAACAATAATCAGGTCTTGGAAGATGGCTGGGGTCAGGGAATATACAGGATAGCACATGGCACCAACAAGCACACAACAAGCCATGTGCTCACACAAATACACAAGAGTCCTCTGGTGGCCATATTGGGCACACAAGCTCATGGCTGTGGCAGTTGTTTTGAAAAACTTGTAGTTTCTCAATTCTTTAAAATTTTAAGTAATTAAATTAAATTGATGAATAGATTCCTGATCCTGCAGTCACCCAGGTGACTTACTTGATTTGAAAAACATTTTATTTATTCTTTTTTGCATGCAGTGCCATCTCCCTCACTGATTCACCTGTTTTCCCTTTGCAAATGTCTCTTTTCTCTAACGTGGATGTAAAGCCACCGAACACATGGTTCTGTCTTCAAGTGAGTGGGAGGAGCTGCTCACCCATCTCAGTAGGCCTTGACCTTCAAATAACTCAACATTTTTGAAAGAAAAGAATAGTAGAGCATGTGAGAAGTGGAACATTGCCTCCTTAGTCATCTGGGAGTTTTCTTTCTTGAACTGCATATACGACAATCCTGTCATTCTTGCAGAACCATAGAAAATCCCTGTCATGCAGGAGGTGTTGGCAGAGCAGGGACTTGGGTTTGAGACCAATCCATAAGGGAAAAAGGCCAACTCTTACCTTGAATACCTGCTGCATTCTCACTTGCCACGGTTAGTGGGAAATTTTTTAAATGCATGGCTGTATCAACCTGTGCATGCTGTCCCTGCATGAAAATCCCAGTTTGATGAACTCAGCTGGCATATCCTGGCTTAGATGTGCTGTAGCTATGCTTCGCAAAGACAGGTCTTGCTCAGCATTTACCTAAAGCTTTTTTTTTGGAGTTCTATTTTATAAACTTATGGTCATGTAAAATAAAATATTTATTTAGCAAACAAAACGTTTTGTTTTGTATTGTGTTTGTGTGTGTGTGTGTGTGTGTGTGTATGAGATTTTGTTTTCAGTGTAAGAATTCCAGGAAATAGAAGAGAGAAAAACATCCTGTGTAATAGTTTGGGTAGATCTGGATATTTTATTTCACACAATTAGCATTGATATTATAATTAGACATATATTAACACTGCATATTGTTTAATGATAAAGGTAGGTGGCTGTCCACACTGATGTTCAATATTTCTGTGTGTTGAGTATGTACTGTACATTTAGATTTATGGAGATAATATGGTATTACTGAATCCAAATCAGGTTTAATCATTTTTTTGGGGGGGCAATTTGTTATTTTTTTATTTGATTATAGGAGCAAGTTAGAATTGAGACTTTTCATGGAGATTATATTATACCAGTTTTATAATGGTTATGCTTTTGTACAGAAATGTAGCTTAAAGAACAAAATAAAATCTAATAAAAGCACAACAGCATCTAATAATATTCAAACTGGCAGCTTGAATATTATGAGCTGCTTTTAAAATGTTGCATAGTGCATTTGGAAGGAGAAAGTATGGTAGTTCTTGTTACTCAAGACGCAGAATAATTTCAGAAGTTGCTTTTAGTGACAAACTGTTCTTTATTCTCCGTCAAGAGAATAAAAGTGGAGAAGCAGGTCAGTTTCTGAGCCCCTTTTTCACCCCCATGCCAAAGCCAATCACGCCTCTAACTGAAAAAAATGTAGAAGTCCTCTGATGACGGGGTTCTGCGAGAAAGACTGTGGTAGAGATCTCCTTAAAGAATCGATCATTCATGACAAAATTATAAAATAAAGTTAGCGTTGCTGTGTGAGCTTATTTGCCAACTAGAAGTTTATAATGGAGATCGAGGCTAGTGAACACCAGTGAATATTTAATTTTCTTTTTAAAAGTTTATTTCTGTACAGGCATACACCTCAAAGTATTGCCTTTTGGGTTAAAATGGATCTTTTAGTAATAATAGCTGTAGTAAAAATTATCATGAGTGATTTATTTTAAATTTTTGCTCATCTTGAAAAAAACTACTCTGCACAAAATATTATTTGATTTGCAACATCTACAAGACCCAAATTTAGAAAATGCGAAGTGTTCCACAGAAGCAACCACGTTTTATGCCCCACTCGAAATCTGCCACATTCATTATGCTGTATGAAACACTGTAAAAAATTAAATAAACTTTCCTTCCCAAAGTAAAAAAAACCCTGATGTTTGTTACACCTTTATGCTTGTTACATTGAGGATCAGTTAGTTTTCTCCACTTGTTTATCAAAGGCAAAGACATGGGAAAACACAGAGAGAGAAAGAGAGAGAGAGAGAGTGTGTGGTGCGGACCGTTCACGGTGCATGATGGGTATGAAGATTGAGGTGTGTGCGGGTGGCACAGCATATGCCTGAAACGGCCTCAAAAATGCTTCGGCTGCCTCCAAATGTAGGTTACTGCTACTACCTTTGGCCCATGTGTTTTAATGTATGAAGGAACTCTTGAATCTATTTTATAAGAATAAAATAAATTCTTCCTGAAAAATCTGTGATTAATTTGGCTAAATATTAGTATTCCTAAAGTGCAATTGTATCAAACTTTTTAATTGCTATTTTCTTGCAAAGGCGGTGGTGAGGGTACATTTGTTTTTTAGTCATAGAATTGTTTTATACACTACTGAAAATCATTAGTGGATTTGGCTTCAGTAGGTCAGTATGTTCAGTCAAGATGTGTCACATTAAAAAACCCATTGACAACCTACAACAAAAGCTAGAGAAGTACTTTCCTTGCACATTTTTTCACGCAATATACAGTACGTTAATCCCGGGGCAGATGTGATCACGGATTGATGTCTTACCTTTAGTGCTGTGAACAAGCCAGCTGCTGATCAGGACACAGGAAGATTTCCTGGGCTGTGTTGTGAGTTTAAAAAGGATTAGCCATTTCAACTCAGGTGCTATGCTAACAGGATTAGGCCTATAGACTCCCTTCACTGTGCCATTCCAGCGTCCAATTTTAGTCCAAAACAAAGGTATGTTTGACACCCCACACATTATTGTTGTCAACAAACATTTGGCCACACTTTTAGTGTTTGTTTTGTGAAGATGGAACACTTTGTAGCATCCCATTTTAATATGCTAACTATAAGTAAGACATTCATAGGTTGATTCTCCTGAAAAAGTGTAAACACTGTGTTTCTGAGGCTATATTAAAACAAACTCAGTTTGTTTGTGAGTTTAGACAAGTTTCTGACATAGCAACAGTGGCTTAACCAATGGTATGTGTTCGGGTGTTGGGTTATCTGTTATTTTGACCAATCAGTGACATGGGTAACTTGTTTGAAAACAGTTGTTACTTTCTGGAAATAAATTATTTTTGGTGACACTAGTTGCACAGAAATTTCATGCTTCAGCTTTAACATACCCTGAACAACATTACATTAGTTTTTGAACTACAACTGAAAATGGTCTTTGAAATGTTTTGTACTTTGATGACATGAATGTGTTTACCGCTGATGTGTTTGGACTTTTTAGTGAATGCGTCGTTCTCTGTACACATGATGTTCTGGTTATGTTTAGCACTTGCATCATATTTTGTGTGACAAGGGTTGATGACGACTCGCGGGACTTTGGTCTTTTCAAGGTAAAGCAGAGAGAAAATCCCAAAATGGATGTGTTTTTAATCCAAGGATTTTGCCTTGAAAAGCCAAACTCCTCCAGAGGGCTTAGAGGTTCCTACAGAATTCCTCGGCTCTTCAGGCACATTTCATGGGGAGCAAAGAAACTGCATGTCTGCTGATAAAGTAAGAATATTGTTGGAAATTAATTATGTAATTTTTGGAATGAAATGCATTCACAAAACGTACCACAAGCCAAAAACTCAAAGTATGTGATAAATATTGTATACGTTTATTATGATTATTAAAATATGAAGTAGTTGTTTGTTCTGATCAACCATTGTCACAAATCTTATGTAATTATGAATTGTGGCTACAATAATTTCTTCACTGTGCTCATGATTATGTAGAATTTGATAGATTTTTGACAGTAATGTTTGATAAAAAAAAAAAAAAAAAAAGATTTTGAAATGTTTGAAAATTACACTATGACTCTTTGCTACATGATTCTTGAACACTTGACCCAAAGCACTGCGTAACAATTAAACATTTCCAACGCCACGTGGGGGAACTATTTACATTTTAGTACTAAAACATGTCTGATCCACATTCCGCTGGAATTCAAATTTATGGACGCATAATTGTCATTGTTGTGATATTGCTGGTTTTATAACAAATCTTTGATTTCGGTGTAGTGCGAGCCCCTGTTACCTCAATAGCGATATTAAATTGATAACTCGGTGCAAAAAGACAGTATGTTGATAATTGGATATGCATTGTAGTTTTGCATTTTATGTCAGCTGAGATATTACTAAAATAATAAATTTAGATACACATGAAATGTAGCTATTTATTTAATAATTCCTTAAAAAAATGAATGGAATGCATTAAAATTCTCTAAGACTATTCTCTAACACTAAGATGTCTTCCGTAAAATATTGAGTATCCTTATTAGTAATGAGAAGTCATTATTAAATTCTGTAATCAATGCTTTACATTTTCATGCACTGATTAATATATATATATATATACAGGTCCTTCTAAAAAAATTTGCATATTGTGATAAAGTTCATTATTTTCCATAATGTAATGATAAAAATTAAACTTTCATATATTTTAGATTCATTGCACACCAACTGAAATATTTCAGGTCTTTTATTGTTTTAATACTGATGATTTTGGCATACAGCTCATGAAAACCCAAAATGTCAGTCTCAAAAAATTAGCATATTTCATCCGACCAATAAAAGAAAAGTGTTTTTAATACAAAAAAAGTCAACCTTCAAATAATTATGTTCAGTTATGCACTCAATACTTGGTCGGGAATCCTTTTGCAGAAATGACTGCTTCAATGCGGCGTGGCATGGAGGCAATCAGCCTGTGGCACTGCTGAGGTGTTATGGAGGCCCAGGATGCTTCGATAGCGGCCTTAAGCTCATCCAGAGTGTTTGGTCTTGCGTCTCTCAACTTTCTCTTCACAATATCCCACAGATTCTCTATGGGGTTCAGGTCAGGAGAGTTGGCAGGCCAATTGAGCACAGTAATACCATGGTCAGTAAACCATTTACCAGTGGTTTTGGCACTGTGAGCAGGTGCCAGGTCGTGCTGAAAAATGAAATCTTCATCTCCATAAAGCTTTTCAGCAGATGGAAGCATGAAGTGCTCCAAAATCTCCTGATAGCTAGCTGCATTGACCCTGCCCTTGATAAAACACAGTGGACCAACACCAGCAGCTGACATGGCACCCCAGACCATCACTGACTGTGGGTACTTGACACTGGACTTCAGGCATTTTGGCATTTCCTTCTCCCCAGTCTTCCTCCAGACTCTGGCACCTTGATTTCCGAATGACATGCATGACATTGCTTTCATCCGAAAAAAGTACTTTGGACCACTCCAGTGCCGCTGTTTCTGGTTCAAAAGTGGCTTGACCTGGGGAATGCGGCACCTGTAGCCCATTTCCTGCACACGTCTGTGCACGGTGGCTCTGGATGTTTCTACTCCAGACTCAGTCCACTGCTTCCGCAGGTCCCCCAAGGTCTGGAATCGGTCCTTCTCCACAATCTTCCTCAGGGTCTGGTCACCTCTTCTCGTTGTGCAGCGTTTTTTGCCACACTTTTTCCTTCCCACAGACTTCCCACTGAGGTGCCTTGATACAGCACTCTGGGAACAGCCTGTTCGTTCAGAAATTTCTTTCTGTGTCTTACCCTCTCGCTTGAGGGTGTCAATGATGGCCTTCTGGACAGCAGTCAGGTCGGCAGTCTTACCCATGATTGCGGTTTTAAGTAATGAACCAGGCTGGGAGTTTTTAAAAGCCTCAGGAATCTTTTGCAGGTGTTTAGAGTTAATTAGTTGATTCAGATGATTAGGTTAATAGCTTGTTTAGAGAACCTTTTCATGATATGCAAATTTTTTGAGACAGGCATTTTGAGTTTTCATGAGCTGTATGCCAAAATCATCAGTATTAAAACAATAAAAGACCTGAAATATTTCAGTTGATGTGCAATGAATCTAAAATATATGAAAGTTTAATTTTTATCATTACATTATGGAAAATAATGAACTTTATCACAATATGCTAATTTTTTGAGAACGACCTGTATATATATATATATATATATATATATATATATATATATATATATATATATAATTTATGTATTTTTTTTTTATTTATTTTTTTTTTTACTATAAAGCATCAACTCTGCTTTCACACTTAACATCACACTGCCTGGACTGCGAACCTGTGCTGAACATCAGCACATTTTCATCATTTTAATTTGTTTATTTATTTTTTTTGTATCGTGCAATTTGGAGTAATGAATGATACAGAAAAATGTTGGGGTTGGTTTATTCAGTTCTTCATTAAACTTGCAGGGAAACGTAAGACACTTCTGAACCTAACCTTTCCTCATCTGTAGTTTGACCTGGATAGTTAATAATGATGGAGAATTCTCCTTAACGCTGAGGGCAGTCACAAGGTCAAATGAACGATCCATTCTTCCAGATGTTTGGAGTTCAGTGACAATGGCAATAATCACGGGAGATTCAATGTCATTAACCTCTTATTCCATCACCATTAACCTGCCAGTGGAAGAAAAAACACTAAACCAAACACATCAGTGAGACTCAATCTGTCTATATTGCTGTCAGTTTCTAATGTCTTATTTTTAGGTCACACAGATGTGCGGTTTCATTGTATGTGTGTGTCTAAGAATATTGTCAACACTGATATGGACTACATTAGTAACTGCATTCTAACGAAAAAAATGCAACATCTTACATGGCTGATTTGGAATGTTCTTCCACATGGATAAAGAGGAGATGCAAGAGGAACGATACTCTAAAAAGATTAAGTATACACCGCGCTCACAAATGTTGAACAAAATAGTATTATTGTTTTAAAAAGGTATGTACCAATATAAAAATTATTGTCAATACAATAATGTTCATGTAAAAGGCAAATATTAAAATTCTATGCTATTTTGTCAAAACAATTAAATAAAAAAAAGTTAAAAGTGGATATTCATTTTTGTATATTTAAGATTAGCTAAAGATTACATTTAACGGTGTTATTAAAATGCACTATAAATGTAAATGTGCATGCAGAATAAAATAACCAATATCGACTGATATACATCCAATATCAACTGATAGCAATAAATGAGAAATCTCTAATATTGGTTGATAGCTCACATTGTAATTCAAAGGTTTGGGGTTGAAGTCTCTTATGCTCACCAAGGCTGCATTTATTTGATCATAAATAAAGTAAAAGAGTTATAACATTGTAAAATAACTATATTTTAATGTATTTTACAATGTAATTTATACCTGTGATGCAAAGCTGAATTTTCAGCGGCCGTTACTCCAGTCTTACTTCAGTTCAGTGTCACATGATCCTTCAAAAGTCATTCCGATATGCTGATCAAGAAATATTTGCTGCTTACAATTTTTGTTTTGATGCTTTTTTGAGTCTTAGACAAATAGAGAGTTTAGAAAAAAAAGCATTAATTTGAAATAGAAATGTTTTGTAACAATGTGAAAGTATTTCCTGTCACTTTTGACTAATTGTTTCCTTGCTGAATAAAGTATCAATTTCTTTCCAAAAACGTTTGTATTGACCCCAAACTTTTGAACAGCAGTGTGCTGTATGGTACTTATATAGTAAATTCTAAATATAGTGGGATATTGAATGATTGAATATAATCATTTATCTGGCTAAAGAAGCAATATTGGATTAATTTCACTGAGCTCATGGCAATGCATTTTGTTGAAGAATACATGGAATTCTTTCTTAGAGCCCATCAAAAAAGAGGCAGCCTGGGATGCTTTAAAATGCTAGCTAGATTTTGGAAGAGCAATGTGCATTGATGGCATCTCTCCTGCTCTGTTTTCTGCTTCCTTACTGCATCATTAGCTCATCTCTTTGTCCTTCGTCTGTTCCACATGTCTGGCTGTTGGCCTTCAGTGGCTCTGCATGTCACCACATAATGGTCAGCAGGATTAACTGGTTCCTCTTCATTAGAGAGCCTCCCATTCAGACACACCAAGAGTATGACTTTTGCCATTACCATATGCTATCAAGGTTGATTCACGAAACCTAGCATGCAAATAAAAAAATAAAAAAAAATGGTTTGATACACTTTGATACACTTTGATACACACACGTTAACCAAGCACTCTGGAAAAATGTATTTTTATCTTGTGTAACGTTCACAGGTCTCTTTTCTTCAAAACCTGTAGCCAGTGGTCGAAGTAACCATTTGCTCACTAGGCAGCAGAGCACATAGTACTTTTGAAAAGCCACTGCCTTATGCTGCTGCTTCTGCTTGGTTTGAGGAAAGAGGGAATTTCATGGGTCATTTCATGTGTTCATAACCACGCCTAACGCTAAGGACTTTTCAAGATGTGATCTCGGTGGGCCTGTATTTGATGGTCTAAAAAGAAAGAGCATTTGGGGCCTCGCCTGGATGTAGGGGAAAATTTCAGGGCACTGAACTGCCTGCCTGGAGGGAGACCAAGAGTCGAGCTGTGAACTAAACATCCAGAGGACTGGAAAGGTGAGAGGTCTTTGAAACTGAAAGGAGTACACAGATCGACCTTTCGGTAACCTCTCAGTGACATCTTGAGATCTTAAAATTCAGCTTCAAAACCTGAGGGTTTGTGCCCAGATAGTGGACACATTTGATGCCCTTGGAACAGTGACAGGCTCATCCTGGTTTGATCCCTTCCAGTCTCCCTTTCTAAGTGCTAGTAGGTGCTGGCCGAGGCAATTTTAATCTGTCTGCAGAATGGGCAATTAGGAAATCCTCGGAAGCACCAGGCCACTGAGCCCTTTATTGAAGAGCTCACTCCACACACTGGGATTAAATCGGCAGAGAGAGACTCCGCTGCAAGGGTCTTTTCTGCCACATTAGCTTTTACAAAAGGGATTTTGAAGGTCTAGGGACAGCAGCCCCCTCCTTTGCTCCTTCTTCCGTTAGAGTTCGGCGTTCGCAATTAACCGGAGTTCCCACAGAAGGTGCGTCCATGGGGCTGGTCAGTACGAGAGCCCCCGTGTTTCCTTCACTACGCCCGTCAGAGCTACAATTAAAGTTGAGACAACACTCAGGACTGTGGAGATGATGGGGTGGGGTGGGGTAAAGGCGCTTTGTTCAAGGTCTTTTTGGTGGAAATCAAGCCTTGTTAGTTGAACCAGTCTGCATGACTGATCAGCTTCAACAGACTATGGAGTCTAGATGGGCTTTGTGTGCTGGAGAAGGGGATGACATCAATAAAATGCATTGAGTACAACTCAGATAACTTCAAAAGCCAGTGGTTCAAACTGGCCTGTGTCTAAGCTGACAGATATAGAAGACTAGACTTTAGATTGTTATTTAAATGACACTTGAATAGAGTCTGTTTGGCTTGAAAAGGCAAATGTGCTTTTAGACATCACGGCACCTGAAAAAGGCTAATGCGTATTTACCGGTCGGTTCAAGACAGAGGTATACAGGCTGTTTTTCAATATGTTTACTGTGTCGGAAATGAAAAGAGACATATTTTATCCATTAGACAAACTTTATTATATCCGGAGGCACTCAAGGGAAAATAGCAGAGGGATTATTGCTCTTTTACAAGCGACTTGTTTTGTATTACGGTATATTGCCTCTTTAGCCACTTTAGCCAAACTCATTCCTGGCTTTGTTGGTGTTTGCACTATGCAGAATGCAAGCCTTTGTAGTAATGGCATGGGTCGTGGTGGCACAGAGCACCAGGCTTGTTAATGCTGCCCTTAATCCCTGCCTCTCAGGGGTCCCTTTACCCAACACCCTCTCTCTCTTCTGCTCAAGAGCCCTGGACAGTGGGCAACACTTTCACTGTGGAATAGCCTCAGGGTATCATTCTGGTCACAATCACATTGCCACACTGAGTTATGGCACAGCTGTTAAACACCGCCTTTCACATGTCTGATATCTGACAGAAATCCTGAGACACTCGTGAGAGTTAGAAAACACTCTTGAGTTTTACTGGTATTACTTTGTGGTTGGCAGAGTTTTTAATGACCGATGCAGAGAACTGGAGAGCAGGGTGACTGATGGCCTTGTTGTGACTGCAGAACGAATTTGGAACAAAAGCTTCGCCTAACAAATGGAACTCCCGTCTAAATGTGTCCCGTCCCTTGGATGTTTGTTTATTAAATGTTTTTGGCTTGATTATGTGGCCAGCGAATGTTCAGTATTCTTAGGAATGTTTAACAGAATTTGTGTCATTTTCTTTCCACCAAAAGCAGACTAGAAATTTTGACAGGAATTTTGGTCCTGTATGTGCATCTTACAGACATGTTCTCGTCTGCTGCTTCTTCGTCATCTAAAATCAGCAATGATAAGAAATGATAAAGCTTTTTGTTCAGTTGATGGACAATAAAATCCATTGAGCCATCTGTGCAATGGACACTTTTTTGTATATTGTAAACTTTTGACTACAGTTTGGACCCGGACACACAAAATGAATGTTTTGATTATTGTTTACAACACTCTCTTTTTTTGTCTTTTGTCGGTTTGCGATTTGATATACATTGTTTAATTTCTGTTTAGTATTATAGTATGTACTCATGAAATGGAAGCATTTTTAGTACCCGAAGACTGTTCATTGTGGATGACATCAGATCGCATGTAGCCTTTTCATAAATCATTTAAAACCAAAGAATAACTGTTGTTCATATCTTTCCCTACCCACAGGGAATGAGACCTAGTTACACACAGGTTCGTGCTATTTGGATCCGAGTAGAAAGAAATGGAATGAATTATGCTGTGCATTTATGTAATGGCTGTTTTAAAGACATGCTTCCCTGATCAAAAGAGCCAGTTCGACACAGCCTCCGGCCTCCCTGTACATTAAAACCATTACACTGTCAGATACAGAACCACATGCCAATGATTGATAAGTGTTGCTTGCAGTAAACACGTGCATGCACAATGTATCATTCAAATGGGGCCCCACATCCTTCAAGCTCTTTTCGGTGGTGGAGGGTGTTGGGAATCTGAAACATGATATTTCAGCTCAGAGCTTTCAGTCACTCTGTGCTTACCCTTGGCCAGAAATCTTTCAGGACTTTGCTGGTGTGAATTCCCATCACTGTAACCGAAGGCTAGCACTGAATTCTTCGACATGCAATACGTAGGTAGCCATCAGCCCTGGACCACGTTTCCTCTCTTTTGGGGGTTTCTCTGTTGCTTACTTGGAGGGAGTCTTCAATACAAAAAAGAACAGATTGCTTATTGATCGGCATCAAGGCCAAATGGGGGAATAAGAAAAACAAAACCCCAAAAATCTGCCCCTTTCTCCTGCTCTAGGTCAAAACTCCCATATAGCACTTTTGGCCTCTTAATTCACTGTGGTACCCGTCTCTGATAGCTCATATCCTGGCAGAGAACATACATTGTCATGTATCATGGCCTGCTATGGGTAATTTCTCTATGGGTTATTTAAAGATGTGAATACATGCAACATCTGATATTTGAATCAGTCTTCTGATATTAGGGTTTTACTGAAGCAAATTCTTAAATGGGGAGATTATAATTTTTCTCATATCTCAAAGCTAACCATGTATATTTTAATTATTACAAAGACTAAGCTTTTTTATGTTTTCAGAAGGTTTTACCAAACTGTTTATCAAACACATTAACTGTTTAAAACCATTTAAAAATTGTAAATTCCCAATTTATTAATTTATACCTCCCACCAAAAAAAAAAGAAAAAAGAAATGTTAAGTATTTTAATTTTTTTATTTATTTTCTATTTATTATTCTCTGAAATTAGTTTGTAAAGAGTCATTGTTTCATTTTTAAATTTTGTGTATTTTTTCATGTTTAAAAAAAGGCTGGTTGCCTTAATAACCAGTGAACTGATTGATTCCCATTGAGTTTCCTCATGAAAAACATTTTTAGCATTAAGTTTGATTTCAACGCTTTGATTTGTTGAAGACTGTACAGAATAAAAAGCTTTGCTGTTTGTTGTAAATCAATAACTAGAAAGTCCCTCACGTGACCACATATATAGTAAATGCATAATCACCACTTAATACTACCACAATCCTCTGTTTATGAAATGATTTCCTTCGCGAGAGTCCATCTCCTCTGATTTCTTTTTACCTTGGCTTCAACCCACCTAGTTCCTCTTTTCTTTTCACCACTTTTTTGGGGGAAGCCATATGAGCGGGGCAGAGGACGATGGTAAAGGCAGAGCAATAACAGGAGAGTTAATGGGATTATGCAAATGAGAGCGCTCTTAAAGGGCCCATTTGAAGTGTTTAATGGAGATTATGGAAATGGTTCACTGGCTTCAGCGTTTGGAGTGGAAATGAAAGGCGGTGGAAAGGTTTTGGGAGGAGGTTTGGTGAGGAGGGGACACAAATAAATAAATAAATCCAATGGGCCTGCTTGTCAGCATTGTGGAAGGAGAAGGCAGGATGGATCGGGGGATGATCCCACCAAGGGGTGGAGGAGGAGATGGAGAGGAGAGAGCAAGATATTTGCTTGACTCTTAAGGTTATTATACTCTTTTTGTGGTTTGGGTAGAGGTTCAGTTTGCTCTCTGATTTAATGTTAATGTTACAAACTCATGAAAGTTTGGAAGTGCTCTCATAGACCATTCTCCCCAAGAAATGTGTTTCATGCTGGGGAAATTGCGGTTTTGAACTTGGAATCAATCACGAAAGTGCAGATGATGTTGGATACCCCTCTGTGAAACTGGATGTAGAATTTGTGTTTGGGTCTTTAGTCATGTCAAGGAAAAAATCCCTGAATGAAGAGTTTATAATTGAGACTTTAGAAATGGTGTTCTGTCTTCTTTTAGTCTTATCTAGCCAGATGATTGTCTAAAAGCATTAAATCTGGTCCACAACACGACTCATTCTGCCCAGGAACTGGCCATTTAGACTGAGACATTTACATTTGTCATTTACAGCGACCAAATGCATTTTTGTTTTGTTTTTTAACGGAGGCAGTTTTATATATATATATATACAGTAGATTATCATAATAGACCTGTTTGGGGAAAAATATTTTAAATAATGCTTCAGACATCTAGTCAGCTCTGAACACAGAGAATTTACCGTTTTTTCGTCTAGATAGTTTGTTTCAAAGTGCAGTAACCTGGTCCTCAAACTTCCGTAAAGCCATCCAATCAGATTAGAGCTTCACTGGAAAAACAAAAAACAAAACAAAACAAAAAAAAATTGTGTAGGATTTGCTTGTAAATTTCACAAGTCATTCCTAAGAAACTGCAAGTAACGCATTGATTTTTGAAGTAGAATGGCATTTCCTTGTAAGTGTACTCCAGTAATCTTATTCACAAGTTATTTTACAATACCAGATGCGATGACAAGCGATTCCAAGATTTTTGGTTGATCTGTATGTAGAATAACAAAAGGCATATATTATTGATACATTTACTTAGTTGTTTGCTTGAGCAAACTCGATTAATAAACTGTTTGAATCTGTATCAGCCCTACTTTACATTGTTTTTCAATTCTGGATCAGTTTCACATGGGACCTTTGTGAATAGACAGAGATAAATGTACACAGAGCAAATGTGGAAACATAGTCGGCCCATGTGTATACCACATAAATTTATAACTTAATAAAGTAATTGTGAAAACTCCCTGAATGTTTTATTTCCCACACAGATACACAGGATCTGGCCTTGTTAGTTAAAGCTGTCCCTCTGTGGTTTTCCTACAAAAATGGCTTCCAAATTAAGCACCCCTCTGGCTAACATATTTTAATGTTGGAAAAGCTGACTCCGTATTTGCATGTATTTTCTACATAGCTTCGGCCTTGAGATAAAAAAAACCCTCCCTGATAGCTGACGTACATAATGCAGACGTCTGTTTGACCTCTGGATTTACATCTGCAAGACATATTTTTTTGAGTGTTTGCTTAGCTGCAATACATCTATAAGATGTTTCCTATCAGATGTCAATTAGACATTTAGAAGATGTCTTTATAATTTAGAATATATTTAAAACTGACATCTTATAGACTTCTGTCAGATGTTTAACAGACATCTTGCAGATGTACTTGTGCTATCTGGTCACCTGATCCCGGTCCATTGCTCACTGAATTAAGGGAGCAGAAGCAACTGAACATGCTGCACATTTGAGACTAATTTTCCCTGCCTTTAATCAAAGGGGTTCTCACACATTGCATGGCTCGGCTGTTTGAGCTCAGGGTTTAATTGCAATAAGACACTTCAATAAACTGCAAGGGCTCAAACTATTAGAATGGACAGTTTTACTTTTGCTGTTTTGTGTTAGAACAATTATGCATAGGGCTATTTGATAAATTCAGTTTCACAGAGATGCAGAGCACATTACTAGCTGCTAGCTGGACTAACTCCTCATTTAGCCAGAAATGAATGTCCATGTTCAATTTACGCATGCTATGTAGATATATCTCTCTTGCTGTATGTTAACTGCTCACTTTAATGGCATGCAGTAACTGTATATTAGCAGAGCTGAATCTCCCTCTTCATTTTTTATTAATAGCAATAAGTACAAACGCTCCTTTATGGCATCATTTTAATATGTATTAGCTACTTTATTGGCCTAGCTTTTGTTTGTTTGTGGAATGAATTGTTCGTGGCCATATTTTGTCCCCAGCACATAATGAAATGAAGTAAGCAAGTTAAATAAGTCAGCAAATTTAAACATAAACATAATACATAAACATGATAAAATAGTTCATTTTAAGTCATTAAGTAATTAATATTCATGAGCTAAACCTTTTTATGATGTCACAACCAGCCACAACTGGCTCCACCACCATTTTTAAACAAACTGACACCCATCGAACCATAGTAATCACTCTGTTTCTATGTATAACTTGCATTGTATGTCTGTCATTTTTGTCATTGTTAGCAGGAGGCAGAACAACACATTTCTAGTGACTGCCACACAAAGCAGGTGAATACAGCGGGGAAATACCGTTGGAAAGCTATCAAGCATTTTATTAAATGTTACTGCATTGCTGGTTCTGTAACTAAAGTTTACAGCGGTGTTTAGAAGTGCATGCATATTGTAAACTTTCCAAGCAGTGATTTGGCCCTGCACAGGTTCAGATGTTTGAAAGCACTGTGTCTAAAGTAGAAGAAAGCTCATTAGAGAGTAATGCATGTATCTTTACTACTAGACCGGCTGAAATCTGTTCATTATTTAAGAGGATACATTATTTAAACAGTATCTGGTGTGGTGCAGTGCATTGCTGAAGAGGAAGATTTGTTTTGATGAATGATTATCATCCACGTGAGCGTTCAATGTAAATACATTGAGTTTTTTGCTGCGCAAATAAAAATGCCTCTTTTTTTATTCTTCATTCATTTTCGTGGCTCTAACATTGTTTCCTTTTTTATTTATTAATGTCTATTTATAAAGTGTTTGAAAGTTGCAAAATGGAATATTCACAATTTCTTACTTTTTACATAACTGCTGTATGGTTTTGGCCCTTATATATATATATATATATATATATATATATATATATATATATATATATATATATATATATATATATATATATAAATATATATATATATATAAAAGGGCCAAAACCATACATGTATGTATGTATAGGTTTTTTTAATACCTTATAGAATATTTTAAACCTTTTCCAAGGTGTAATGGGCATCTAGAATTAGTTTTTACTTGGTTATGAAATAAAAATATAAAACAATTTCAAATCATAACACTTTTTCATAAGATTTTTCTGTTTCTTTATCGTGGACACTAATACACGTCATTGGCCTATTCGTTTTCCCCGTAATATTTTTTTTTTATTTATTTTTTTTTTTTACACCAATGTCTGTAATGGATTTCAAATACGTTACATCACCTTTGATGTGTAGTAGTGTAAGAAATAGCCTGTGCCTTTAGAATAGCAGTAACCTGTCATCCAACCACACGGCCTCTCCTCCCTGAGCCTGTCCACATCCTCCTGTGCTGTTCTCACAGAATTAACACTCAAAGCTGGAGGAGAATCTGAATCAGGGGTCCAACAAAATGAGGGATGGCAGCAGGCCTGAAGCTTCTGGCTCAAAGAGGAGCTGTGTTCAAATTTTAAAACAGCCCCAGACATGTTATTCTGTCAGCAGCACTTCAAAGTCACCACTGGTTTAAAAGCAGGAAGAGCGAATCAAATTGACTTTGTGAAGTTCTCAGCACATAAAATGTGCCATTGTTCCTGTCCCAGAGCTTGCAGTTCGGGCCTAAACCAAGAGGGCCTTGGTGCTGCTACCTACGCCTTTACTTGTGACACCAGTGTTAAAAAATTAAGCATACAGAAAAACCGAACGTCAATGCTAACTGTCTCTCCTGTCAGTATTTTCCAAGATAAATTATGGTAGTTGAAAAATGCAAGCCACCTTTCGAATAACCCCTCACGCCCGGCTCTCTGTCAGCTCCTCGGGCTCCTCACGGCAGCTTTGTCTTGGAAATACCAATCAGGGGTCCACATCAGAGAGTTTCACTCCTAGTCCCGTTACTTAACTTTCATTCCCTGAAATTGATATCGAGTGATGAGATGGATGAACCGCCCTCTGGGACGTGGGGTCCGCGGCCCCTCCCGGACTGTGGTCTGGACAAATGAGTAAGATTTGGGAGATGGAAAGGTATCTTAGTGCTAATGTGGTTCTATTCCAGAACACTCTGAATATATATCCCGGCCAACTCTATTATGGTATCATCAAAGAAAAATAATGACCTCCATGTTACCGATCGAAATTGAAAATCTCTCTCATCTTCGTCATCACTTAAACCACTCAGTTTTGCGCCGAACCATCAGGCTTTTCTTAAATTATGTGCCTTGGATGATTTTCAACAGAGATCTGAGTCATTTATATTCAGGCTCTGACTTGGACAGTTCTTGTTTTGCAGTGATGGATGCAAAACCGTTCCTATCCCCACAGGCTTCCTGTGTGCCTCGTCCCCCGGGCCGATTTCCTTTGAGAGTGGGAGCCGCAGAATTACTTGGGTGGTGGATGGACACTCCAGCCGTTTCCTGTTTGGCGTCTGTCTCTTCCCTTCAACCTGTTGAGACACACAGAGCCTGCAGCCATTCCATTTAAACAGCAGCCTCTCCTTCTCTTCTCCGCTCCAACTTTCATGTTAACAAGTGCTCCCAGGTGGGAGTTGCCATGGCGATTTCCCCATGGCTGCCTTGGAGACGGGATTGGGGCGGAACGGAGAGCAGGTTTGCTGTAGACAGCTGAAGCCCCTTCTCTTGCCCTCTCCTATTTCCTCTCTCATTTTTTTATTTTTTTTCTGTGTGCTCGAAGCTAAACCTCACCTCTTAGAGCATGGCTATAAATCAGTGATTTACGTCCATCTGCGAAGTTGCGTCACTCAACGAAATTGAATAAATCGCCTTCAATTTGGCCTGAAGTGCTCACTCACGGAAGTCTCTAGTTACACGGTGATGCCCACAGATGCAAATTGAGTGATGGCGCATGGGCTTTGTTTTCATCTCAGTTGAAATGTCCATCCATCATACATTTATTAGTCATACATGTGCCTTATATAAATGCTCAAGCTATTTGACACATCATGTGAGCTCATTCGTCAGGAAACTGAGCATCACTTGAGCACAGTGCTGTAAGAGGTGATGTCTTTTTGCATTAAACTGTCATTTTTGTCAGCTTGGATGAACGTTCTTCACTCAGGATTTTATTGTTCCTGCGTAGAAGACCAGCATTCATGGATCAGTGGCAAATATGAGTGTGTAATAGGAGACTTTTTTTTTTAAACAATTGTGTCAAGTTCATTGGAAATGTAGTCTTTGGATTATATATATATGTATATTAGGGCTGTGAATCTTTGGCAAGGCAGCGATTCGATTCGATTACGATTCATAGGTTTTCGATTCGATTCAAGAACGATTTTTGCAAATTTAGAAAGATTCAATTTCGATTCGATTCACAATTAAATTCGATTCGATTCGATTATAAATATTCGATTCTGCATTCTTTAAGTGCATTCACGGGATTATTTAAATGCTTCTACTAAATTCTTTAAATGCTTAGTCAGGGGGCAAATTACAGTAGCATTTATGGTTAGAGAACCATAGGTTAGAAAAAATAAATAAAATAAAACCTTTTGTCCATTGTTAAATGCTAGTTTAATGATGCGACATGGCATACGTAAAAATGTATGTAAGCCAAGTTTTTAAAAAAGAGCTTAAAGAGTATTATGTATAGGCTAACATTTTGTCACACCAGGGGCGTAGCCATAATTTCAGAAATGACAGAAATGTCAAATACAATCATTTTATGTATGTAGCCTATATAATAATAATAATAATTATTATTATTATTATTATTTTTATTTTTTTATTTTTTATTTTTACAAGGAATTATCTTCTTTTTTAATTACTTTTAATTAGCTGTAATAAATCAAATACACTGCTGGACAATAATCAATCATTTGTAATCGATATTTTTTTTCCCAATGGCAGTTTTATGATTGTTTTATATACTAGGCTACATTTAATTAGCAATTATTTAAATTTTCTGCAAAGAATAAGGTAGAAAATATACTTTATAGTTTCTGTACTGTAATAAATGTCAATTAGCACTGCATCATTCATAAATTGTTTGTGTTTTTTTTTTTTAGTTTCATCAGTTCATTCTGCTTTTATTCAGTTTAGCTGCAGATATAGCCTGGCACGTCTATGAGAGCTAGATCGCTTCTCTTTCAGTGTGAAAACGTCTTCATCTCTATTTAACTTTTCCTCTCCATCAGCGAATGATTCTGAGAGAAAACGCGCCAGATGTCTGTTTGCTAATGAAACAAACGCTACTTTCATGCATCTGATTATCAGATAAATCTCGCGCTCTTATTTCAAGGTCGTTGTTAATGCTGTGGTTAATTTGAAAAGTTTCCTTCATATATTCGGTTCATCCGCATTGTTTAAAAACATTTATCATTCAATGGATCTGTGCGTATGATTTAGACACTTACATTTCTGCTCCGTCCATGCAATAAACACAGCTGTCGACGGCTCCGGTAACTCCGTCGGTAAGATGCAGAGAGCCATTGACAAACTACAGAAAAGTAAAACTACTTCACGTTAGCATTACTGGTCCTATAGATCACACGTCAGCTGCGTCAGAGACGAACGGAGCGCGAGCGCAATCCTGTGACAGTCTCAGGCGGTAAACAGTGGAGAGCGTGAAGGACAGATAAGAGGCACGATTCCCGAACACTCTTCAAGGTCTCCATTAATTTGTGCGTGTAGTAATTTAATGTGTATACATTTTGAAAGCATTGAATCACTATAGAAATCGCGATTCATTCGATTCTTAGCATTTTGAATCGATTACTGTCCAAGATCGGTGATTCACGATTCAAAAATCAGGTTTCAAGATCGATGCATATGAATCGTCAGGGTTTGTAATCGATGCATCGAGAAAACGAGTGAATCTTGCCATGTCATCAAAAAGGCATAATACCCGACTTCACACAGATTCATGACGGTCTTTTGTAGTTCACGCTATGATAGCATTTTTCTGTATGTGTATCACACTTTGGCAAACCAAAATTTTCTAGTATTGAGGTTTTTGTCATCATTATCACACTTTAAGCAAATACTCTCCGAAAATATAATTTTTTTTTCTTTTAATTCAAAAATCCTAAATAAATACATATACACTGTAGGACAAGAACATCTTCCCTTGCAGAGGTGACTTTGTCCTTCCCAGTGTCTGTGAGAAACACAGAGTCTGAGATGAGATAGATATGGTATAAAAGGATATAGAGTCTTCTCTCATAGGTGTTCAGCATTCACCGTGGGGCAAATATTGATGTTTCTATACAGGTCAGGAATACGGTATTACACTTGCTTCTCTATACACTGTAGTTCCCCTTAAAGTGCTCATCCTTAGTCCACTCAAACTTTGAGGATGCTTTCTTTTTGGGAGGAGGAATTTAAACATCCACTGCATGTACTGTTACCATTCTCAGCCCAAACCATAAATTAATTCACATGATACAGTTCTTGCCCAGAGAGGATTTAGGCACTCCAGGGCCACCTTTGCCCTGTACAGGCGAGTGAAGTTTGTCGCATGAGATTGGATCCAGAACAAAATAAGTTATCCATGCAGTGTGTAAAGAGAGAAAGAGAAATTTTAAACCTGATTATGAATTTCTTTCTTTATATCATCGTCTCAGTGCTTGAATTGAAAACTGTCCCAAAAGGCACAATCAGGTGTTTGGGGTCAGTATTTAAAAAAAAAAGTATTAATACTTTTATTCAGCTTGGTTGCATTTAATCAATCAAAAGTGACAATGAAGAAATGTATTATGTTACAAAATAAAAAAAATGTATTTGATCATTCATTGCAGTTTGCAGTTTACCGAGTTAATTTGGTATCAGCACCCAACTGACTGACAATAACCGGTCTGCTAATGTGGCACATTTCTTGTGTTGAATTTGTCAGCAATTTTATTGTTAGCCATTTTTATATTTGCTAGTCAGCAATGTTGTTGCTAATGTGGTGACGACGTTATCCCAGTCCCATGGTGTTAGCAATCTCTTGTTCAAGACCAGGGGACAGTTGCATAAACTAAGTTTGATAAACCAACTAGCAGTTATTGAAGAGGAAATCAGTCACACTTTTTGGATATTACGTATTATGTCAGGTCTGATGACTTAGATGACTTACTTTTTATACAACCGGCTACAGCCAGTGTGGAGCCAAACATGTAAAATTGGGACAAAATAGACACCATGACCAGCGCTATGGTGGCGAACCTCAATAAAAACATAAAGTCATAAATACAGCACTAAGATGCAATGAGCCATGCTCTTCACAACTGACAAAACTGTCAGTAGACCTGATGGGATCGTAGAGCAATCGAACAATGTGTTTTGCGTTTATAGAGCTGAACTGGGAGAAGTGGCATATCAGAGCTGATGAACTGGAATGAATTTGCTCTTCTGGATTTGTGTCAGTTTGATAGCTGTCAAAAGTGGAGACATTTTAATCAATTTTTCTTCATCCTCTCCCATTGTTTTTCTCCTTCACACTGTCTGCTACAAGAAATGTCTCTTTCTAAGAAACATTAATGTACAGATGAGATGTTCTGCCCTCTGCTGAAGTGCTGTCAGTCCTGTATGTCTCCGTTCGCCCCTGAGGGCAGGCCGAAATGTCTTACTGTGCGGAAAAGTGTGTTTTTAGGGATAGCGATTGGGGAAGCAGTCGGAGTGGCCTCCACTGTCATTCACGGCACATGATGCGTATCCTGAGGGCCATTTCAAATGGCTCCTCTCGTCTCCTCCTTCCTCTCGTTGGGAGGGAGCCATAGTATTTGGGCGGAGTTGGAAGGCCTGCTGGCCAGGGAAATAGTTTTTATTCAATGCATACATAATCAGGCACCCTATCTGAGCATTCACCTCTCTCTCTCACATACACACACATTACTGACGAGCAGTTCTGCTCCAAGGCCGATGCACATTATACACTCACTTACACTAACACAATACTCAGCACAGACCCAGCTGGAAACACACACACACACACATAGAGTTTTACTTTTTGTTCTCTCTCTGTCTGTACTCCAGCTGCTCGATCACACACATTTGGGGACGACACATATATCATGCATGCCCACACAAACACAGACACATGTAAAGTCTTTGCAGGCAGTGTCACTGATTGGCCTCTGATTTTATTAATGGGCCAGATTCCCAGTATGCTTTGTGTTTATGCAGAATTCTCTGCTTTGTTTTCCTCCAAAAAAGACTGGATTAGTTTGAAACTGATGGCAGCTGCCTTGCTGTCCAGTCAGCCGATGACTTAAAAGGATAGTCCACCCAAAAATTTAAGTAACGTCATCTGTTACTCACCCTCATGTTGTTCCAAACCTGTATGAGTTTCTTTCTTCTTTTGAAGATATTTTGAAGAATGTTGGTAATCAAACAGTAGGCTTACTTAGTATTTTTTTTTTCCATGAAAGTGAATCGGGACCAACATTCTTAGATTTTAAATTCAAAAGAAGATTTTTTTTTGAAAATAATGATTAAGATGTGTACATTATTATTATTATTTTTTCATAAAAGTCACAATAAAACTGAAGTAGCAGTTTCAGGAGCAGATATTACCAGAGAGAAGAACATTCATCCAAGCGGACAAAAATTACTGTTGCCATGTTGAATTAAAAATGGATGCATGGGAGGAATTGTTCACAATAAGATCAACATCATGCATTTAGAAAATTGACGGTGAGAATTAATTTCATGTCAACTTTAAATGGAAACTTCTTGAAAATGGTATAAAACGTTTTGCAAAACCATGACAGCTTGTGGTGAACATTTTTTATCCAAATGTGGGTATCTCTTGCAGACCAAAATCACTGACTCATTTTTATTTTAGATTTTGTAATAAAACACTTTATTTTAAGGACCAGTTCTCACTAGGGATGTCCAGATCCGATCACGTGATCGGAAATCGGGCCCGATCGCGTGGTTTCAGACTCGATCGGAATCGGACGTTACCTCCCGATCAGGACTCGGATATATATATATATATATATTCTCATTAATTTTTAACACATCTTTTGTTATGCGGTGGCACAGAGTTAGACCCTTTTGACTCCACACAGAAACAGCAACGCATGACATCATGCCGCACATGACATCACTTTGTTTTCAAGAGCTGGTGTGAATAAATATAGATTCAAACTCAAAGTTCAACTTCAAACTTCAAACTCAAACTCAAACTCAAAATATCAGGCATGACCTGATATTTCATTCGGACCCAGGATACAGCGAGATGAACATCACATCGAAACCGGAGCGCGCTCTCGCGCTGATATCAGGATATTCCTAATATGGACAAAAGCGTCCAGCTATGCTGTGGTGCTCACAGGAAAACAGAAACTTATGCAAACACGAAGACATTAATATACAATCACGACAATAAATTGTTCTTCAAGTCATCTCCAGCAGGTGATAAATAAAGTATGAACAATGCAGTGCTTATTGACATAGTATTTATTACAGTATAGAAACTATTCTGCATTATTATGTGATAAACAGTGTTTGTAGTATATAAACAAATCATTATTATTTGTTATTGTCCAGCATTTATAGATTTCTAAGCCAATTAAAAGCTAGAAATTAGAGAAAAAATAAAGTTGCCTATACTACCAGTCAGAAGTTTTTGAACAGTAAGCTTGTTAAGGTTTTTTTGTTTTTTTGTTTAAGAAGTCCCTTCTTTTCACCAAGCCTGCATTTATTTGATCCAAAGTACAGCAAAACAGTAAGATTTTGAAATATTTTTACTAGCCTATTTAAAATAGCTGTTTTATATTTGAATATATTTCAAAATGTAATTTATTGAAGATCCTGGATCTGTTTTTTCGCTCTTCTTTATTCTTTTTTTATGTATTATAGAAGTATCGGATCGGGACTCGGTATCGGCAGATACTCAAAATCAAATGACTCGGACTCGAGGACAAAAAAACCTGTTCGGGACATCCCTAGTTCTCACTATGAACTAGTTGCTTATTAACATGCATATTACTAACATATTGGCTGTTTATAAGTAGTTATAATGTTCATATTAATTCCTTATTCTGCATGACCATATTTTAGATCCCTTAATCCAACCCCATAACTAAACTTAACAACTATTAACTATTAATAAGCAGTAAATTAGACATTTATTGAAGGATAACTCTTAGTTAATAGTGAATATGTGTTCCCTAAAGTGTTACCAAAACCTTTAGGTAGACACTCCAAGCAAAACAATTTTTTTCATGCATGGGTCAGTTTAGAGATTTTGGGGGATTTGGCTTTTTATAATGTGTTGTTTCAAACTATAGTGGAACAAAAACAAAATACACTTGGCATTAATGCATTTTATCTATTTGCAACGGATTTCAGTTACAATAAATATATTTAAAGGCTGTTTTCTCAAAATGAGTCAGAGATATGTACTTCAGCATCACTGCTTTTCTTTTTTTTTTTTTACCTCTATCCCCCATGCATCCATTTTTAAAAGAGGGAGGCTCTGATGTAATCTGGGGAGCTGAGCATTCAGGATACTGCTGTGATTTAGGTCAGTTGTTTCGTTTGTTTTTATGGGCCGTTCGTAGCTCCCAAATGAAACGGTCTTGGAGAAATGATATGATGAACACAGTCCACAGAGAAGCCAGACAAATATGTTTTCCCGAAGCTGCCAGATACCGAATGAGAGAGAGCGAGGGACAGTGGGTTTAGATGAGGACACACTAAAAAAAGAAGTCATCCTAGTTTCGGAGGTCCTGTTCAGTCTGCATGTTGTCACACTCCAGACAGCCCTGGTGCTCGAGACACACTGGAGAGAGACACTTCAACCCCTTCCCCCAAAACCGGCTCTCCTTGTGGGCCGCCTTTACCCCTCGCCCTGTGTCTCGTCTCTGTTTAAGGTGGTACAATTTGGGGCTTTCAGCTTGCATGCTTTAATTCTTAAAGACAGGCCTCTATAAATTATTCATGCTTCTTTCACCAGCTTTCTTTCTGTATATGGTGCTGGAGTATTACTGATGTGTGTGTGTGTGTGTGTGTATGTGTGTTTGGGGTGGAAAGATGGGCCACAAAGGCAAAGCTAACGAGCGAGCTTCCTGTTTAGCATTGTAGATACACCTTCAGAGGACCGGGTTACTCTTCTGCTCCCTCTTCCTTTGTGTCTGTGTGTTAATAGCTAAGGGAATGGTTCCTTTGCCAAAATAACTAAATAATTTTAGCAATTGCCGGTCTCTGCTAGCTAGAGTAAGAGATCATGGGGAGGAAGGTTTTGACTTTGGTTTTAATTTTACGCCTCACTAGGGCTTCCTTCCTCTGAAATAAAAAGGAAGCAAAAGGACGTTGGATGGGTTTGATTTGTGCGTGATTTGGTGGTTCTCTCTTTTCTTAACTTTTTTAATATTCAACATATTTGTGTGTCCACAAAATGATTATTATTGATATTCTTGGATGAGGAATTGTTCTCCATTTGAGAGACCTTTCTCGTTTCGATGCAGTTTGTTTAGGGATCCAGGATCAATGACTGTACTGATTGTTTTGTCTGTCTGTCTGTCTAGATTTAGATTTATACACATTCGTAGATAGACTGAAGAGCCCTACATTCTCTGAATTGTGGAATGGATACACTAACACAGGAGTGTTGGGCTTCAGTAAAAAAAAAACCCTGAATCATTTATGAAATTTTTAATGCTTTTTTTTCTACAGAGATGCAGGATCAAAGAACAGCAGCAATACAGCCCTCCTGACTTGAACACAGGCCTAGACTGTCAACCACTCCTCTCTCATATATATATATATATATATATATATATATATATATATATATATATATATATATATATATATATATATATATATATATATATATATATATTAATTAATTCAAATAAATAGTTTAGTATACCTTAAATTAAATATAAATATGTCATGATATTAACTATAAATGAAAATAAATATATTTAATAATTTCATTTATTTTAATTTCCATTGAAATAAATAAATAAATAATACATTCCAAATAAATCTTTATTTCCATTTATTTTTACTTTAATAAATTATATGTGTATATTTACTGAAAGCAATAGAAAGCAATAGAGTTAGAGACAGACGTTTAAATAGAGGTAGATATTAAACTACCCTAAAAAATAAATCAATTAATATAAATAATGTAGCATACCTTAAATATTTTTTTACTTATATAATTAATTTATATAAATTAAAGTAAATCTTTATTCAATAATAACATTTATTTAATAATGTCCATTTATTTAGATTTATTTACATATATTTTTAATTTAATAAATTATATATTTACTTATTTTATGGATCAAGGTTGCCAATGTTTTTTTTTTCCTATCTCTACCATCCTTTTTTCACACATACTCCCAATTCCATTTGATGCTTTTAGGAGCCCTTCAAATAGTTATTATAAAAATGTCTTCTATAACTTAATACTTTGTGTTGCTTGAGAAAAAAAAATGCATGGCTAATTTGAAAGCCTGTCAATAGAGAAGTTTTTTGCTCATGCAATGGTGTATGGTATCTACCAGCACTTGTTATGTGGGTGATCAATGAGTGAGCGGACTTCTTTAATTTGCAGAATCTTTGAGTTTGCAGATAGTTCTTTAAAAATGCCATTTTCGAAAGCGTGTCACTAGAGTTGGAATTGAGTTACAATATCAAAATGAGACTGAAGCTGGCACTTTGGTAAAGCTCACTTTTGGTGGGATGCTAGACAGCGGCTGGCAAAGAAACTTAGCGATTAGTAGTGAATTCGCTCACTCTCTGGAGAATTATTAATTACTGCCATTTAAATGTGCCCAGTGCTGCCCAACTTACTGCAATTACAAAGTCTAGCTGTTAGAGCCAAGAAAATGCTCAATAATAAGGATTTTAAAAAAGCCATTTCTCTTTTGCATCGTTGTGCACAATGACTCACAGCTGTGACTGGAAGGCTGATGTGAAAGAGAGCGAGCGTGCTCCTATTTGGTAAATTTGGTTTGGTTTCTCTTGCTCTCTCCCTGGATGCGGTCCTGAGTGGGAGTGGACTTGTGGATGGTGTGAATTTGCTTTCTGGTGCTTTGGTTGGAAAGTTCAGAGGTGTTTATGCCTTGGCACATTCGTCCAAGTGCAGTCTGTCTCAGTAATTGTGGATATAAGCGGTCAGTCATGCTTTTCCCTGCCCACTAGTTAACTGGACAAACACGCCACTGGCGAGTCCAGAAATATTCGAACGAGTGGATTTAGGTGAAATTGGCTGGACGGATGTTTGCTGCTATTCTCAGTTTTTTTTCTTTTTTTTTCTTTCTAAAATTTGTAGCCCATGACATATTTACAAGACATATCTGTTCATTTACACAGGCAGGCATGCAAGGAAATGAATAAAAGATGTGAAATACTGATTTACTACTTTCTGTTTTACTGTTTACTATTATTTGCACAATGGTGTTGTTCTATGCTGAATTAATTTTATTTATTTATTTATTTTTGCCAGTGTTAGTTTAGACAAAAAAAAAAAAAAAATCATGCAAGATGTTAACAATGCAGCTAAAATGTTTTTACACTCTGTAAAAGCTATCAAAGTTAATAATCATTATTAATTATTTTTTTTATTAATTAATAGTTTTACAATAAAATACCTTTTCATGCTTTGTACTTTGTACATGTTTAATTCAATGGAACTTTTTCAATTTGGTACATTTATTTCTAATTATTTGTGAAATTTACTTTTTACTTTTAAAAGTCTTTTTTTTTGGGAAAGAAAAATGTTAAATGATGAAACCATCGAAACTAAACAGCATGTCATATATATATATATGTGTGTATGTGTATGTATGTGTGTGTGTGTGTTTGTGTGTGTGTGTGTGTGTGTGTACAGTACAGTACAGACCAAAAGTTTGGAAACATTACTATTTTTAATGTTTTTGAAAGAAGTTTCTTCTGCTCATCAAGCCTGCATTTATTTGATCAACAATACAGAAAAAACAGTAATATTGTGAAATATTATTACAACTTAAAATAATAGTTTTCTATTTGAATGTACTTTAAAGAAATAATTTATTCCTGTGATGCAAAGCTGAATTTTCAGCATCATTACTCCAGCCTTCAGTGTCACATGTAACATCCAGTCGATCACATGATCATTTAGAAATCATTCTAATATTCTGATTTATTATGAGTGTTGGAAACAGTTCTGCTGTCTAATATATTTGAAGAATAAAAGGTTAAAAAGAACTGCATTTATTAAAAAAAAAAAAAATCTAATAACATATTTTCTTTACTATCACTTTTTCTTAATTTAACACATCCTTGCTGAATAAAAGTATTGATTTTATTTTTTTTTAAAAAAGAAAGAAAAAATAATAATTACTGACCCCAAATTACTGACCAGTAGTGTATATTGTTATTACAAAATATTTATATATTAAAAACATAGCTTCTTTTTTTTTTTACTTTTTATTCATCAAAGTATCCTAAAAAAGTATCACATCTTCTGAAAAAATATTAAGCAGCAGAACTGTTTCCAACTTTGATAATGAATCATCATATTAGAATGATTTCTAAAGGATCATGTGATAATGATCCTAAAAATTCAGTTTTGCATCACAGAAATAAATGATAATTTAAAGTATAATAAATTTAAAAACAATAATATATGTAATAATATATCACAATATTAAATTTTTTTCTGTATTGTTGATCAAATAAATGCAGGCTTGATGAGCAGAAGAAACTTCTTTCAAAAACATTAAAATAGTAATGTTTCCAAACTTTTGGTCTGTACTGTATACATATATTTGTGTGTATATATATATATATATATACATATATATATACAGTACAGACCAAAAGTTTGGACAAACCTTCTCATTCAAAGAGTTTTCTTTATTTCCATGACTATGAAAATTGTAGAGTCACACTGAAGGCATCAAGGGCTATTTGACCAAGAAGGAGAGTAATGGGGTGCTGTGCCAGATGACCTGGCCTCCACAGTCACCGGACCTGAACCCAATCGAGATGGTTTAGGGGTGAGCTGGACCACAGACAGAAGGAAAAAGGGCCAACAAGTGCTAAGCATCTCTCGGGGAACTCCTTCAAGACTGTTGGAAGACCATTTCAGGTGACTACCTCTTGAAGCTCATCAAGAGAAAGCCAAGAGTGTGCAAAGCAGTAATCAAAGCAAAAGGTGGTACTTTGAAGAACCTAGAATATGACATATTTTCAGTTGTTTCACACTTTTTTGTTATGTATATAATTCCATATATAATTCCACATGTGTTAATTCATAGTTTTGATGCCTTCAGTGTGAATCTGCAATTTTCATAGTTATGAAAATAAAGAAAACTATAGATAAATATATATGAAGAGTTTTTTTCCAAAAATGCAATAATTCCATGATACTTTTTTTCTTCTTCTCAAAATGCAATAGCCTACATCCATTGAATCAACATGAAAGTTATTTTTCATATTGAAAATACACAACATAGTAAGTTGATCCACATATGACAGCCTCTGAACTTGGTCAATACTAATCTTATATACAGGCACTGGACTAAAAATACATTCATCAGTCATCCCTTCCAACATGAATTCAACGGGTCATCTTGTTAATGCTATAAATTAATTACAGCAATACTATACAATTTTATCGTGAACAAGAACATGTACAACAATATCACATTAGACCACAGAAATTCCAAAATGTCATTTCCCTTACAACTTCCAAAAGTGCATTCATCTTTGCTGTGTTACACTCATTTAGTTGACTAGTGCTATGTGCTGTATTAACAAAAACATAAATGGCATTAATAAAAACACTAACACTTACAAGCTACACAGTATCGTGTTCATAATTAAATACAATTCATCTAATGAATGCGTTATAGCGTAGCTTGTCAGTGATCTACGCCTCTGTGTATTAAATTCATCTGATTAAATTCCATCTGAAAGCACGTGATGGAGATTTACCAATTCTATTAATCATAGAACCGGCTTTACTGACAAGATGCACATGGAAATTGCAATTTATCGTGCAGCCCTTGTTTGTTGATCACAAAGTACGAAGTAAATGAGGAAAACTAGGATGCTGGGTGTATTCAAAGTGCTGCCATTACTGTCTAGAGTGCGTGGAATGGTGTGCTGCGATTGGTTGTTACAGTTTACAGTACGTGGAATGGTGCACTGTGATTGGTTGAGCGGATATATCACATTCTGCAAAAAAAGGGAAACTGGTGTTTGTCTAATTTTGAAAAAAAGGGAGAAAACATGATGCACACTCTGCTAATATCGCATGCCGTTTATCTCGTTTAGGAACCAGACTCTTCAAATATAGTTTGGTCTGTTACAATTTTCATTTTGCTCATTATCTTCAACTAAAATGATTTAAAAATGACAAGCCATTTAATTCAGAAGTAATCAGACTAAAACCATTTAAAATAAATGTACTTTTATATGTGTACATTTTTTCATTTTGCTCATTATCTTCAACTAAAATGATTTAAAAATGACAAGCCATTTAATTCAGAATTAATCAGACTAAAATCATTCAAAATAAATGCACTTTTATATGTGTAAATTTTATTTATACAGTTTGGTGTATTATATTTTGACACTTTTTCTCTTTAAATAAAATCATTTTAAAATTATAAACCATAAACTAAAATCAATTAATAATTTTTTTTTCATGCACATGCATGTAAACAAATAGTTTATATTTGTGCAAATTTGATCTTTGTAATGCATTTATCAAAATATGATTGGCTCTTTTAGCTAACTATAATTCGATACTACAGCTGCGATTATTAAGTTTTATGATTTCTTCTATTCATTTAATCACCATATACAGTCACTGACATTATATACACCAAATAGTGATTATATATCAATGCCATGTTCTTGTCCAGAAGAGTTTTCTTTTTTCCATTATATGGCTAGCCAGACAAATGCGTTCCAAACATCCAAACTGAGCACACCACCAATAATTCAGCTACTGTTCAAACATGATACTCCTTTTCTGAATAATTCTGTGCATTTTTCTTTGTCTGGGAATGTGCTTTATTTGGCATCATCATCATAATCAACCTTTCTACTCTTTCTCCTTAATTAATTTAAGTAATGGTTTTGATAACCGCTTGATTAGCATTGATTATGTTTAATGTAGTCGTTTGTATTTTCACAGAGTGCTGTTTGCTTTCTCACATGGTCTTCACAAGGCCGTTTTTTGTGTGTATGGAGCTGTAACTCATTTTTTACGTTTGGACTAATTTGTGTGGATGGAGCACTTGGTGTTTTGCATTCTCTCACCTCAGATGACACAAATGACTCGTCCCCGTGAGCCCAGAGAGCGGCACATAATTATTACTTATTTCTGAATTGCCTTCCTGTTCATTTGTAAATGTGCTTTTTATAAGCACACTTATCAGAACGTGCCCATGTGTCCCAGGGAAGATGTATGTATTTCTACATGATTATGCTGTTACAGTCAGCTGTTACAGTGTAAGTGTGGCTCAGGGCTCTGGTGGTGATACTGTAACAGTCAGTGGAAAACTGACTGATAGTTCAGGCTGTGGTTTGATTGTTGCTAACAAGACAGCAGTGATGAAGTCTAATTTGTCGAGTTTTTTTTTTTTTTCTTCCAAAGTTTGTTGTAGTCAATCAAACAAAACATCATCAGCCTGTCATCATTGTCAATATCATATCTGAAGGAAGTATTGAGAGCTGCGGTGCGCAAAAAAATTGTATGGTCAAGAATTTAAAGTGAAACAATTTTCCTGGGCACGAGAGAGACCAGATCTTTCATTCTCAAAAAAAAAAAAAATTCTGTCATCATTTGCTCACCCTCAAGTTGTTCTAAACCTGCAAAGTTTCTTTCTTCTGCTGAACATAATAGAAGAATTTTGAAGAATGTGGGTAAGCAAACAGTTTTTTTTTTCCATACTATTGAAGTCAATTGGGACCAACAATTGTTTGGTTACCCACATTCTTCAAAATATATGTTATGATTAAAGGTACAGTTCACCTAAAATGAAACTTTTGGCATCATTTGTTTTAATGTCGTAGGTCATTCTTTATTTTCTGCATCATTAAATATTTTTTTGCCATGTGTGTCCATTTAATAGTAGTAGATGTTAATCAACATCAAGCCTTTAAAAAAGTCGCAAAAGTATCAGATTTGTCCCATGCGACACGTGCCAAGTGTTCTGTGGGTAATCATTAGGGTTTGGTGAGAAACAAACTGAAATTTTGCATTTAATGAATATCCTGACTTGGTAGTTAGTCTCTGTGCACGACTGCACATTCATGAGACTCTATTTAGTGCCACAGTACACTCGGACTCACCCAGCAAAAACACACAAGTTGTGAAAAATCATGATTAATAAAACCACGATTGCAGTGAGCACGGTGTTGAGATTTAAAGGTGACACATGTGAGACAGGTTATTAATCATTCACAGCTTAATATTTGAAAAACTTTTGTCTGCCAAATCAAAGTCGAGGTCCAAATATGCCGAAACATGTAGGAATAAAAAAGAGTCTATGACAATGAGTCAAGGTCAGTGAGCTACTCTAAATATTGTAAAATTTGACCTTTTTATGATATAAAGCAAGACTAGTTCAGGTTGTGATTAGTCATGTGATGTGACTCCAAAGAACATATTCATATTTTTGTTTATATATTACTTTATAATATATAATACTTTATAATATTACTTTATTGTCATATTATATATATATATATATATATATATATATATATATATATATATGTGTGTGTGTGTGTGTGTGTGTGTGTGTGTGTGTGTGTGTGTGTGTGTGTGTGTGTGTGTGTGTAAACATTTTATGAAAATACACGTATCCATATCGGCAAGTACCAAACATAAAAGTATCTCATTCTGAAAAAACTGGTATCAGTGCATCCCTACATTGAGTGTACACATTTTAATCATCATTGAAAAAAAAAAGAATAATAATAATTTTAAATGCACAAAAAAAAATATTATATATATATATAATATTTTTTTGTGCATTTAAAATTTGTTTTTGTTTTTTTCAATGATGATTAAAATGTGTACACTCAATGTAGGGATGCACTGATACCTGTTTGGTACTTGCCGATATGGATACGTGTATTTTCATAAAATGTTTAATATTCTAAATATTGGGTAAAAAAAAAAAGAAGACAATTATCGTATTTTTTTAATCGTGTTTTTTTTTTTCATCAGAAACATGCTGAGACTTAAATTCCAAAGTTATTCATATAATGCAATTAACATCAATCAATCAAAACATGCGCAACACATGCACACATTTTTAGTGGTGCAAAATGAGTGACCCGTATAGCCTAGTGCATTTCACACACACTGCTTGTTTCACTTTCATTTTAAATAAAGTTTATGCTTGCCATTTAAAATAAATGTTGTTTATTTGCCCCTGTAATTATTGTTTGTTTTATATTTATGATTTAGTTTCTAATCCAAATGATGCTCGTGCCAAAGGAGTGTACAGCAATTAAGTTCATGCAAAAGAAGTGTGCATGCTCTCTCACTCTCTCTCCCCTTACCATTAAGTTACTTGAATAACTTATGCATTGTTTTACTTTCTTGCTTTTGATTTATCTGTCCGAACTATAAACTTTCCCGTGACGTCTGTGAGAAAGGGATATTGCCTCAAGAAGCTTGCGCAACTGTGCTGCCTCATGCTCAATCCACTCAGCGTGCTTTGCTTATCAGCTCACACACATCAACTATACGGGCATGAATATTGAATGTTTAACATTTTATTAAATACACACATGTGCTTCATAGACATCCGTAATCTGTAATAACTCCATTCTACTCTGTTGTTCTGTTGACTGTGTTTCTTTGTCTGGACACAGCACTGTTCACATGCTGTGTGTTATCAGAGTGCTTTAATGAGTTCAAGTACAGAAGCGCAGTATCAGGCCTGATACTGATACCAGTATTGGTGCATCCCCAATTGAAGATATAAGGAAAATATAAACCCACTCATTTTTTCCATGAAAATTTCCATACTTGTGTCGCACAAGAACCATTTTTTGAAACAAAAGTTATGAATTTCTCATTTTGTGATTTTTCTTTTCACTATGGGACATACTGGAGAGGAAGATAGACTTATTACCTGATAAACTTATTTTGAGATTTTAGTTAGCGCACAATGATTCATGCTCTTGGCAGCTTTATCTACTCTTTAAAAATCCCATGAGTCAGTTCCTTGTCAAAGCCACATCTGACTACACAGAGAAGAGCGCTGCATAGTGCTAATTCCTATAGAAAAAATGAAATATTATGTTGTGCGCTGATCTATGGGGATTACTGTCCTCTTATTCAGAGGTAATCCCTAAAGTGAATTCATTAATTACATTAGCACCTTTTTCTCTGCTGGAAGAAAAAATGGGAAGCAAAGGGCATCACTCAAAAGACTGTGTGACCTCACACTGAATGTATTGATTGTGACATCACAACTAGGTCTGTAAATCGTAATAAGTTTTCTGGTTCCATTTCTGCCTAATGATTCCAATTTTGTTAAATAATTAACTAATTGTTAACTTTTTTTTTTTACAGTGTTAAGAAAAACTAATGAACAGTACCAGTATGAAGATATAACAAAATATTGCATGCAAAACATACACACTTTATATTTCAATAGACTTTTCACAGTTTAATATGCACAGACACTAGTCCATATTGCTGTTTGATTAGTTGTACAGAAGATATGAATTCGACATGTTTCAGGTATTTATAAAATATATATATATATATATATATATATATATATATATATAGGTGTGGGCGGAGCTTCAGGAAGAATAGAGGACTCTGATTTCAGGATCTCAATTACGAAATGGTCGACTCCCTTCCAGTGTCCTTGATGTGAGCTCCTTATTAATAACCGAGCCCATGTTTATGTTCTGATGAATTCAAGCCCACAGATCTGCATCACCAAAGTGAGACCCCCCCCCCCACCACCACAGCCCTCCCTCTTCTCTTTCATTATTGCGTTTCTTTCCCTAACCTGCTGTGTTAAGTTGCATGAGTTGGACGTCAGGCTCTCCGGCAAACACACTTGCTCGGTCTGTCAGATGTGACGGTGGGAGAATCGGTGGGTGATTAATGAACTCGTGTCTGTTACTGAGCTCAAACTGTCTCTGTCAACTCACGGGTGGATGTGAGGGGCTGACAGCCCACAGCGGATTAGCCAGTGCTGGACTGTTTCCTTGTGGCTCTCGGTTCTGGAGCCTGAGGATTTAATCTGGACATGAGAAACATGGCCACACATCTAAAAAAAAAACAAGTATCCTTCAGCTCGACAGGGACGGCATTTTGCCCGTGTTCTTATGCTCCACCGAGAGTATTTACATGTCATATAAAAGTGTGCAAGTAGACAAGTTTGACAGAAGCAAGCTCAAGGGCCAGAATCTGACACAGTTGATCCATGTTCAGATGTTAACCGAAACATATAGTTGCCATAGAAACATCAGCATAGAAACCTCAGGCATAACGTATAATCGGCTGGTCATTATGAATAAACCCCAAACAGGGCGAATCAGGAGTTGTCTTTCTTGATGGGGTTTATTTTGTCATAATGATGACTGACTGCAAGTCATCCTTCTATTACAAGGCTTTTTACCTTATTACAAAGAAGGTTACTGGACAAAGATATACATTTTTGTTTTCATTGTATTAAGAAAGAGACAAAGTGAAGGAGCTATGGGATAGTAAATCAAAATATATATTTATATAAATGTACTAAATAAATATATACAAACAATGTGAGCAATATGATTAGGGTGTACGTTTTTATCAAATTGAACATTTTACAAAAAAATAAATCCAAATAAATCCAAATGTATACACAATATTTGTATGTATATTACAGACCAAAAGTTTGGACACACCTTCTCATTCAAAGAGTTTTCTTTATTTTCATGACTATGAAAATTGCAGATTCACACTGAAGGCATCAAAACTATGAATTAACACATGTGGAATTATATATGGAATTATATACATAACAAAAAAGTGTGAAACAACTGAAAATATGTCATATTCTAGGTTCTTCAAAGTAGCCACCTTTTGCTTTGATTACTGCTTTGCACACTCTTGGCATTCTCTTGATGAGCTTCAAGAGGTAGTCACCTGAAATGGTCTTCCAACAGTCTTGAAGGAGTTCCCCGAGAGATGCTTAGCACTTGTTGGCCCTTTTTCCTTCTGTCTGTGGTCCAGCTCACCCCTAAACCATCTCGATTGGGTTCAGGTCCGGTGACTGTGGAGGCCAGGTCATCTGGTGCAGCACCCCATTACTCTCCTTCTTGGTCAAATAGCCCTTGATGCCTTCAGTGTGACTCTACAATTTTCATAGTCATGGAAATAAAGAAAACTCTTTGAATGAGAAGGTGTGTCCAAACTTTTGGTCTGTACTGTTTATATATACAATATACTTTACACATTTGTATGGAATAGTAATTATACAGCTATAGAGAAAAATTGTGGATCTTATTACAGATTTCATAGTGATAAAATGAATTAAGAATTATATATATATATATATATATATATATATATATATATATATATATATTAAAGAGGGTTAAATTGTAATATTATTCCAAATTATTTCGGTTTTAACAGTACTATTAATAAAAAGATCCAGAGACTTTCAAACATATTTAAAAAATCTTACTGACCCCAAACTTTTGAATGGTCCTGTAAATGATTTATTTTTATGTACATTGCTATAAAACAACATTTGAAAAACAAACAAATAAATAAAATAAATCACCATAAAAATAACATGTCTGTCATATGGCCATTTGGTTGAGCATGAATGTTGTCTTCGGTTCGGAATTGTTTAGTTTTTTTTTGCCCAGTTATGTGTTTTAAATAACTTTATTCAACACACTAAAAATGTTTTTAGTTATTATTTATAATTTATTAATATAAATCCAAAATTTGTGATTCAGACTGGTAACCCCCTGCGTTTGTGAGTTTTTGAATGATTAATTAAAAGAATCAGATCAGCCATTTTCACATGATTCAAACTGTACTGGTCACACTGGTCACATTTGTTTTAACTCAATATAAAGACATTTTCTTGTTATTATTTTACAGTACATAGTCTTTTTTATCTAATAATTTAATTCAAACTGCAAACTCAAAATTCCCAACTTGAGTAAAATATGATTTTGCTTGTTATGCATACAGATATACAAGTGGTGCAGAAAACACTGGCATCTCCTGCTTTACTGTAACACAATATTATACTCCCACAATAAATGTTAACTTGTTGCAGTGTTAGACCAAAGCATGGGCATATGCACTCTAAAGATACAGACTCTCCGTCGCCTCAAGACCTTTTCAAGGGTCGTCATAACTGTCTCTTGACACGGCTGTTTCTCCTCAGCGCTGGCTGCATTCGCTCTAGAGACAGAACTGAAGGGTTGTTCTTGGATTCTGTGCTGTTCCTGTGGGTGTCTCTTTAGATTAACTTTGGCTGCTGATATTTTTTCCCTAAGGAAGAAAATGGCAAGAAAAATTGTGTTCTTTAACCCTGGGCAGATTTTCCAGGCCTGCTAAAGTGCTCTAATAAAAGGTGCCCCTTCAGTCACAAGCGAAGCCTGAGCGTAGTTTATGGCCACTTGCAGATATGGATCACTAGCTGTCAGTGGCCTTGTTATAACTGCGCTTTCCAACTCCATTTTGGTTTTTAAAGCTGCTTGCTTGTTGTTCCACTAATGAGCTCACAGGTTAAAACTGTTGTCAAATGTGTTTTTGAGTTTCCTCTTGAAGTACAGTACTTTCAAAGCAGGCATCTGGACAAAGTCCTTGTACAGTGAAAATAATGCAGACGTTCTTTTCAATAAAAATAAAAAAAAAGGGAATAGAAAATAAGAGAATGTAAAAAATGATTCTTAAAGTATGTAATGCAATGACATATGCCACCAAAACCAATGATGCTCAAAAGTAAAAAGAAACAGGTGTTAATTTTGTATTTTGATTAATCTCAGATTATTTCTTAAAGCGATAGTTGACCAAAATAAAATAATAATAAAAAGAAAAAGAAAATCTTTATTTACACACTCATGTCATACCATCTATTCATGAACGTCTTACTTAGGCAAATGATATATTTTGAAGAATTATACTGCTCACAAATTGTGAAGAACTGGCTGAATTGGCATTATTTTATCATTGATGTTATTTATTTATTTTTTATTGGCATTGTGAATTAGATTTTAACTATAATAGCCCTGAAAAAAATGACTAGCTGTGTGATTTGGCTTCTGAAAGAGTAACATAAAAATGGCTTTTATATTCCTATCTCTTATGAACGTCTCAAGAAGAAGATTCAAAACAGGTTTCAAACGATATGATGTGAATTAAAATTTTTGGACAAATCTTTTAATCTGCTGCGTGACAAAAACTAGTTTTTCACATAAACATGAGACGTGCCATTTTGCAATAGGTGCGAATACCATTGAGGGATCCTGTCAGCTTTTGACTGATCTCTTGCTTGATAAATCTCATTGAAGAAGTACAGAAAAGAAAGGCCAGCGAGTAAAAGATTATTAAGTCGTGTTACTGCTCCCGATTCTCTGAGATGTGTCAGAAAAGAGGCTTTAATAAGCATCTCCAATCAATAATCCTTTAATGAGGATAAGAACTCTCTGATGAAGTGGGAAGCCGAATTCCCCTCCGCAACATCCTTTTCCGCCTCTCACTCACCTGCTTTGTTTGTCTCAGCGGAGGCACAGTCACAGAACGCAATGCTCCCCACATCGGCAATCTGCAGTTACACAGCACCTCTCTCCCCGCATTAGTGAACTGCAATCACAAAACACACCCTGCATCAGCAATCTGCAGTCAATAGACCGAAAAAGACTTTATTTGCAAGTATTGACAAACGGAATGATGAAGTCAGGATGGCTTCGCTCTCCCAACTTGGCTGGAAGTCTAATTTCATTTGGATCGAGAACAGACAGTGGTTGTTAAATTAATGATTCGGAAGACTGAGTTTGGGTCGAGATGGTAAAGGGACAGTTCACCCAAAAATGAGAATTGTCATCGTTTACTCAACTTCATGTTGTTTCAAAACCCGCATGCTGTTATTTAAGCCTTTTGGAGTCATTCAGTAGCTTTCGGTGAGGAACAAAGAAATTTTGAAAGTTATAAAAAGCATGGGTTTGGAACAGGATGGGCATGAGTAAATAATGACAAAATATACACTTGAAATATCCCTTTACGATTACATAGGTTGCAGTCCGCTATGTTTTTGTTGAATGTTTTTAATAAATTTTTTATCATGCAGAGACATTACAAAAGCAGATTTTCCAAATTTCCATTTGAGGTCATGTCAGATGCGTTGATAATACTTATTCTCTCACCATGACTGTCACGTGCAAGCACATATTTTTTAATGGTCTTTCAAGGCATTGGTCATTAATCTTGAGAAAAAATTAGGTAAGTTATGAAATGTTCTCAAAAAGACAGTGAAAAGCTGGAAAAATTCACGTCAGGTTCCAGAGATGAAACTGCTGACACTGATTCTTTGTTTCTTTTCTTATTCACAAAGTGCGGGCACTCCTCTTGATTAATACTTCTCGTGATTGATCCTTTTTCATAATTGTCAAATGACTGGTTTGCAACAAAAGCTTGCAGAGATTTCCAAGAATTACTGACCTTTCTTTCTTCCTTTTAATTTCTTACTGTGCCTTTTTCGGAAAGACTGTCTTAAAGCTGAAGTGTGTAATTTTTTTGTCACTACCATCACCAAACGGAAAAGTGAAAGTAATGAGTGTTTTCAAACATTTCCAACCGATTCTCATTAGTCAGGTCAAAAGTTAGCCCCGCCCCAAACTCACTCAGTTGCTGGTCGCAATCTTCAGACAAACAGAGCAATGATTTCAAACACCTCAGTCTTTACACTTTTTGGGTTGGTCAACCTACAGATGGCTTATTTTGACTGAGGTATAGAGCTGTAATCTGGCCATAAAAGTTAAGCCCAACAGGACCCGAGCCCGAAAGGTTTCGGCCCGAGCCCGACAAGTACATTTTGATTGACAGCTTTTTAAAAGCCCGAACCTGTTTACAGCCCGACATTATTCAAATGTGCGCACACACACAGCTCTTTTGTCTTTTGTCAAGAATGAGTCATTTATACATGTTTTAAGATAATTTATTCATAACTAACGTAGACTAGACCACTAGAAGTTGGAATAAAGAAATAAAATAAGTCCTCTGTGACATCTTAACATCTCAGCTCTATAAATAGACATAGGCTCATTTAGCCAATAAATAGACAAATGCACCAATAAAAATAAGTCTTTAACAAATTAAATTATAATAAATTTTAAATTAAGATGGGTATTTGGCTAGCCTAGAAATCTAGACGCACCCTAGCGGCAGCTAAATGTATTTCGCAGCCTAGAGTACAGTCTAGCAACTCTCAATACACCTTCTAGCAGCAAAAACCCAGATTGGGTCAGGCCAATCACGTCGTTTATAGAGCAGGCGGGGCGGGCTTAACATATGACGACAGAGAGTTGCGACGGCTGCCACTTGAAAACAAAGAATGGCGACTGCAGCTGTCGAACAACGATCTTTTGAATCGGCTTTGGCCGCGACTCTGGAGGACTTGGAGTTAAGTTTCTCTTTAAGAAAAGAGCAAAGAACGGCACTTAGGTCATTATTAAAAAAGGAAGATGTGTTTGGAATTTTGCCGACTGGATACGGAAAAAGTTCAACCTTCTTCGTTGCTCTGATTGGTTGTAGCGCTATCCTATTGCGTGCAGAGGGATTTTGAGAGACAGCCGTTTATCCCGCCCCTCGGAGTAAGCCTCGTCTATGGAGAGTTTCCAGAGTAAACATCTTGATGTAAGTCTGGCTGGCCAGGCTAGTATTTGGCAATAACAAAACTAAAATAAAGGATCCGCCGGATTTGCTTCGCCACTAGCAGATGACATTTAATAAAAGAATAATGCCAACATTAGCGTAAATACTCCGTCCACATTATGCATTTAAGACTCAATGAATATTTAGTTATCATTTGAAAAACCTTTACTCACAGAGATTAGGCTAAGCCTACATGTTTTTGTGGAGGAAAATGATTGAATCCATTGAATCATCGTAAGATGATATAAATTAAGCCCGAACCCATCGGTTCCGGTCGGGTTCGGTCAAAGATCTTCAGCTCTTCTGAGGTAGGCGAAACTATAAAAAAAATGACATGGATTACCTTTCAGAGTTAAATTATGATAATTTACATAACTTAATGTCATTCTAAACCTACATGATTATTTTTTTTTTTTTGTGCATGTGTGTGATTGTGGCAGAGGAAAAAATTATAATACAGGGTGGTTGACTGTAGGTAGCTGTTTTAATGATGCTGTTGTCACAGCAATGGTTTTCAGTGTACTGGTGATCCAAAAACCGATGCAACCAGTTCTTGACTTTAGAAACGCTCCGGCAGTGGGCGTGTACGTTCGTTATCTGGCTCGGCTGCACAAATTTTCCCCCGGCCTTTATTTAAGACCGGCCTTTATTTGTCTGTGTTAACCACGCCCCCGGCCACTATAAGAGGCCCGGCGTGTATTTGACTACCGGTTTTTATTTGAGGAATTACGGTTTATATATATATATATATATATATATATATATAAAATCCCTGTGTGATTGTCCTAGCCCCAGGGGTTGGAATTTTCAGGGTTTCTGTAGGGGGGCTGGGGTTCATGTCCCATCAAAAGGAGGATCACCTCTCCACGCAGCCTGCAGCTACTCAAGAGTAAGGCCTGTTGCCTGTGGTAACCTGACAAAGCCAGCAGCGGTGAGGTCATTGGAGGTCGGAAGGAGTGCACCACAGCTCCTGCCGCGTTGTTTTTTTTTTTTTTTTGCATAGACAGGGGGAGGGAGAGGGGGATGGGTGGGGTTCAAGAATATGGGGCTTGTATTTTGGAAGCCTTTTCATTTTTTTTTTTTGTCCAAATCTGATTAGCCTTTGAGATGTGTTTTGGCAAAAAGTGAGCGAGGGATGCAAGAGGGGGATGTGAGGGGTTATATCTCTCATCCTTCAGCTTTTGTTCACCTGCTATAGAAAGACTCAGTATTCCACGGCAAATTAGGCTCTTAATAGCTGTAGTCCAGAGGAGCTTGCAGCACCGATGCCTGTGTTTTGGTTCACAGGTAATGAAGGGGTACTCTCTCTCTCTATATACAGTAAATCAGTAAAATCATGGTTAAAAACAAAATGGCAGCTGTGGTTGGCAGAACTTTAAAGTGAAATATATTGTAGCAACATTTTAAGTTTTACAGATTTACCGTAAATTGAAAGTGACTGTATATTTTAAATTAACTATTCTGTTCATATACCATATTACTAAAATCTGTTTATTTATTTTTACCTTTATAATTATTGAAAACCACCTTAAAAACACAGTGGGTTAAGTGAAAGCCTCATGATGATTCAAAGAGAAGAGGAACCTACTGTTAACTACAAATTAAGTACAAAATTGCAATAATTTTTTAGTTCGAAATGTGAAAAGTTCTATAAAAAGAGTACAAAAGGAGAATTTAATAATTAATAATGTTCTGGTTGTTTTTTCCCCTTCCAATGGTGACTGGAGTTTTAACGCATCAGAAAGAACAAAAATGCATCATAATCTTATTTATTTTTTTATGTTTTGAAAATTTTTAAGCAGTTATTTAAAGCTCACAAATGTTCACAACTGTTAGCAGCACACTAGAGGGACACACTTTTTTTTTAAGTCTGTTCATCACAAAAAACTACTATATGACTTTAGAACACTTGAAATGTAGTGCACAAGTCATATGGAGCACTCTTCTTTGGTTCTTTTGAAGGTTGATAACTCCAGTCCACATTCATTGTAACTGCACGGAAAAGAGCAAACCAGCACATTATTCCAAATATCTCCTTTTGGCTTTCATGGATGACAGAATGTCACACAAGTTGAGAGTGAGTTAATGATTGACAGAATTTAATATTTTAAATGAACAATCCCTTTAAGTCATTCTAAAATTTGATCAAGGGGTTCACCAAAATTATGTGGCGAGAAGCAGGTTTCTGATACTCCTGCATTATCCATGATTTATCCAGCCCATTCCCTGTTTCCATAGTGCTACACTGGGCTCAGTGCCCACGCTACAGTAAATTCACAACTCGGGCATTTGGCCTACAGTCTGTCCGAGCCTTTTGTTCTCTTTCCCCACTGCCCTCGCAGGAAAACACCAGGGTCACATGGTGTACAATGGCACTGATGCTTAAACAGATGTAAAGGAGGGAAAGACAGAGCGAGAGAGAATATAGATGAGTGAAATTTTACACATATGAAAGATAATATATACGAGACAGCTGTGACTGCAGCCCATAGGAACTTTGATACACAGTAATTTTTTATCACTGTGTTTCAGAGCAACATTGTTATTTGAAACTTTAAAAACTTTCCGTGATTCTCGGTAATACTATCTTATCCAAATTGCATGTGCAACTGGTCATTTTTTTGCTTTCCACTCAGCGTAGTTCTATTGTTTCATTTGCTGACTTTTTCAAACCCGTATCCACATCTGTGTTTAATATCCTCCCTGATCTGCAGTTCCAATGTTTAATGGCAGTAGTTATTGTCATTACGTTGTACACATTGGCTGATGTGTTGTTATTAAAATGACTATAGTTTATAGCAAAATGCAAGAGTATGTTCAAGTAATTGGAAATATAAAATATCTGGTGGGAAGCCAGTAAATATGCCGTTTCCCAGATCCCAAGCAATTCATATGAAAAATGTGCCTGATGTGCGTAGGGTTCCTTGTCACTCACTATGCAAAAACGTTGAAGGCCATTTCATCTGTGCACAATACTTGTCTTAAATTAATCCCTGTATAATATATCACACATTCGGTCGGATCCAAAAAGGAGCCTTAAATGCTTTCATCTGCTCAGTTGGATTACTCTGAAGCATTCTTTAAGGAATGGGAAAAGAAGAATTCCCAAAAGATGAAGGATCCAATATTGCTGTGCTGTTCGCCCCTCAATAACTCATTTAGGATCAAATGTTTTAGAGAGAGAGCACCTGCACTTGTTCTCGACAAACACTTGGATAAGTGGAGCTCCATGTCATCACTAACCCAAGACCTACATTCCCCCATCGCGTCTCTAAAACCAACTCCTGATTCTTGTGAAGCTTTGCATCCCTGCCGAGCTGCGCTTGAAGTTATAGGGCTTCCTGCGAGGAAGAATGGAGACTCTATAAGAACTAAAATCTTTAAATATGGGGGGTGGGGGGATCCTGCTTCTTTGTCTAGATGGAGACGGGTTCTGTGACCAATTAGTGTTTTATCGGTTAGCAGAGAGCAAGAGGCTCTGCCGTAAAGAAATGTGTGACTGAATATTCAGCTCTTCCCTCCTTGTGGTCTCTTCTTTGGCATTCAGGAAAGATACACTGTGTGTCCAAACCTGATTAGAAGACCTGCGAGAGTGCTGTTTAGAGAAAGAGAAACATAGGGAAGGAGTAGGTGATCTAGTCAGACAGCATCCTCCAGCAAGAAATGTCCCAGGTTCAATACGAGTTGAGCTGTATCACCGTCATTTGTGGCGTAATGCCCATGCCCTCAGAAGTATAGCTGAAGTGCAGTAAGTACGTTTACAACATTATAAGGATTCCTGTTCATTCATCAAATTCTTTTACTCTGTGTTCGTATTGGTTTCATATAGTTCTGAAAAACTTTTATGCCTTTTGCATGACTCAAAAAAGTGTGATTATTTATATTTTAAATAAAACTGAGTGTATACTTACCTTAATGATTTTCAAAAAGTTTTTAAATTGATTATTTATTTATTTATTTGTGTGTGGATTTTTTCTGCATGTTGCAATGTTGCAATTCAAATGTAAATGAGCAGCTAAGCTGATTTTTGAGAAACTATAATACAAGTTTATGCCAAAAACTAATGTATTAAGGTCTTATTCCACAAAATGACTTACTAGCATTGCCTTTGTAAAGTAACATTACTAAAGTTGGTAAACTTAATTGCTTTTGTAGAAATGTTCATTGTCTTGAATTGGAGAACATAAACTTGTCTCTTTCCTGTTGTCTGTTTTACCTGATGCCAGATGTGGGATAATGGCTCTGTTGATGTGCTTAACCTACAACAGTAGTTTAACCTCTAAAATGACTATTTAGACAATGTTTAAAAGCTCAAATACATTTTTTTTTTTTTTACAAAAGTTTTATAAGCTTTACAGTTTGACTTTTAAACCTTCCGGATGCTGGTGCCAGTTACTTCCAGGTCCTTACTCTTCTCAAATTGTGTTTTTTGAATAACTATGGAACGAGTCACAATTATTTTCTGCGGTAATCAACATTAATCAACAAACGCTGTCAATTGAGCATAACTTCTGAAGATCAGAACATTCCCAGACACAAAGACAACTACAAAACAAGACAACTAAAAAAGAAAAGATATCATAACAACCTTCACATGTTCGTGATTACTATGTACTTTTTATGCAGTCACAGTGAGAAGTGAAATTTGATCCAATTTGGAACCAACTATTATTAATTGCGTTAGAAAAAAAAATGTTTTGTTTTATGAGACTTTCAAGTGACTGAAATCATGTATTTAAAAAGACCTTGAGATGTTTCTAATTATCATTCTTTTTTTCTCTCTCTCTTTCTGGTTTGCCTCATCCTGGATTGCTGCTGGCATGGAAAAGGTAAGATATTTATATTCATATGCTCCAAGAGCTATTCTAAGAGCTATTGTGTTCATTCTTCTATTACTTACTAAAAACTGTGAACTGTTTTAGTGTTGCATCAACACACCAATTAGAAGCAGTGGCAGTGTGCTTTTTAAGCCACACCACAGATCTTCAGGTGGTGTAGTTAACCCGGAGCGGAAACCCCACGTCTCCAGCCTGCTCGTCCTTTTGAACATCACTCATGAGGTCTATAACATGGACCTGGGGTTTGCGGGTTAGCGGATAAGCCGAGTCACTGAGCTGAATATGAATGTTTGAGCGTGTGCAGTCATGCAGATGAGTGAATGTGTGTGTGTGTTTATACAGAGGGATTGGGCCTGAAATGTGTGTTTATTTATGAACTGTGCAAAATGAAATCATGTTGTGTATGAAAGCAGAGATGACGCTCCTGTCTTTCTCATGAGAAGTCTATAGCGTGTTTTGCGGTACGTGTGTGTTTGTATATGCATTAGATTACAAGCATGAGAACACAACAGGCTTTTGTAAGCTTCATGGTCCTGATTTTCGACTGCACATAACAGAACAGTGACCTCGTGATTTAAGAGTAATTTTTGGCCTAAAATTTCTCTCCTGAGCGCTAAATGAAGATGAATGGCTTTCCTCGCTCTCTCGTTTCTCCCTTATTTGGGCAGCTTTGCTCTTGTCATGTACAGTTCTGCTTGGTATCGCTCAAGAATGGGAGAAAAAGGCCCAAATGATCTCTAAGAGATATTTTCTAGCGGATTTGACAGCGTAAGATCTTTTCCAATCTAATAGCTCTTTATTGGCCTAATGATGAATTTCTGTTAAAGCGTCCAGCAAAAAACAATCGCTAATAGCCTTGTGTCATGAGAGTCAGCGTTAGAATTTTCTAGCTCCACCCGTGCTTCTCATTTAGCATTCGCCGTGTCATTCTTGTTAAATAATTGCTGTCCCCGGCTGGGAAGCGAGTAGGCTCTCCTGTTAATATAAGTTTAGTAAGAGGCTCTCGACAGAGATATTGCATGATTCAATTAAAATTGATTCAGTTTAGTCTGTCCGGGAATATGGTTTTCGCTTCACTCCTCATAAATCGAGAGCGGAGCTGTTCTGCTTCGAGTGATGCTAAATCACTGTTGACATTGCAGAGCTGTTTGGAGTCACAGTCGCATGTGCAAACACAATTTGGACAAGAATGTAGTCGCTGCTCTTGTTAACGTAATATGAGAATGTGCATAGACATTGTATTGTTTCTGTGTAGCTACCCGTAACGCACCAAATACAAGAGTGTCTCAAATGGTGTGATAAACAAAAAATGAGACCAGTTACAGTTTTCTCTTTTTTCTTTCTTCCAATTCTTTAAGCAGTAGTTTTTTTTTACATTATAATACATTCATCGATGTTTTTTTTGATGCAGCAGTGTTTTAATTAGCATGTTAAAGGTGTGTTGTGCTTTAAATTTAACCACTTAAAATGCAGCCATATTTAATCTATCAGTAGTTCACCACCTTTTTCACTCCATGGACCCCCATTGTCCACAACAATATTCAAAGGCCCCATTCATTTTTCAGTTGTTTGTGATTTATGGGATAAGGATTAAGGATTGATTTTTTTTTTACTCAAAATGTCTTCCTTTTAAAATAGTAATACTTTAACATAACATAACATAACTAGAAATAACATATACTAAATAGCATAACTAGAAAAATATAATAAATTTTTTAATCTTATAAAATCTTATAACACTTATTAGAAAATCACAATTGTATAGGCTTAATTCTGTTAAGAAATAAATGCTGAGGGGGTAAATTAAAATAAATCATTAATAAATAAAGTCATTTTGAGGGCCCCTAAACATTGATCTAAACAGTCCTTGACCTTTGCATCTCGCACTGTTTTTGAACATTTGAAGTGATGCATGAAGTTATAAATGGTTTAAGTTTTAAAGCACTGAAAAATGATCAAATATAGGCTATGCGCTGAATAAGAGATGGTAAAAGTGAGTGGGTCCAATATCACTGGTCTTAAAAAAGTTGGTGGGTCTTGTCCCACCCACATACAGTGGTTCTGACGCCCATGAACCTGAAATAGGGCTTTTATTCTGATTAGTTGAGTAGTTATTCAGTCTGAAAAACAGCAAGTTAATTGTAAAAACATAATTTAGCTTATTATGCTATTTGCTCAGAGTCCTGTTCTTCTAAAGAATGAATGACTAAACTGATGTCTGGAGATTTTGAATCTTTTCATAGAAGGAAATGGTTTTGGGTTAATAGAGAGACGCAGACTGAAGGCCCCTCTGAGGTGGACCGCACGCTTCCCTCGCTGCCTCTGAACAGGTTAGTCTCCTGCCAGACGATTAGATTTCTTCAAGCCAGTCCTCAGTTTGTCTTGTTTGACAGAGGAGAGCAGCTAGTGAGTGTTTTCTCTGCAGATAGGCCTACTCTGAGCTTTGAGAGAGCTTCACGGCTATTCTTACAGATGTCTGCTGTCTGTACTGGTTGCTCTTGGCTGTAGGAGTAGAAACATTCATTATTTGTGGACAGTGGGCCACTTTATAAAACACTATGTATTCTTTTCTTCCCTTTTTTATCTTGTTTTATTTTACTTTATATTGTTTTAAATTATAATGTTATGCATAATTTAAGATTTACCTATATTGTATCTGAATATGTAAATTGGAAATTTAGGTTTAATTTGTGATTTATTTATTTGAATAACTGTGGAACGAGTCATATTTTTCTGTGGTAATCAACATTAATCAGCAAACACTGTTGAGTGAGCGTGACTTTTAAATCCGGAACAATCCCAGAATTTTTTTTTTATTTTTATTTTTTTATACAGCTTCTCAAGTCTAAAAGTTAAAGAGAAAAGGTGTCTTCACAACCTTGACATGTTCATGATTAGTTTGGACTTTAGTGGAAAGTGAAATTTGTCCTGGGGTACGTTTTCCATACAATGACGTAACTCACTGATTAACCATGCATTGTTGTGGAAACTAACTGCTGGGAAACGCACCACTGTTTGGTTGTTGTTCAGAATATCTGATAGTTTAGAACCAACTATTATTATATGCTTTAGAAATTGAAGATCTCAATATCTACATTTACAATGAAGATTTTATTTGTAATTTGTGTTTTAAATGTTTTTAAAAATATATTTTATTCATGTATTTATTTACAGTGGTTCTCAACCATTTTTTTCCAGCGGGCCGCAGTGCAAGTCTCGCAGGCCGCACGCTTATAATTTACATATTACATCACCAATACAAACCAACCTGATTTATAATATTATAGCCTAAATATTATGATATCTAATCTATTACCTTCAGTGAAATAAATAAATAATTCTACTCCCCATAAATAAAGCATCTGATGCTGTCGGGAGCTAACCAATTATGTGAGATTCAGCTCGAGTCGAGCACAAAGAAGCACAAAGAAGTTGCGATTGTAAAGCCTGTTATACTTTCTGCATGAGCAATCCGGACGCAGACACGGCCAGCGCGGACGCAGACTTCAATTTATACTTCTGAATGTGCAGGCTGATGGTTCGCTCTGCAATAAACATGTTAACAAACAATTGCCCAGAATTATTGCACATCACTGTTTTTATATTCATTTATAGACGGATTGCACAGGGTCGAGTAGCAATGAGCTTCTTCACTCTGCCTGCACATGTGCAATTGTGCTTTTGAAGCCTACTGACCACGCACACCTGTCCCCGCGGTCGTCTGCTCAGAGCCTCGGCACACACTCTCCGGTGACGATTTTTACGTCATGCCTACCTAGCGGTCCATAGCGGACTCGCGGACGCAGAAAGTATAAGGAGGCTTTAAGATGCAGTCTGTAAGACGCGCACGGGAGCGTGACCCTGACGCGCAACATTGCAGAAAATGTGCGTTCACAAATGTAGCCTATGTTGATCCAAATATGGAAAGCACTTTCGAATTTAATAATATGAGGTTCTCTCCATAGATGTTTTGCCACATTTCTTCAATTAAGGATTGCTACGTACGTAGTATATGGTGTTATTTGCCTGAACTATTTCAAGTGAGTTGCGGGGCAAACCGAAAATCCAGCACTTTTCCTTCACTAGGCTACTGTTACTGCGACTATTCTTGTTTGTACGTGTTCATTCGCTGGCATTTTTCACATTTCTTATTCTCCCTTAAAAACAAATTTGTCCATTCTGATGCTCAATTTTACCTTAACTAATGGCTGTTGATGACTATTTGAATTGAATTCTGCCAAAGTGCGCGCTTGTATGTGTTCGTTAAATGCGTAATGTTATGTGAGTAGGTCTGCTCATGTCTGAAAACAATATATAAAAAACAAAATATTTTCACATAAAAACATTAGGATATAGCTTATATTTCATTAGTAGGCAAAAAAATTTAATTAATGTAAAAAATACAATTAATTGTAAAACTGAAAGTTATTTTATTTTTTTTTATTCAGCATATGGCGGGCCGCATTTGAATTTGTGACGCACATGCGGCACGTAGGCCTCGGGTTGATAACCACTGACATAGAGCAATGAAAAGAGGTTTTGGGTCAGTGAGGTTAAAGGGCACCTCCCTGCTTAGGAGACCCTCTGTCATCTCAGGAGTCAAAGGTCAAGCTGTGTGGCCAATCATCTGGAACCAGCAGCCATCACAAATGCCTTTGCTGATACCATGGTTTCCTCTGCTATGACACACACATACACGACAGTGGTCTGCTGAAGGCCATTCATAGCTGTTTTCAAGTGGAACCCAGCTGTTGGAGAGGCAGTATCTCTCATTTCCTCGCTTCTGTTTCGAACCCAGTCTGGGTTTGGTTAATTGTTTAACCAGATTCATCAGCTGGTGTGGGCCCCTTTGAGCTGGTTTTGTGGTAAATCCACTTATTGAAATAGACTGTTGACAAGTACAAGCGGAGGACACCTGAGATGGCACTTCAGTTTCAAGGTTTTGTGCATGGTTTGAACATAATGTGGGCACTGAATGCTATGTGTATGTTAAGAAGTCGGGTTTTGCCAGGGCACATTTCCTGTGAGGGGAAACGGCTTAATATGTATTACAAAATATGATCAATTAATATAAAATCTAGAAATGTAGACTGTTTGAGTGTTTGGATTAGAGTTAGGAGATAGAAAATAGCATTAACTTTAATCAAAGTCAGTGGTAGTTCCCACCATCTTAAAAACAAATGGTTGTCAAATGGTTGTCTGCGTGTGTCTTTCGCACTTTTAGAATGTATAGTTGGTATTTATAGATTTATTTACATTTAAATAGTATTTTGTGGATATACAGTAGACTGTTTAGAAGTTTGAGATCAGTAAGTTTTTGCGCTTTTTTTTTTTAACGAAAGGAATACTTTTATTTTACAAGGGTGCATTAAATAGATCAGAAGTGACAGTAAAACAGTAAAGACATTTTTTTTTTTCTAAAATAAGATTTTTTTCTTTTAAACTTTCTACTGATCGTAGAATACTGAGAATAAAAAGGTTTGCAGTTTCCACAAAAAAAAACAACAACTGTTTTTAACATTGATAATAATAAGAAAGTTTATTGAGTAGCACATCTGCATATCAGAGTGATTTCTGAAGGATCATGTTTATACTGAAGACTGAAGTAATGGTGCAGAAAATTCAGCTTTGCATTACAGGAATAAATTACATTTTAAAATATATTACAATTCAAAAGAGTTCTGTTAAATTGTAATAATATTAGACAAAATTGCTGTTTTAATTGTATCAAATAAATGCAGCCTTGATGATTGTTACCAATCCCAAATCGGTTTAGTAGTTTAAATAAGATAATTTGAATTACATTTTTTCAGTACTTTCCTGTAGTTAATAAACTACGTTATCGGCATTCCTTTTTTCCTTTTGAGTTTCACTGGGCAATGCATTCTGGGATCTCCCTTACCAAGAGAATGCATGCAATGCTGTCTGCCAAAATCAGGCATCTGTCTTTTGAAGCAGCCTTTGACGGCCATGAATGCTGCCTGCAGAGGAAGCTCAGTAGGTTTGGAACAGAGTGTGAGTGCGTCCATGTGCATCACTCTGTCAGTGTTACACTGGATGTGTGGATCGTGAGGACACAGTTAAGTGCTGATAACCTGAGTCCCACAGTGGGTCTCTGGGTGTTTCTGAATGTCTTTAAAGGACATTGAAGCGCTGACCATGGAACCACCTGATCTGTCATTGGCTCATCACAGATCACCTTTCATCCCCTCTTCAGGGCATCCTTCATCCACTCTCTCTGTAGGTGGGTTAATCGTCCCAGTCACTGGCCATGACACTGTTTGTCTGTGGGATTTGCATGAAATTTTAATGAATGATTGGATTAAAATGGCTAGGGCCGTGCTCCCAGCAGCCTGTAGCATGTAATCCCTGCCGTGGCAGGCTAGCGATAAGGGCACATATTGGCCCAGTGTGGGCAAAACCCCAGAACGGCCAAGAGCAGCAGTGCAGACGCCCAGATACAAGGATGCACAAATCCTTCTCTGATTGGCCATGCCTAGAGTTTGCAGCTTTTTCATTGGCTCACTAGAAACCATTTGAAAATCACTTGAGTGGTTCAGTGGTAGAGTGCCATTCAGTCTCTGAATAATATGTAACAAGAAGAAGTAAATTTTCTTTCTGATTGGAGAAAAAAAAACACTTAGATTTTCAGTCATCTTATTTTTGCAACATTTCTCCCAACTCCAGGTGTCTGCTATAGTATGCAAATACTACTTGGGGAAAGTCCTTGCCCTTTTCACAAAAAAAAAATCTCAGAGAAGGTTTATTGTTGTCCAGCCCCTTTGATTTTCCTTCCATATCCAGGACTGACAGGCAGCCACCTCAGGGGTTGTGTGAATACAGCAGACATGCACCCAAGCAGAACAAATCTGCCCTCCCCCTCATAGTACTCTACCTTAGGACACTTCAAAAGAAATCCAGAAAAAGAGAAAAGAAAGGACATGGCACTCGCACTGAAAATGGACACTTTATTTGAATTTTCTACAGTTTTGAGGCCGAGCTCATCGCTGAACTAATAGAAAAGTGGCTACAGAATTCCTGTCTCCTCAGCAGAACTCGAGTATTAAAAATCACTTTCGCTCATATAAGTTAATGTTTCCTAGAGCAGTGGTCACAGCCGGCCTTTGTTCTTCCTGGTTATAAGAGCCAGGGTGAACTACAGATAGAAAAATAAAACACAACCATGTTATTTCCAGAGCCCAATGCTGTTTAATAGTTCCGTCTCCAAGCCTGAAATATAATAAAGTTCACGGCATGTGTTCAGCACTGTGGATTTGTAAGGGCATTTCTCTCCGTTCCTCACGTTTCTGCCTCTAAAACCCAGATGATATTGAATTACCCATGAAAATCTGGCACAAATATGTAACTTTTTTTCCGCTCTTTAAGACTTGTTCCTCTTATAAATGATCCCTACTGTGAATTTCCCCAATAAACACTAAGAACAGACAGGTTAACCTGACCGTGTTGCCTCACACTATCACTAGCATTCTGCAGACCTCAGTGGCAAACGTCTGACATGGGAAAGGTTTAGTTTGAACAATGGGGGTCGATATAAGAAGGATCACATGGAGTACAGACAAATCTTTTGGGCAGCATGTTGTAGTTTGTTGATTTTTAAAGAGCTTTTTCTGCTCATGGTGGAGGGAACGTGCTCTTTAGGACATTAAGAGCCTTTGCACTGCGGTGTGTTTCAGGATATAATATTCATGCATTCCAAATGAGTGACTGAGAGAAAGAGCAAATATAAGGACTGATGGAGTTCACTGAGCCTGGGAAATCCTCCAGTCCATTGGCAAAATGATCGAGGCCTATTTTCAGATTACGCTGTTATCCAGGGCTTTTAAGAGCTACATCGCTGAAATCCAAACCGTATTTGTAAAAAGAAAAAAAATCTCGGATATCATCTTTATCTTAAAGATTTTTGATTTGTGGCCAAGGTTCTCTTCAGTGATTATTGGAAAATTACAGTCTGTCTTACGTAGAAGCTTTTCGCTGAGGTGACCAGATTTCTCAAATGAATACCAGGGGTATTTCTAGTTCAGTAAATGGTATTTTTTGTTATCCTTTTATATTTATTATTATTTTTGTAATTTAATATTTGGAGTTTGAAAATGCCAATAGTATTTATAATTCTAATAACTGTTTCATGGGATGTTTACCACCAAAGACAGGGAAGTAGGGTCAAAATATTGACCATACTTTTAGCACAACTGGTATGTCATTAGGTGTCTTTTTACTATTGTGAATAGGCTAAAACAAGAGCCTTGTCCGCCGTGTTTGGGTGTCTGGTAAATACTCCCTCTATGTCATTTACTAGAGAGGTGTTATAGGCATTGAATTTCAGCGTCTGAAGGGCTACAAATCAATGGAATTGACCTGTGACTTTTATTACCTGCTGAGCTGAACTGATAGACAAGTCTTTACAGAGTGTCTTGTTTGATCAGGCGTTGGCAGGCCATTGGTCTCACCATTCGTTTCTGTCTCTCTTCAGCCTGTTCTGTGGCTTTTCACCCATTTCTCCCTTGGCTTAAGTTGTTTAGTTTTACTGTTGTTTTTTCCCTGTTGCAGAAGTATGTGGAATAAAGGCTGATGTATTTCTTTCTTACTGGTTGCTGCTTCTCGCACCCTAAAATAAAAATAAATAAATAAATAAACAACTTAAAAATTCAAGACAATCTGCAGCTCATACTTCTTTGCTTTCTAAAGTAACAGTACTGAAAAAAACAGAAACATTTGAAAATGGCTTTTGTATCAAAGCCGGATTCCGGCTAAAAGTGGGAACATTTTTTTAATGGTAATTGTGATTTTAAATCTCACAGGTGTCTTTTTTTTCGTAATTATGACTTCAGATTTGTAGTTTTGTGACTTCCTCGTAATTAATGAATTCACTAATTAATAAAGTATCTCCCAACTGTGAGTGTATATTTTGCAATTAAACCTAATATTTCACAGTTTTTTTTTACTTTATGTCTCACAATTGTGATGTAATTATCATAGTTTTGGCTTTATTGCAACAGCTTATCATACAGTTGTAACTTAATATCTTGCACTGTAAATTTAGATTTCACAAGTCCATCTTTCATTTTTTGTTACGCGATTTCGTTGTAATTATCAGCTGTGACTTTATATCTCACAATGTGACTATATATTTCAAAATTCTGACATTATTTATAGTAATTGTGACTAGTTCTCACACTTGTGACTTTATTTCTCATAAATTTGACTTTTGAGGCTTCATAGTATTTTCTTATGCATGAAACATTCTCATCGATGGCCCATCACATTCACCATTGAAGAGTGCCCATGTGGAATATTTTATGTAATTAAATGTCATGACCAATCATGGGAGATTAATTTCTCAAGCTGTTTTATGGCCAAACTCCACAAGTTCTCTCCCAGTGCGAAAAAAAGAGATATTTGCAAGAAAAAGATGTTTATATCTGCCCCTAAATCAGAACCAAGCAACATTTTCTTAACCTGCTCCTTTCTGTTGCTTGGATCGATTATCCCCGCTTCAGAATTGACAGATGCTGTCTGTATGTGGGCCGTTTTTTGAAGAACTCAATGGGCAAGCTCCTCTCTAAAAGAGTCAAACCTCTAGACTCAACCCACGGCATTCTGTGATTTTGGGGTGGGGGGGGGCTTCTGCCCCATTCAGACCTGCCTCACATTCACCAACACACAAGAAAAGTAGGAGAGAATGTAAACCGGATTGTCCCGCTTGTTGGCCGTTCATTTATTTTCCCAAACAATGGATTGTGAAAGGGGGGCAGGACTGGTGGAAACGGATAAGAAAGCGGTCCAGAAGTGAACCTCTACGACGTATCCAAAGTGAAAACCGGAGGGGGGTTAAAATAGGGCTGACTTGGCTGGGATCCTCGAAAGGCATTTGCCCACCCCCTTTCTAAACTCTGCCCACATGTGAAAGAGGAGGAGGTGTCCCAGCCTGCTTCGTGCAATTGATTGGTCATGGCTGTAGGGCGGGTTAAACAGCTTGTGGGGCTCACGCGGTGCCCGTCTCCCCCTTGGCAGATGTCTGGGAATCTTGGGAATGGAGGTGGCCGCTAAGGTACAGATGTATGGCTGCGATAAGTTAGGGATGGCATAGCTTAGATTAATTTTTGGGGTGTTAGAAGCCTTGTGAGGCCTCGGACTGGCTCAAAGCTGAGTTGGGGGTCAAGGGTTCTCCTGGGTTGCGGTTATCGGGCCATGCACTCTGACTGCACTAATTGAGTTGCTCACTTCCTTAACGAGGACTCTCTCAGTTGCATATCTCCTGCCGTCTGTGTGGAACAAGAACACAAAACATCATTAAACAAAGACTGACAGCAGAGGTGCAGGGCCAGTAATTCGACTGCGCAGAAATGCTGCACTACTTAATGAGAGAACGAGTTTGTATGGCTATGTCAGGCGTTATTAAGGACAGTGGGCTGGAAGGGGTTCATGTTCACTTAAGGCTTTGTTGCTTGCAAAGTAAATAAGCACAGTTATTTTATCACACCCCTGGTTGCGTATGCAGGAACGGCTCCAGTCTAAAATAAAGATGTCAGACCCCTGTCGAGTTCCTTTGACTGTGTTTTCTTAGGCAGTTCCGCTTATTTTATTTTTTCTAATTAAAATCTTCTCTGCTTTTGTGATCAAACTGCCTGACAAGTGATCTGTGATGCCGTCCAAACATTGGCCATTCACTCTTTTTGGGAAAGCTTCCGAAAGTCCTGTTGTTCCTTTCAATTTTTTTCTAATTTTTATGTTATGCTATTTTAGTCAAATTTAGGTGTTTCTTCAGCTATGGACACTTTTCCACAACATTTCCACCACAAAGTAATTTACGTCTTACTTCAAAATGTATTTTTAGTGGTTAAAAAAATTACATTTTTGGAATGAAATGGCTATCTTAGGCTGATTTCACCTCAAGTATTTCATGTATCCCGAATACACACAATTACTCTGTGTTTTCACACTTTTTCCATTATTTGACAAAATTACAGAATTGCTGAAATGACACGCAATATTCTGGTAAACAAGTGATATTTTTCTATGTTCCCTCACACATTTCATTGCATCATATGTCTTATTTAATCTCAGTCTCTTTACTGACATGTACATAAACATATGCTAACTTAAAATGGTTAGGAGTAAAATTATTTGTTGTGATGGAATTCATTCAATAAATGATGCAATAACAGTATTAATTTAAAGTAATAAATTTCTATTAATATTATAATTTAAAAATGTTGCGAAAGTCAGTGTCTGGAACACAACAATAAAATTTACATGCAGATAAAAAAGTGATTTTTTTTCCATACATACTGTAATAAAACCTAATTTTGTGGCAAAAACAGAAATAATTTGTTGTTTTATCTTGTTGTTTATTACGTTTATTTATATGGTCAGTGGTTATTTAGCTGTTGAGGCTGAAAGGACCTTTGAAATAACTTTGTTTTCTTGGAGCTGGAGGCTCTTTTGGATATCTTTTGAATTTGCAATAGGCAAATTGAAGAAACTGGCAATGATACAGTATACCACTTTTGTTGAAAACATGCTTGTTTTTTGCTTCACTACAGGTCAGATACTCTGGCCATGGTTCCTCTTATTTCCATCCAAGGCAGCTGAGAGCTCAAACACTTATTAGCATTTGGGGAAAAAACTCGCTGTCAGTCCATCATAAAACTTCTTTTTAAGGCTGGAGCTTTTTCAGCAGCTCTCAAGGGTTTGTTTTTGGTAAAAATGGTTTTAAATTGATGTGTGCGTTTGTAGAACTCAAACATGGGCATAGACAAGGCCTAATTGTCAACCGATGTGAAGTGACAGGGAAAAGTGTAAATCACCCATTTAGCTTGCACTATGCTGGCACACAACAAGTCTTTGATGGAGACTTGTAATTGGGAAAATCTGGCGGTGGTTAATGGCTCAACAGCACCTCCTCGCCTGCACCCACAATCTCCAACAGCCCCTAAGAGCTTCCAAATCATCCAAATCAAACAGGCATGTAATTTCCAGCAATTGTGGTATGTGCTATGTAGAGTGTGTGCTTCATGAAACCTGAAGCTTTGGTGAGAGAGTGTCTGGGAACAAAAAATGCAAAGGGTTTAAATTTAACCTACAGTTTCACGCTAGCCACGCCAGTTAAACTTATAATTTTTTTCCTACCATTGGCTCTAAGCTGTATTTTTTCAGCTTTAGTTCCAGAGTGTAAAATCGGACAGTAATCAAACTAATCATAAATCTAATCATAAATTCAGATTGTCGTAAAATCTATGTTGATGATGATAAGCTCTGGACTTTTTTTAATCTATGTATTCATTTAACATTTGAGAAAAACTACCATCAAACACACACTGAAACTCAAAGGTCTTCGCAACAATCTATAAAAATAAAAGTTCAGTTTAACTCTATACATTTATATCAGAAATATATTAATATTGTATCTGTACTATTGTATCTGTTTCATGTATATGCAAAACATGTATCCATGTTTTAATTTATATAGGTTTGTTATGCAGCTTCTTATTTGAATAAAATAAAAATGCAATGTTTTGTTGTAAATTATTTTAATTTGATTACATTTTAAAAGATTGATTAAATTGTTGAAGTTTTATGATGAATTTCATTAGCCACCATTTTTGATGATACATTTGATTTGAATGATAAACAGAATTCATAAAAAATAAAATGGGAAACACATTATTTAAAGCGGGGGAAACTACTAAAGGTAGCTGTTCTGTAGAGTTTAACTTTGAACAAACAAGTTAGTTTACATTCATTCTCAAGGTCTAACAAACATGTGGAAAGAATTCCCTTCCCCTTAATGGTAAATTAATATTGTGATCAAAATCGACATTGTATGATATGGCAAGAAATATTGCGATAACATTTTGGCTATATCGCCAAAAGTCATTTTTTAGCTATAGTCTCAAACCAGATTCTAGTTTAGCTTGGAGGCAGGGATTTTTCTTTTTAAAATGTAGGGTTTTAGGCAGTTGCCATGACACCTGTTTGGTGTATGAAATGTTGCTGACCCTTTTTCAGGCCCCGCTGCCAAGCCTGGACCTTTCCCAGCAGGTGAGAAAGCATTATTAGCAGTGGGATAATTAATTGTCAGGCACACAAAAGGCAGGTCCTGGCCCTTTCTGGACCCCTTAAGGAGCTCTTGTCCACTGGAAGCTTGTAAATCACATGGGCTTCTAGGGTCAGCCCTGCGGTCCTTTCCTTGTACGGTCTCCAGTGCAACACTAAGGCATGATTCATGTGAAGAAAAGCCTCTTTCAACAGCAGGTAATATATTTTATATAGTCTCTTGCTTGCTGTCTTGAGTCCCTCAAAATCAGATAAGACACAATTTTTATTTATTTATTTTACAATGGAAGAACTGAACCTGGGTGCTGTGGATAGAATCTTCTAGATAAGTGTAATTACACATGCAGCCTTTAGTACATCTGTGGCCAAAACCTGCAAATTGGAGTCTCCCACTGGAGCAATGGAGTACAAGAAACCTTATGTCAGGGTCAATAAATCTCTTCAAATATCTGATATTTTGACCTTCTTAAGACAAGGGAAGGTTAGTTCAGCTCAAAAAGTGTCATGTGGTGAGATTCCCCAAAGACTTAATTATATTTATGAGTTAATAATTAATTATTAAGATGTAGACCTAAGAAAAACGATTTTACTTCATGGTTACAGTTTTAGATTCATTTAATTTAGTTAATGATTGAATGTTCTGAAGTGAAGTAAACTTCAACGGATTTACTGTGTGCAGGAAGTAGGGAGGAATGAACACTGTTTAGGGACCATGTCAATCAGAACACAGTTCATGCATGGAGCTGTCTTCTAATTAGCTGGTGATCTGAATCAAGCTATAAAGAAAGAGAGACATGCAAAATATGCTGAGCTTTGGTGGTTATGGCCTTGTTGTAACTAGTTTAACATGAACACTTTTTTTCATTGCTTTGTGTGAGTGAATTTGTAATAATAGTTAAATAATTGAAATGCTCACTGCACAGTACTACGGGGCTCAACAGTTTAGGCATTTCACTCACATTTGTGACTAAAAATAGATGTGTGTGAACTAAAATGTATTAAGCATGTGTGCAAATAAGTTTTATGTAATTTAAGGTATCTTAAATTGTATAACAAACATCTTAATTATCATTTTGAGAGGTCTTAGGTTTGTGGATGGGAAAACAGTAACCACAAAACAGCCTTATGTTATTAGAACACTTCAAATGGCAATGATTTCATTAAATAAACCTGAGCGATGCGCTTTCCAAAGTCAAATTGCAGCGCTTTTTTGCATTCTACAGACTCGCAGTTTCAGAGCCGTTGAATCAATCAATGAACACTGTGCGTTTGTGCAAAGTGATTGCTTATGATTAACTGTCGATGTACAGTGTTTATATTGTAATATGTTCTAGACAGTTGTAAGAGTGCATATTTTATCTCCCTCATCAGGTTGAATAAGAAGCCAGAGATAGTAAGAGTAGACATTTCTAAATAAGTGTCTGTATTGGGTTTGAATATAATTTAAGTCCTGCAATAAAAACAGTTTAAATATCACCCCCTCCTTTTTTTCCTTGTTAATATTGGTATTTTGAACATAAAAATATTATATAACTTATTATTGAATGCATTCAATATATAGAAGTGTCAAGCCCTGTACTATACCAGCAAAGATTGCTGCTGGTTAAATTGGATAACATTTAGTGAATAATATGCAGGGTTTTGCTCTAAAAAAGTTTTTAAATGTAAGGAGGATGGCAGGCTTTTGTCTTGTGGCATGCGCTTGGCTTTAATAACATACACATGAAGAGATCATGCTCACACACACACACACACACACTGGTGTGAAGTTGTGGAGAAAGGAGATTGTGGCACACAGGGCAGATGGCAGGAGGCAATGTGTCACCATCCACTTGAGGAAATGCCAGATACAAGGGCTGTGGGAGCCCGAGTCTCCAGCGGGCAGATGGAAGTTCTCTTCAGAGAGGGCCAAGCAGACAGCCTCGTCTCATTAGCCAAGCTCATTACCCCAGTAGCACCAGATCACTAGATCTGCCATGCTCTACATTAGCAACCCTGATCTTCAGAGTCTAAACGGCAATGCAGGCTGAGACTCAACCATCAAATCTAGAGCCAGTAGACAGTTTGGTTGAAGCAATACCAACATTTTAGCTTTGGTATGATACCAGCCTGTGATACCTCCCCATTTATACTTAATGCTACAAATAATTACAAAAAGAAGAAAAAAAAAAAAAAAAAAAATCTTTGTTAGGTCTTGGCTCTAGTCCTTGTGGCCCAAAATATTCAAATTCATTGCTTCCTTTTAAAAGTAGAACAGAGAAAAAGAAGATATATTATATTATATTATATTATATTATATTATATTATATTATATTATATTATATTATATTATATTATATTATATTATATTATATTATATTATATTATTGTTGAAGTTAATTTAATTATTATTTATTTTTATTACATTTAAAATACTTTACCAATACAAATATAATTATTTAATACTAATAAAAATATTCATTATTTAGAGCCCACATGTCCCAAGACCTTTGTAGTCTTGTAGTTGACTATTTTAATGAAAATGAATATAATAATAATAATAATAATAATAATTCCACTGTTTACCTATATAATTTTATGTATGTAAAATTAATAAATAACACATAAAAATAAATAATTCAATTATCATTATTATTTACACCCTACACATCACAGACTTTATATTGCACACTGCCATCTAGATCAGGTACCAATATATATCAATTATAATTCTGAGGTGAATTAACCATATCTGTACTAGAAAAATCTCTCCCTTATATATATATATATATATATATATATATATATATATATATATATATATATATATATAAAATAAAATAAAAACGTATGAAAATGTCTCATGTTTGTGGTATGTGGTTGCTGGAGATCTCTCCCCGTTGTTTGTGTGTGTAAGCATGTGTGTATGTATCTTGCTTCTTGCCCGTGGGAGGCACACACTGGAGCATCCTGATCTTTCATCTGCTGCTCGTGGAGAAACGCGGCGAGAGAGAACTCACAAACAGAATTGAGCAAAGGAGCCTGTCATCCTCATGTGGTGTGTGCGTGTGTGTATGGGACGGCTGTATGTTTCCATGATTGCCCTGGGCTCCAGGCTTTTTTTCTTCATGTTTTCGTCTCTGTCCTCTTGTACAGAGGAGAACGTGGATCAGGCAAACATAGTGGCCTAATTTTGTCTCAGGGAACTACTCCAGCTGCAGGAGAACTTCCTGCTGTGTGGAATTCTAACTGTGTCCTGTTGATGAGATACGCGCTCTTGTATAGAGCTCTGTTGTAATTCATCACAAAGGTCTACACAAGATAAAGAGTAAATAAATGCTATAAGCTTCCTTCGTATGATCCAATTATAGATGCGGTGCAACGGCACGTATAGACGTGAGATTTCTGTGAATGGGGATTTGAATAGTATTAATATTCACTACCCCAGTAGGTCCTACCAATTATTTAGGACGAACAGTGTGTGACGGTGATGTGAACGTACATTCAGATTCAGAGTTTATCTCTCTGATACAGATTTTGCCAGTGATGAAAAAACTGGTACATTATTGCCTTTAAAATAGAATTGAATAGAATAGAATAGAATGGAAAATGGATAAAATAGAATTCAATTAGAATCAAGAACAGAACTAAACAGAGCTGAATAGTTGCAAATAGATCAGAACTTAATAGAATCACTCACTCTATAAGATAACAAATTGAAAATGGAACATATCAGTCTAGAACTAGATTCTAGAACAGAATTGAGCTGAAATAAATAGAATAGATGGGAAACAAATTGAAGTGAATAGAATAGACTTCATTACATTAGAATAGAATAAATAAATAAAATAGAATATATCTGTCTAGAACAGAATATAATATAATAGTTCAGTCTAAAAAACAACTGAATGGAATACAATAGATATAATACAATAAATAGAAATAAAATAGATTCGGATCGAAAAATAGAACAAATGTAACATAAGACAATAACCTAGAACAGAATACATTATATTAATAGAGTAAAACAGAACTGAATTGACATTAAAACTAAAGTGAAATTAATAGAATTTAATGGAATAAATAAGGCTAGAACAAGACAACATAACAGATAGAATATAATAGATCAGTCTTGAATAGAAGCAAACTGAATGTTATAGACCATGTTATAGTCAAGCAGAGCAGAACAAAATAGAATAGAGAAGGCTTCATCAGTGGTATTGTGACTAATATATCAACAGACTGAATGGATGGAGAACAGGGCAGCATATTGCTGTCTGAGTGCCAGTGTCCCACAGCCCATGTGTGCCCTGATGGAATGAGTTCCAGCAAAGGAAGGATGATGTGTGTGCAGATACAGGTGGCACGTGGACACAGCACAGATTACAGGATGGATGCCACTTTGTTGTGTGAAATACGCCTGCAAACTCTCAGCCCTGATAATCAAATGTTGTCAGATCTCACAGATCCAGACACACACAGGCCTGGTATAGGAGGAGTTTGATTCTTTAAAAGCATAGTTCACCCCAAAATGAAAATTCTCTCAGTATTTACTCACCCTCATCTTGCTACAAACCTGTATGACTTTAACTCTCTGGAGTCTAAGGGTATTTTTGGGGCCTGGAGAAGTTTTGTCATTCCCTGACATTTGTGCTTTTTTCTGTTTCTTATACACATCTAAATGGCTAAAGTCTAGTCTCACTGTAATCAGCACAAACTGAGCTATAATAATATGTGAGCAGTATGTATGTACATGATTGTGTTTTTGAGGAAAAAAAATGTTGTGCGTGGTTAGTGAAAAACTAAAAATGTTAAATCACTTGGATAAGGCAATAAAACACATACAGAACAATGGTTCCTGGGACTTTTGAGAAGTGGAGCTTGTAGCCTGGAATTTTTCTTTCTAAATTATGTGAAAAACATCTTGTTTTCTCACTTACAGAAAACAATATATTGATTAAAATTTTCTAAGACACTTTTTGTTGGTAAAACATCTTCTGTGGATCACAAACATTGTTTGAAGAATGTTTCTTGATGGAACTTTTTTCTGTCCACACAGTGAAAATCAGTGGGGTCCAAACAACACTGGACAATTTGGAAAATATGCACTATATGCAATTTTAGTTCATAAAATGCCTGGTTTAGCTAGATTGCAGGTGATTAGTGAATAAAAAGGTTTTTGCTTTGAACTACACTATTATAGTGAATTATAGCCATGGGAGTAGTTTGAAATGAGTGAGACCTGCACCACTCACCGTTCTCGAATCCCACGGTGGAGCTCCGGAAGGATAAAAGACAGGTTACGACAGTGAAGGACAAGAGAGGTCCAGGCCTGGACTTTATTTTGTATGTTGGTTTTGTTTGTGTGCGGCAGTCGTCCACGAGGGGCTGTCGCGCTGTTTTGTAATTAAAGTTTCATTTGAAAAAAATCCGCCTCTGCGTATCACTAATGATACAGAATAGACTGGGATGATGTGTAAAACTATACTCAGGCTCAACACGTAAAAAAAAAAATATATATATAAAACATAACTAAAAATTACACTCAGGATCGCCAACAACATCGTCACTACCTTTAATAGTGCCTGTAACCACACAGTCATACAGTGAATGAATTAAAATTTATATTTTTAATTAAAGAGAACTTAAAGAGTGTGGGCTGCTTTTGGTGCTTGAATTTGTGATTCAATAATGAGGTCTTAGTTTAAGAATACGCTAGAAGTAATTTATTTATTTTTTTCTCTGTATTTAACATTCTGTATTTAATTTTCAGAAGTGACAGAACAAACTGCGTTCCGTATAGCTTACATACGGAATGGCTCTTTGATGCCTTAAATATGGGACAATTCCGTATTATACGTAATGGTTTACAACTCTACCTGTTGATGCCAGGTCAGGGGAGGGAGAAACATCCTCATCAGGTGTAATGTTAGGCCTTGTGTCCGGTTGTACATCAAGCCAAGGTTTTTACTCAAGAAATTAGGCAGGGAGCTCTGCGACATATTACTAGCCTTGTAATGTTTATTGAAATGTATAGAATGCACGGAAAACATCTCCCAAGAAGCTGGGGCCACACGTCACAGTCAGTGGCTGTTTGCGGATTGGTTGGCAGCCTGAATGTCGGGCAGATATTTGTTTTTTTTTCTGCGAAAATCATTTCAAATTTTAAGTAAAATGATGTTATAATGTAGACATAATTGTATGTATAAAGTAAACAACAATAGACCAAGTTTATAAAAAAAAATTATTATGACGGCAGACGCTGTAAACACCACGAGCATCACATGTGTTTGAGACTGTCAATCAAATTATTTCTGCTGTGATCTACTGTAAGATTAATCCATATCGAGTAAAGATTTCCAGAGCTTATCATTGTTATCAGCATAAATTGTATGTTGTTTAGTCATAAGAAAATGTATATAATTTGTTTTCATTTAAAAATCTCCATCTGTTTGCAATGTTTAAATAAACCGTTGTTTATATTATGCAATCCGTGAAATAAACAGGCAAGAAATAATTAAGAATCTGTTTTATAGGCCAATTTTCTTTTGTTTAAGAAATAAAGGACAGCAAATTTTGTCCCGCATGCTTTTGCCCTGCGTGTGCATCTTTTCATTACATCATAACCAGCGGTAATTAACGTTGTACTCAGTGCCATTTCCAATTTGTTTACTCCCTGTAAACATATTACAATAATAGGAAAATGTATTATTTTTTTCCACTGGAGTGAATCTGCACGAGTCATCAGAGAGCAGTGGTTTGAAGCTGGGTGGCCAAATTGTTGCTCAGGTAATTTTAGCTGTTTACGTTTGATTCATTATTCAGGGCTTCTTGCATTCTATCTCCAACCGAAATTACCCTCCATTACAGCCATTTGATATTGACTTTAATTTGAGTGCATGTTTTTTTTGTTTATATTTCATGAACCGTGCAGATTGATTTGATTTGGCTTTTGTAGTTTGATTTTAATACACCCATGCCCCTCGACGCACAACAACAACCTACAGCAAAACACACACTCGCGTCGCCTCCAGAGACTCTAAGGATGAGATGTCTCTAATTATCGTAATGTATCCATTTGTGTTATCTAACTGTGACTTTCAGAGAGGTGGCAGAACATTAGTTCCAACAGGGATCTTTTCTTTCTCAAACATCTCTCTTTATGAGACCCCTGGTTAACATCTTTAGTGTACAGGGTGATGGTCCTGCGGTGCATTGTGGGAGTGAGCGGAGATGTTTGAACAGCCGGCCTGTGTTGTGTTGAGACCTCACGTGCGACTCCAGAGGAAACCGAACCTCTGATTGGGACAGGGCCTCCGCGGACACCTGATGTTCCACTAATTGGCCACGGGTGAGCGGTGTGAGTCTGCTGGCAAGGCTCTGAGGCATCAGAGACGAGCAGATATTAAAGCAGAACACATCCCGTCTTATTACCCAAAACAGGTTTTGCGTGAAAGCCATCGGTAGGATTTTATTAAAAATTTTCGATGCTTAATGGACACTCTTACCTGTGGAACAGCATCCATTACATCCATTACTCCATTACTAAATTGATGAATAAGAATTGCAGGAGAGACCCCCCTCTTAGTCCTTGATTTTGTTCGAAATGTGTCAGGGTGAGGACATCGCTCACAAGGTATTGTATTTTGATGTTTTATCTCTCGTTTGCCATGTCTTTTAGCCCTTTCGATGAAAACGACCTGTGTTTCATATACTGGTTTATTTGGTTTGTTTAATATTCATACTGGTTATCATGACGCTCTCCGTTGAATCAGTGGATTCACGTGAATGGCTTTTGAAGGCAGAGTTTCTTTAGATGTGCTTAAGGCTGACAGCGTCTCAAGGATTGTTAAAGACGTGCCTCTTTTGATGCCTTGCCTTGGCTTTGTTGTGTTTCTGTCCTCGCACAGGGAGAAAGGAGTATTCTGTGGTTGTGATTCACACACACAGTGTTGCAATAAAAGCCAGACACCAGAGATAGTATCATGTTATCAAGTATAAATCAACTATTTATCATTTCAGTTGTGTAATTTGTTGTTGAGAACTACCACTGAATGCTAAAACATGCTATTAATTCATTCATAAAAATTTTTCCCCCTAATGCACTAAAATTGTTATAGTGAACTAAACCATAGAAAAACAAAAGCTGAAATAAACATGATTTTAAATAAAATAAAATACATCAAATACAACTTATTTAATTTCACCTATTTGGCAAGCCAACATTTCTCATTTTCTCATTAATTTGTTAAATACTAAAATAAATAAAACTAAATAAATAAAAATGAAAAATTTAAATGTAACAAAACTACCGGTATATAGAGATTTAAAAAACAAAATTCTAAATATTAACAAAAATTATAATAATATATCAATAATACTAAAAAATAAAAATAAATAAAAAAATTACCCAGTGCCAAATGAGAGTAAAAATGTACATTATAATCAATAGATGATAACTTTTCAGGGAACTACAGCTAAATTGTAAGTCTGGCAATTCAAATTGATGACGTACAAACCATGTTACCCAGCTTGCACATCTTCTTTTACCTCAGTGTAAGCTGTCTGAAGATTTTTTTTTTCTCCAGAACTCTTTGTGGTGACACATGTGTCAAATATTCCTCGCATTTAGCTGCTAAAACAAACTAAGAGCTAAATCATGACAGGTATTCTCTACATTTTCGTGACAGGTGCAGTTTCACCAAGAGACAGAGACTTGCTGAAAATGATGCTGAAAGTTACACAATCCCCTCACAGTTTGTCATTAATACGCAGGGGGAAAACAACTAAAATAATCCCATTCTCATGAGGACGTAAAAATATTTTCATATAAATGCTATTCAGAGTCAGTTCTGACATCTTCCCAATCCACCCACCATTAGTAGGTGTGGCAAAATGTTAATTTTGGACTCAGCATGGGGTGTAAAATCTTCCCGGCTTCCCATATTTGCAGCCGTCTAAGGCGAGAGAGATTGCTAATGCGAGGTGACTGGCATTAATGGCTGCTGACTCGACCATGTGTTTCCCGCAAGCAGCAGGCAACGGCTTGTCCAGGGCCGACAGACAGACCCTCAGATTGGGGAGCAGAGCACCCCACTTTCTCCCCCTGTGTCTTACCCCTCCCTCTCTCCTCAGCTACTCTGATTGATCCAGACATAGGGTGACCTGTACTGTCAGTCAAATCTGCCCGCAAGGTGCTTCCTGTCATGGGCTCACATGTTTTGTCCACAAACACTCCAGAGAGATCAACTCTCTCTCTCTCTCTCTGAATGTCTCGACTAACTCACCTGCAGGCTTTAGTAGCATATTAGATATCAGAAGTGTAAAGCTTGATGTTATACTCCACATCTGCTCATAAATATTTAAATCTAATGATAATGACATTATCATTATGCACATTAGTTCCATTACAGTCCCTTGCTTTCTACTTAGACAGCATCATAGATGTGCGCTTGACACAATTGCTAACTTCCAAGATGACTTGTTTTGGCAGCATTGCAGCATCCTTTGTGGAGAGGGAAATCCCAGAATGCATTGTGATGAGCACTGTCCAAAAACTTATCCTAGATGGCGGATGAGCCGAGCAAATATGTATATTTCAGTGGAGCAAAGAAATAAATTCAGTAGTGAAAAGTTAAAAAGTAGTTCACCGTTTCCAAGCTTTCCAATCAAGAGCAGTAAGCGATTTCTTTGTTGTTGCTGTTTGATTAATATAAAGACTGTCACTTTAAGAGAATGCAGTGATCCAGTGCACTGATACAGTAGGCCTACGTTCAGCCGGCCATGTTTGTGAATTTGTCCATTTACACAACTCAGGTATCACCTGTGCATGCACGCCATCAGCACCTGGGTGACGACGGAATAAATGACTGCTCATATTCACAGCATTCGCATTGAACAAGAGTGAATGGTTTGTCCAGGTTTTTATTTATTTTATTTTTTTTACATCGCTGTTGTTGTAATGTCTGGGAACCGTCCCACCCCTAATATATATATATATATTAAAATTTTCTTCACACTAAGAAAAAAAAAACCTTTTGGAAGCTTTATTTTTAAGAGTGTCCAATAAAAAACAAACAAACAACAACCAGGAAAAATGTTGTGCCTGCTTTTGACTCTGCACCCAGTCATTAAAAGCAAATGTAGTAAAGTTTCAGTGTGAATGATGTTTAGTCTATAAATCAAAGTTAAATACGTACAAGCGATTTTAAACCAACAGAGCTGGACCCATGGGCTTTGATTGCTACCCAGTAATGATGTGTCAAGTGTGTAAAAAGGTATGACAGATCCAGATTTGAGGTGACAGCTGGAAAGAGGGTGAGTGAGCCACAATGTGTTCTGACAGACTTCCTTCCCTTCCCACATATGCACACTCCAGTCCACGCTGGGATCGTTGGCCAATCTCAGTCAGCCACTGTGACATGTACACCTGCTTCGCCTTGATAGGCAGTTGAACCTCAGGACTGTTGGAGGTGGCCACCCCCTACATACCTTGATAGGTGTGCCACTCTTGGATACCCACCAAAGCTGGCAGCCCCCAATGCTTCGTTACCCCCCGCCACATCAGTCAGTCTCAACTGGCGGGGTCCATCCTGCCACCGACCAACCCAGCACAACAAGAACCACCTTCCCACTGACAGTCCGTCACACACAGAGGCCGCGTCCATCATGGCTGCACCTCCCCATTCTGCCATCAGCGCCTCTCTGCACATGGCTAACCACAGTCCCTGCTGCCACATGGTGGGAGGACCCATGTTTTAAAGCTTTGTGGGAGACACTTCCACATACAGATTCTCAACATCGGCAAGTCCGCAGCAACTGTTTACACAAGCTTTGCTACTGTTTTAGAAAGTTTGGGCGGTCCAGAAAAATGTTTTATCTGCTGTGTGAAAGATGTGTTTGTGTATGTTAGCTACATGCTAACCTTTAGCCTTTTGCTGTTGGGTGCTATGGTTCAGAGCAGGCCGTCAGCTAGTTTAATACTTGATGGATCATGGCAGTCTACTGCCTCAGGGATCAACAACCCAAGAGGCCCTGGGAATTAATACATGATCACTGCTGTTCAGATTTAGGTGTTCGGCGCAGCAGGCTGTCAGTACCGATGTTACCAATGAAGAATGAACATTCAGTGACTGGAATTGCAACATTTTCTGAAAATGTGGATGGTGCTTGCATGTGCAGAAGTCACCCTGATGCTACAGTGTTTCTGGTGGTTATCTGGGTGTTGGGGTTGTGTTCTATTCCAGAGGTCCCCAACCACTGAGTCACGGCCAGTTGTGTTGCTACCGGGTCACAAGATCATTCTGGTAAAAAAGTGTGTATGACAGTCTGTTATTTATTGCGCGTTAATGATTGTTCTGATTATTCTGTATTTTTGTTTGTTGTATGCGATTGCTATGGAGTAGCAATTTGACTATTTAATGTAAAAGTAAACGAATGATAGTTCTGATCTGTCATATATTAGGGGTTAAAAGGGTCACAGTTGATGTTACGTATGGACCAGGCCCCATAGTTCGGCACACGTTATTCGCTGATTATTTGGCAATTTACAAGTTCAAGTGATTTTAAACCACAAGGAGAGGAAGCAAAAGAGAACTTGATTCGTTACTCATGCTCTGTTTTCGCACACACATGAAACGCGCTCACGCACAGAGACGTGTTTTAGACAGAGAGAATATCGACTTGATTCCGCTTTCACGTCTCCTTGCTTTTGAGATACATGCACATAAAATTGTCAACAAAAAAAACCCCTTCTCAGCATTCTCATTCTCCGTGCTTTAAATATATATATTTTTCCTGACTCAAAAACCACATTTTGTATTGAGGTACCGCACAGGATGTCAAATTGTAATTTGAATTTGACTGTAGATGGACAAAATTCATTGAAATTCAAAGACTGGCTTTACTATACTCTTTGGAAAGAAGTTAAAAAATACAGACATATACACACAAATATATAGATAATTTATTAAATATTGATCAAATATATATATATTATCTTTTAACATTCAATTCACCAAGTTTATTTTTTTATTATTATTAAACAAATATATTCATTTATACATTGTGGTTTGGGTAGAGGAATACTTACTTTCCAAAATGCATAACCCGTGTTAAATGTACTATTATAATTCAGTAAAATCCTCTTCCTGGCAGTCTAATTCACATGAAAACTTAACTTCCTGTTGGATGTGGCCAACTTGATTTGAGTACATTTTTTAATTCTGAATTTTGCACAACCTAGATATCTATACATTTTGGTATTCTAAAGTTGTTTTTTTGTTGGTTTGTTTTAAGTCCGAAGGTTTGTTTGTTTATTTATTTTCTAGTGTTTACATATGGCTTAGGTAACATTTTCAATATACTGTAAGTCTGTCAAATTTTTCTACCATTTTGTTGTCCAATAGTCAAGAATAAACATATGGCTTAAAGCATTGTAAAAGCACAGTTTTCCACAACAAAGAGTGTACTGTGAGGTAAAGAAAATTCCCTGGAGCACAAATAGCGTGGGATGAGTTGCAATCCAAATAGCTTAATATTTAGGGTTACAAGTTTGTTCTGATCCCTTACCATAATTATATGCAATATTATTAGTGTTAATTGCCTTAGCAAACACTACTAATTAAACTGCAACCCCAAGGATTTAATCTGGAAAGTTTAAAAGGTCAGGAAACTCTATTTACAAAGTTGTCCCAGCATACGTTTAAAACCTCAAGCCAAAATAATAATTCAAACAAAAAAAGTGCAGGGTTTACCTGTCCTTGAGTGAAAGCCTACTGGAAAAATGAACCCCGAGTACCTTGCCAAGAGGCAAGTTCAACCCGCCAAACTCTGCTAGCGAGGACAGATGACAGTGCTGGCTTTGATGTGGAAATGAATAGATTTATTTTTAAATTTCTTGACGAGGTGTAGCGGGTGTTCTCGGTGGCCTGTGACAGTGGCAGTTGGCGGGTGCCGTAGGTAGAGACCTCGATAGATGTCTATGTTTGATCCACATTTACCCACTGGCACTCAGACACTAGAGGAGATCCAGCCCAGGAATACATGATCACTCATAGAAAGAGAGAAGAGAGGAGAAGGAAAGGATGCAACCTTGAAAGCTGTCTTCCATACAGATAGACCTTTCTAAGATGACTTACCAATACTGCGCTCAGATCATATTCCTGATTAATTAATTTGCTTTTTACAATGATGTTGATTGTGTTTAACATTTTCTAGTTTTCCTAGCATATAGTTTTACTTTTAGTAGTGTTTGCTATGACCACTGACTATAGCTAGTGGGTCAATGACAGGATAATGGATTATTTTATTTGAAAGCACATTAAAATGCAGATCGTACTATGCATATAGTGACTTGAATGGACATGTTTTATGAATTAAAATTCTGCTATTTTTAGGCATATTTTTCATAACAAAGAAAAATACTTTTTAAAACAGTTAAGTTCTTGAAAAGAAAACCATACTAATTCTTTTATTTAATCTTTTATTATTTATTTAATAAATGCTGTCAGAAGTTTGGAAACTTTTTTAATTCTTCTGCTCACCAAAGCTGCAATTTACGGTAATATTATAACCATTTAAAATAAAATAAATATAAATAAATACAAATAAATATTTAATATAAATACATATATATATATATATATATATATAGATTTGATTCTTTGAAGAATTTGAATTTATTTGAAATGGAAGTCTTTTGCAACCTTAAATGACTTTAATGTCACTTTTGATGAATTGAATGCACCGTTACTAAATAAAAGTATTTCTTCAAACAACTTTACTGCCATCAGACTTTTAATGTATGTGTTAAAAAATATTTATATTTTAACAAATCTTCAGAAAAGGTCATTTATCATTTCTTAATTTTTCTTAAAAAGTTTTTTACTACAGAAATGCTCACATGCTGCATTCTCAGAGTCTTGTCACTGACAGACAAGTGAAATGAAATCTGGAAGTACCCATGCAAAGTGATGATGGCACTGAATACTACCACATCCCTCTTCACACCGAGGAACAGGACGAATTTAATTTCGTGACAGTGTTGAATTGCAAATGTGGAAGAAATGCTTGGCAGCTCTCCAGAAGAGTGAGAGCGCACAGTGCCTGACAGGCTGGTGTGTCACATTAGTCAAACGAGATGTGGAGGCTGAACCAATCATCTGATGCAGGTAAAAAGCTCCTCACGGTGTCACCCTTACAGCTCCACCCAATGAGGAAAGCCAGAAAGTCATAGGCGCTCTGGCTAAAACACAAAAGCCTTGATCAATTCAATCTATTACCAATTAAAGACCTTAATTGAATAATCTGTTTATGTGAAACTCTAGCGGAACCAATCCATCATTCAGAACTATTAAAGTCCATCCTGTTGGCGATTTCTCAAATTCCTGGCCATCTCCTGATTTGAAGCAGTAGTGAAAGCCTAATGCTTTAATTTATCTGTTAGGTGGTGGAAATGCAATTCAAGATGTGGCTCGGTGCCGCAGGTGGGAGAGAAGAAATTTAGCAGGTCTTGCGGTCACGGTGGACTTGGAGAGGCCAAAATCCGACTCGACCGAGTGCTTCTGTGCACGAAAGCTAATTGAAGTGATAAACTACTGACCATCTGCCACAAGAGAGCATCTTCAGAGTGAAACCAGACACGCGGGCCTCATTGATCCACACTAATTCCACAGGAGATGCTATTAGGTGAACGCTCGGCCACGTGCATGTGGAAACGAGCTCACGCTGATGGACAAACCAGGACGTAATGGACCCCTAGACTCACATCCTCATACCCGCATTACTTTTCACCTGCGAAACGCATGGAAAGCCTTTCAGAGCTGATAAAGTAATTAACCCCAGCGATTCCCCATCCACTAAACCTCTGAGAAGATTGACCCTTGAGTCGCTCGCCCATCTCTGGATGTACATTTCATTTCATTGGACAGCTGTCAGTGGTGGCTAGCCGAGCATTAGCCTGTCAGACTGAAATAAGGATTGACAGAGCGACTCAAGCACCTCAGGTCACTTAGTTTACTCTCTTAGTAACTCACATGTATCTCTTTATAAAAGACTGAATTCTGTGATATTTACTAGCACTAAATCCTGCACTATTTTTTTTCCAGTGCATAACTGTATGTCTCAAACCTATTCACATATCTGTCTGATACATTTTCATGAATTTATTGTGATGAATAAAAAATAGGTAAAAAATACACACTATTATTAATATCCAAACACCTTTTGTCCTCCAAACCAAAAGTCATATGGTCTAACCAACAAAACAATTTATAATAACTTTAATTATTCTTTTAAATAAACTTCGGATTAGATCGTAAAATTGTGTGTGGTGAAACTCTTCTAAAATTGACTCCTAAGTAATTTATATTCATGAATTAATACTAATGTTTGTAAAAAAAAAAAAAAAATTATGATATTTAAGTCATTAAATTTAAGCTTTTCTTTGAAACCCGCATGAATACAGAGTACATTTCTAAGAACTTGGCGTGTGTGTTTTAATACATTTTTGAAAGAGTTTTTATTTTATTGTGTCTCTTTATTTGTCATTGACCCAAATATTTAATATTTTATATAAGACCTATTATAAAACCTTCTACCCTCACCTCACTTGCATAATAATGAGTGTTTAAATGTGTATTTAGCTTAAAAGACAGCAGTGATTATTAGGAGCAGATCTACCACATAATTTAAGATGGGCGTCTGAGGATTTGCAGCATTAGTTGCCTCCTTTTCTAATTAAGACTGTTAAACTGTATGTATGCTTATGTATATTTTCAGTCCAGTCCAGCCACAGCACAAGCGGTAACCTTTTATCTCTGCCTCTTCGGCCCTCTTGGAAAAATCTAGAAGTGCGTACTGTTTGCTTGCGATCGCTGATGTGGCATGTCATTAAAAAGCCTTCATTCTCACTACCAATAAACAGCCAGATCTGGAACATGTTTTTAGCTTTGGGAGAATTTAAACCAGAATGATGCCATGCTCCAGAGCCACAGAGCTGTTTATTTGTCAGGCGAGCCCATTGCCGTTGCCATGTTTGATACCATTCGGAAAGATTCTTCTTTTCAATTTTGAGATTTTCTGATTGCACATGCCTAGTTTTTTTGGTTGGGTGGTGCTGAGTGTGGTTGTGCATGTATTTTTGGTAGGAATTTACATCATAAAATTCTTGTTTTTGGAAGAGAGACATTAAAGGGTGTTCACACTGACAGCAATCAGATCACTGGAGGTTATCATGTCGCTGTACTGTTGGTAGTACAGTAGGCGTTTATGCTCGACTAGATGGTTTTTAGAAAAATAGTCTAATCTAGTTGCCGCATAATGTCTCTGCGTATTTGCATAAAGTTTGTTTCATCATGGTCTCTGTCGGTTATGTGAATACTGTTAAATCTCATTCAAAATAAATGAATTCCAGTTGCTTTGCACTGTCAGCGTGTGAACACCCTTTTAGTCTGTGCACTTAGCTACAATAAACTTGAACATTATTTTCTGCACAAGACAGCACTTTTCATTGGCCATGCATGTGATTAATGACAGCAACGCTTCAGTATTACATATTTAATGTATTTTTTTATGTGTATGAACACATGCAACAACATTGTTCCGTTCACAAACCTATAGTGAGTTCATAGTTGTGCTATTTACAGTACAATTAATTTTTATTTTTTTACAGTAACACCAATCTCTGAATGCACTGCAACAAACTCAGTGAAAAAAAATCCAAGATGGAGGAGAAAGCAAGAGAAATGGGAATTATAAATATACATCTAATTCATTCAACACTGAAATGAATGAGTAAAATAATGAGTTGAAATAAATAATAATTATTTGATTAATCATTATTAAAAACGTTTTTTTTTAAATCTATCAATCAATCAATAATTAATTAACAAAAAGCAAACTTTTTACCCAAAGTTTGTGTGCAGCATTTTTTTTTAAGTTGCTTATGAATTTTTGTGTAGATGTTGGTCATGGTCTGAGGGCGTCAGTCATTTACTGTACACTGGCTTCTGATGTGAATAAAAGGTCTGGGTGAAACAGCAACTCATTAGAGCAGCGCTGAGACAATCAATACAGCCATTAACCAAGAGCAGCACTTGAACAGGATCAAACCTGCTCAATTGGTCAGCATTGCTGCACTCTGCGGCCGCCCACTGCTTCGCTCCTTTAGAAATTCCTATCCCTCTCTCTCATATTGATAAATCACTTTACTTCATTTTCTGATCTGTTTATTACTGAAGGATTGGCAGCTCTCCCTCCCTCTCTCTCTCTCTCTCTCTCTCTCTCATTCATGGACCTTGATGGCTTGATGATAAGACCATGATTTTTACCTATTCTAAATGTCCACAAAAGTTGAAATTTTGGTTTATACGGTAGCTGTAAATAATATTTTTTATAGCCGTTATTATACCTACAGTATATACAAAAAAAGTACAGCCAATATTGAACATTACAGTTCAAAAGTTTTGGCTCAGTAAGATTTATAAAAATAAACACTGTAAAACGCTGTTCTATACATGGATTTCTCGGCGACGTCATCACTGCTTGCGCACGCAACCAAGAGGCAAAAGACCCGCGCTCTTCGTACCGGAGTAAATGGTTTAGGTGGTGGTGTTGTCGCTAGTCAAAATGCCAAGGAGTTGTTGCGTTGTCAATTGTACCAACCGAGCCAGTGCTGGGTGTCAGATGTTCAACGTGCCTAGGGGGAAGCATGGTTTTTTTTACAGTTGGACGTTTTACATAATGTTATATTAATAATATATTAATATGAAACACAAACAAACAGATCCAACTCTGAAATTGCAATTTATTATTGAGTCAACAAGAAATTACAAACAATGCAAAATCTACGTTAATTACAATGTTCTTTTACTGAACTCGGCATAACAGATAGCAGTTTTCTGCCTCCTGGATGCGCGCGCATCCGGTATTGTTTGTATACAAGAAACCCGTGTATTTTTAATATATTTTTAAACGTAATTTATTCCTGTGGTGGAAAGTTGAATTTTCAGCATCATTTGCATCACAAGAATCCTTCAGAAATCTTTCGTATATGCTGATTTGCTGCTGATCTTACTGAACCCAACAAAAGCCACTATAAAAACGTAAAAGATAGCAGATTCCAATAATAGTCCAGAAACTTAGTCTACAAGTAGGGCTACATAGAATATGCAAACATACTTAAAATTATTTTTATAGCCTACTTATGCCCACTAGTGCCCTTTGTGGCAGTGGCATTTGAATTGCATTATGAATTACAGTTTTGGAATGGAATGACATACAAAATCATTAAAAGAAGCATTTTTGCATCTGAATTAAAAAAACACAGGCCGAACTCCCTGTAGTCATATTCTCTCTTTTCCATTTATTGGCTTATTTGGTATTACATTATTTTCACCTTCCTTTTCTATTCCATCTAGGAAAAAAGGCCAAGGCTCACCAACCTCATTAACACACTTCAAATAGAATTATATATATATATATATATATATATATATATATATATATATATATATATATATATATATATATATATATATATATATATATATATATATATATATGTATATATACTTAAAAAAAAATTAATAAGAGAGCAACAATTTGTGAAAATTTAATAATTCAGTTGTGTTGCTTATCTGTGATTCCCCAGGATTTCATTAGGAAGAGTAGAGGCACCTAAGAAGAAAATCATTTATTTTTTATTTGGCTTCATGCGTATTGTATTTCAATGCGTGGTAGTTCTGTGTAGGAACGCTGTGATGGTTCTGCATGTAATACGTCAGGCAGGAGCCGAGCGCAGAGAATGTGTGAATGGTGTGGTATTAACTCACAGCTCATCTGGGACCTTGAGCACCAAGCATGTTTATTGTAGATGCAGGAAAACCACAGATGGAGTTTTATGCATCCACATTTCATTCTGCTTATTGGCTTGTGGCCATTTACAAAATATAGAATATCATATTTATTGTTGGCTGCATGTTTTAATAGATTTTAGAGCTGAAACAACGAATCGATTTAATCGATAAAAATCGATTATTAAAATAGTTGTCAACTAATTTAGTCATCGATTCATTGCTAAATAACTTTTATTTGCCGTAAGCGGCTCATTTCGTGCATATTTCAAATCTGCGGTGACCAAAGTACGGCAGTAATGAGCCACCGGAGGTTTTACTCAGCCAGTACAGCAGGAGAAGTAGCGAATAGCCAATAGCTGGCCTCGTTTTATGTCACGTGCTTCCCGAACAGCGTCTCTGCAGCATTTAGCGGGATGTGGGAGACTGGGAGTACTTTACTTTGAGCCTTCAAAAAAGAAGAGTAACCTGTAAACTCTGCACTACTGAACTGTTTAAGGGGACGTTCACATATCGCGTCTTTTGCGCGCTCAAGTTCGTTATTTCCAACACCGCACCGCATCGAGTTAAAAACATCTCAACTTTTCAGAATGCTGCAAGCGCATCGCGGGTCATGTGACAAGAACTAACCAATCAGCTTCATCCTTTCCCGTAACAACGTTAAAAGCTCAGTCAAGATGAAAGGAACAGCTGATCATAGTTGTATATGGATTTCCGTTTTGAAATAAATTTAGTAGCAGAGCTACTGCAAGCGATTTTTTGAGCTGCAAATCCATTTATCCTTTGCTGAAATTTCCGCGTCTTCAAGGAGAGAGCACGTCATGGTTGCTTATCAAAGGCAGACGCCTCAGGGGCGCTTCTGCGCGAGCGCTTTGGAAAGAAGGAGAAAGCGGCGCGCCTAGCGTTTTCCACGTGTTTTTAGGCACGATATGTGAACGGCCCCTAAGACTTTTATTTGTGCAGATTCTCCAGTACAATGTTGTTTGCAAATGTTTAGTCGTAAAAGCTGATAACATTGCTTTTTAACAGTTAACATTAAAAGCTTTACAAACATGTTCTGTGATCAGTTTGTCGTTTACCAGTTCAAAATTCAGTCGTGCAGCCTAATTATGACTGAATGAGAGAGGTAAATGTTTAAAGATATTTGAAATGCACTTTTTTTCTAAGTATTCACTGCTCTTTTTCACACAGCAGGTTTTTTGTGTGTGACTGTCCAATTTTTTTTTCTGGACAACCTTCTGATGGATTTTACTTTAAATTGTGAGTTCCATTCAGGTTTCATGCCACTGGCACTTTATTCGAAGGATTGTTTACAATTTCACAGCAAAAGCTATAAAGCTGTTTCCCTGAAACAGCTATATAAAGCTATAAAGCTGTTATATGCTGAAGGATAAAGACCATTTATTAATAATTTACTTGGGGAAAAAATGGAAAAAACTAAAATATAAGTACATAAACCGATTAATCGAAAAAATAATCGACAGATTAATCGATTATCAAAATAATCGTTAGTTGCAGCCCTAATAGATTTCTTCTATTGTAAAGAGGGATAAAATAGGCAGGACGGATCTTCAGTATGTGATTGGTACTTTGTCATCTTAAATCCTGGTCAGATGGGTGGCGAGAACTGAGCTGAGCTGTTTTAAGAGACTGGAGAGGGTAGCCCGCTCTGACCCCTCTGACCGTTGACCTTCGTCCCATCAGGATTTTGTCCATTACTGACAGAAAGTTCAAAGGCGATTTTCTCCAGATGTGGCTCGTGATCTGAGCATCTAATTCTTTCCTTCGTGGAAATGATTTCGTTTTGTGTCTCAAAGTTCCTCTTCACGACACTCGCTGGGTAATCGAGTTGGACACGAATGTAACGCATCCAGCCAGGCTGTTGTCTCTTTGAATAACTCAGGATTTCCATGTCATGTTTTTATAGTCCTGTTTGCTTTTAATGGTTTTCGGACTACAAAATTAGATTAACAATCATAACATAGGAAGACGTGCAGCACTGTAAGCTACGTTCAGGACTAAAACCATGAGAAATGGTCACACTAAAGAACCAAAACCGGTTTCCTTTACCCTGGGTTTACCCTTTTCTTGTTTCAAAGCCTGATGTTTTTTTCCTCAAATACAGTATATTTTTCATGGAGCCTGAAGCAGAATTGCGAGGAGGTTTGCGTCTCAGGCTGAGTACAGGTTTACTATGTAGCATCGAATAAGAGCCGCTATATATATATATTGGGTATATGGTGGGGGGATACAAAAAAATAGCTGTGTAGCCTCTGAAATATTTAACCTGAGCTAATTGGAGAGCACTTCCCATTTCAGGACTCCTCAACCTCTGAAAAAAAGCAAGACCAGATCAAAGACTTCTGCTCTTTCCCTCTGGATACTGATGAGAGGGAAATGGGAGAGAGGACGAGAGATAGAGTCTTGAAGGAGAAGATGCAAATAGAGCAAGGCAGTGCTAGAAAAAAGACGTATCTTCAAGAGACGGAGAAAGAAAGAGAGAGAGGCATGTGTAACCAGCAGGAAATGGAAGAGAGTGGATGGGGAGGCAGGAGAAGGACGGATGTCGTAATGAGATGTCATGTGATGCTTGAGTGTTTTATCTGGAGAAACAAACTAATTAGTTCTTTTGAACAGTTTGATTCAATGGGGTGGGGGGGGGGTTATTTTACATATTAGCATAAGGGTACTTCATGTAAAAAAATATTATTTGTTCCCTCTGACCATCTACTGCTGTTTAAAAGTTTAAAGTCAGTAAGATTTATTTTATTATTATTTTTTTTTAAATGAATTATTATTTAAATAATCAAGGACGCATTCAATTGATCTAAAGTGACAATAAAGAAATTCCTAATAATATAGAAGATGTTCTGTTCTGTTTCAAATAAATGCTGTTCTTTTGAACTTTCTATTCATCAAGGATTGACTGAAGTGATGATGGGTAAAAAGTCAACTTTAACATCATAGGACTGAATTACATTTTTAAATATATTGAAATAGAAATGGTTGTTTTAAATTGTAATAATATTTTATATTATTTTTATTACAGTTTTTACTGTATTATTGATCAAATAAATGCAGCCCTGTGGAGCGTTAAGAGACTCCTTTCAAAAACAAACAAAAAAATATATTAGCCCCAAATTTTTTTCCAGTAGTGCACATAACAAATACAGATGAATAAATCACTCCAAATGATTCATTCTTATCCACAAGCAATATGTTCAGACTCAGTTCAAACAGTTCATTGAAAATAATCATGCCAAATGAATGATACGTTCACAAAGCAACCTAGTGAACGTGTGTTTTTCATTTGAAGTTCATCTTTCCAACCTACTAGAGAGGCTTGTTTAATTCACTCAAAGCTGTTATATCCCCCGCTTTGCCATCAACACCAAATGTCCTTTGGCCTTTTTGCAATAGATCCAAAACTTTTCCAGTTTCCAGTTGCATCCATCCTCCCAACCCTATCCAGAACTGTGATTGACAGCTGGGGCTAATTACATAATCTGGCCAGCCTGGCCTGCGTGGCTCCATAACTTTACTTGGTCAATAAAAAATCAATAAAATGCTCATCTGTAATCAGTCTCTCTGCTGCTTTCGTCTCTGCCTCATTACCTTTCCTGCCAAACAGCAGCAACACACACACCGTCTGAATACTGTCACCACATCTGGATGCCTCTTATTAAATTCTCATTCGTGAAAAACTTTCATGAATGAAATGATTTAGAGGCAGAATTTCGAATAAAGTTATTTCCAGTTCAGGTTCTGATTTCTTTGAACAATTCTGATTATTTAACATTTGTTTGAGTCTCTAAAAAGTACAGACTTTACACTTTTTGCACTGTATCCATTTGATTCACCAAAAAGAACCATCTCATTAGAGTCATTTGTTTGGGAATCCATCCGTACAGTTTGTGCTGTATGATTTTGATTCACTAAAATGAATTGGCTTATAGGAGTCATTTGTACTATAATTTAAATACACTAGTTTTGCTGTGTGTTTTTGATTCACAAGATTCACAAGAGTCATTTGTACTGTAACTGGAGTACCATGGTTACATTGCACAGTATTTTTTAGACTAAAAATAACTGGTTCATAAGTTACGCATACACTGGTTGCACTGTGTGTTTTTGATTTACTGAAAAGAACCTTCTCATGAGAGCAATTGTTGCAAATAATGCTGCTTAATTTGTCAGTAAATATTTTGTAACAGAAACCTTGTCATGAAAGTTTGAAACGGAGCCATGTCATGATCTGATTTCCTGCACCTGCGCACCGCAATCTTCAAACAGCGAGTTGGTGAAAGACACTGCTGAGGTCAACAACCCCCCCAGCTGTACCTGTTTGAGAACAGCACTGATTTGTCAGTAGATGCTCATCTCGTTGTCTCTCTCAGCGCCCTTCAATAAATCCATTGGCCGGGGGTTTAAAGGGCCCTGTTGTGGCAGGTGTTTGTCCTTGAATGGCGTAGCATGGACGGCACCCGTGTGATCGGACCCCCCTCACCTCAAACTGATTTTCGCAATGCTAAAGAGTCAATGAGTAATGTTTTATCCTCTATCTCCTTCCTTCTGTTTCCTCCCTCATTGTCTGGCTGTGGGGAATAATGTGGGAGATAATATTAGGGTTCTGCTGTTTCCCCTGAGCAGATACCTATTACCAGATCTTTCGGAGGGGTCGCGATTCATGCAGGGAAGGAGAAAAGGCGTCCTTGTTTCAGAAATGAGTGTCTTTCTGTGTGAGGGCATATTTATTTGCTGCATACCCAGCAGAACAGCCTCTCTGGTGTGTGTGTGTGTGTGTGTGCCTGACACAAAGCAAACTTATGACTGGAGAACTTTTAGACATCATATGTTTAGCCTCTAATAGCGGTTTAACAGTTCTGACACTTTCATACAGTTTGGTAAGTAATAGCACTTTTAAATCTCCCACAATGCCCAGTGAAGTCCCATTGCATTCTTAAAGGGATAGTTTGCCCTAGGTCATTTACTAATTGCTTTAACATACTCCATATTATGGCAGACAGATAAAAAAAAAACATGCTTCTATTTACTTGCAAAACTCTAAAAACATACCTTCACATATAATTAATTGTAGTTTCTATTCTGTGTAAATTTTGATAGACATTTTTTATTTAATCTTAGTCTTTATCTTGAGACGGAAATTCTTAATAGTCTTACTCACATTTTAGTCTTTTGAGTCTTTCATAGTTTTAGTCTACGAAAAGTCATTGCATTTTTGTCAAATTTTAGTCATTACTTTTAGTCAAACTGCAGTTACCAACATTTATTTTGGTAGCTATTTTATATGTAGTCTTCAAACAAAAATAGTCATTAATTTTTCTCTCTTTAGACCAAATCAATTACGCTTATGAGAATTTTGAATCAAGGAATTGATTTTGGAAAAACTTGAATAAATGATGACAATTTTCATTTTTGGTTGAACTATCCCTTTAACAGTAGTGAAAAGGGAGCAACTTATAAAAATTATAGTTTATACATATCATATTTATAATACATATCATTTTTTGAAAAAGAAGCAGAATAAGACAGTAAGACAAATATGAAAGAGATACAAATTTTCAGGTACAGTAAGTTTACTTAACATATTTTGTTGGTTAACATTAATGACACACATAGGCACTTAATTAGGAATGCTGTCACTTTAAGACAGAAGGCATGCATGTAATACTGAAAGTGATGTGACATTGAGCCAAGTATGGTGACCCATACTCAGAATTCGTGCTCTGCATTTAACCCATCCAAAGTGCACACACACAGAGCAGTGCACTCACACACACACACCGTGAACACACACCCAGAGCAGTGGGCAGCCATTTATTCTGCAGCGCCCGGGGAGCAGTTTTGGGGTTCGGTGCCTTGCTCAAGGGCACCTAAGTCGTGGTATTTCCAGCCCGAGACTCGAACCCACAACCCTAGGGTTAGGAGTCAAACTCTCTAACCACTAGGCCACAACTTCCCCACACTAAAAACACGTTTAGTTTTCACCCACCTGTTCACGTTCACTTAATCCATAACTTACTGTATTTATGTGAGATACTCTACACAACAGACATTTGGACTGCTGTGTGTGTATTTGAGCACTGAGAACTGATCGCGCGCTGTATATGAGAACTGAGGAAGTGGAGCATGTGCTAGCACTTCTATCAGCATGATTCTACCTATCCCACCTTCACTAACTTTAAGTTAATAGACAACGAACAGTGTTGGGAAGGTTACTTTGGAAATGTAATAGGTTACAGATTACAAGTTACCCTGTTTAAAATGTAATAGTAGTGTAACTTTTTCAATTACTTTATTAAAGTAATGTAACTAATTACTTTTGAGTACTTTTTGATTACTTTTCTAAATTTGTGAAAATTAAAGAAAAATAAATAAAAGCATATACATCAACTTAAATACAGTTATCTAATAAGCATGTGACGTATTCTGTGTAATAAACTCCTGAAACATTGGTGTTTCTTTTTTAAACTGCTGTCTCTGTATATGATGATAGTTTTCTCAAAATAAGTAAAATGCTCATGAAGTGACACAGAGCAGTTCTAGAAATTATGTTTATGTGCTCGTGTACTCCTATATTGAGGCAGCAGAGGTTGAAAACACTGCGAGCTTCAGTATGCCTGTGTGTAGTAAATGAAACCATGTCTTTGCCATTCATTTACAGGAGGGGCGGACTGGGAAAAAAATTCAGACTGGAAAATTCAAACTCATACAAACAAATTCATGGACAAAACTATTTTTTATCTATTTTAAATCTTTAATTTGGGGACATGCAAAATAATTAAAAGTTCTCTCCTGAACTGCACCTTCATTTCCATTTTTCTCTTCAGTCTCTTTATTTTGCCCTGTTATCCATCTCTTACATGACTTTAATACTCAAGATTGAACAAAACTATACTTTACAATACAATACTCTACAATACTACAATATCTGTATAGAAAAATCCTAATACTGTACACGAGTCATGTTTTTCCCTTACAAAAATTAACCTTGCTTTTATTAGCCTATATAAAAGTAAAATAACCTTGTTTAATTTTTTTTTTTTTTTTTTTTGCAAATGGATTTGTATTTATTTTTAAATAAATACATTTGTAAAATAATTTTACATTTTTGGTTATCACAGTTAAACAATAGTAACCATTTTCTCTGGATTTATAGTTAAATATTAAAATGTAAATTTTCGTAAGGGTTGTGTTGTTGTCTGTCGTAGCTCCCCCTAAACCTATAAAAAAATCGGATTTTTTTTTCAGATAAATTCCTACTGTAACATTACAACAGATAATAACGATGTCCTTTATATAGTATTTTGAGTGATGACTGATGAGCAACATGCTGCTGCTTGATTAAATAAATAAAAAAACAAAGACAAAAAAGCATCTTTACAGATGAAACTGACCTGAAACCCTGAACAGGAGTTCTGCTTCTCTGCTCCAGCAGTCCACTCTATTCTCTCTCTCTCTCTCTCTCTCTCTCTCTCTCTCTCTCTCTCTCTCTCTCTATCTCTCTCTCTCTCTCTCTCTCTCTCTCTCTCTCTCTCTCTCGCATTGATTACTCTGAGTCTGATCCAAACCATTTGGCGGAGGCGCGGAGAGCGCGCGAGTCATGACTAACAATTCATGATTTATTAGAGATTTAATTATCAAATGGCGGATTCGCAAATGATCGCTTTAGTACATTCGGCAGGCAATTATACAATAATGATATTAAATAGTGGGGCAAAATCAGCTGCCAGGCCACAGGGAATTGTCCCGGTTCTCTCGATGTCCAGTCCGCGCCTGGTTTCCAACACGCAGAATGTGCGGGTCATATATTGCATTTTTGGGGCTTAATATTCACAGACACTAGTCGATGTCATGTTTTGATTCAAGTGTACTGACCTACTTTTGATTTAGTCATCCAAAATGTGGCATATTCCATCCGCGTTAGGTATTCCGTTTTTATGACCGGATTCTACGAACCAGACTGTATTTCCGCATCCCGGAAATTATTAGGGCGGTATGTCTCAGAATAGTCAGTGCAATTTGGGAAAGAAATCAGTTAAATCTGTATGTGGATGTGTGTAAATATTCAAATGTAATCCCCTTTGTAATCGTTAAAAATTTCATAAGTAACTGTAATTTAATTACTCATTTTTTCGTAGTAACTGTAACTAATTACAGTTACAATAATTTTGTAATTAAATTACGTAACGCCGTTACATGTAACTAGTTACTCCCCAACACTGACAACGAATTGTGACCCCTGGGAAAAACGGGACATCTGGTCTCCTTATGTCTACCCTTCTGGGTGCTGAGGCCATTGTTTCAGATCGCTAGTTTGCATTTTGGTAGCCTATCCATCCACTATGGCTGCCATAACAAGACTAGATATGCAAACGCCCCTTATCCGATTGCAATCCAATGACAGGGACACACATTTTGAAGGACAAGACAGTAGCCTATAGGATGTATTTTGAATGTCCAGTAGTCCTAAAATAACATTATAGTCCAATCTCGTCTTGTTAACGAAGATGCAGCATAAATTCCGTCATAGTTTTTATAATCTGATATTTGTTTTAGCTCGTTAGCGTCTTGTCTTCGTCACAGATTTTTTTTTTGTTAACAAATATTTGTCGTCGTTGTCTTCATTGACAAAATTAACACTGTTCCCACTTAAAATGTACAGTAAAAATGACACACCAACAACTTTTATTATTTTTCATACAAATTATGTTCCTTGCACAGTACTATGATGTGACCTAAAACACTTTTAGATGATTTCTAAACTAACATTTTGATGTTTGCTGTATATATCCAGCTCTATGGCTGATGTGGTAAACTTGCTTGGTAGCTCACCTGGTACAGCATTACGTTCAGGTGCAAGTCACAATACAAGAGCTCAAAGACTCAAGTAGAATCAAGGTGAAATGGCATGGCAAATGTGTTTTATCTCATGTTTGCTTTTGTTAACACTCGGTTAGGTTTAGGGTAGAGTTTAGTGTACATTTTCAAATTCAATAGAGCATTAATCTTTTAGCACCATTCACCGAGCATTTAATTTCTGAACTGCTGTGATACGTACAACAACCAATGTAATCAAATGTTGTCTGATTCACATTCATCTGTTTTTGGGAACATTTAACACAATTTTAGTGTTAATGTTAATTTTAATGCCACTTACTGGACATTTCACTTTTAAAATGTTCGGAATCATGCAAGAAGCGGCGCAATATCGTCTTGCAGAAATGTCTCCACAGACAGGTTTTTCCAATGAGTCTGGATTGCTTATGACAGTTTGATCAGATTTGAGCAGAGGTGGGTAGAGTACCCAAAAACTGTACTCAAGTAAAAGTAAAAGTACTTATAGAAATATTTACTCAAGTAAAAGTAAAAGTACTAGTCTGAATAGTTACTTGAATAAGAGTAAAAAAGTATCGGATAAAAAATCTACTCAAGTAGTTAGTTACTAGTTACTTTGGGTCATATATACTGAGTCTATTTTTATTTAGATATATAGATGAAATGTATGTAATGTATGTGTGTGTGTATAAATATATATAAATATATATATATATATATATTTCATCAGCCTTTACTCCAGTCTTCAATGTCACATAATCCTTCAGAAATCATTCCAATATGTTGATTTACTATCAATGATGTTCTTTTTATCTTTCTATTCATCAAATAATCCTAAACAAGGTTCCAAAAAATATTAAGCAGCGAAACAGTTTCCAGCACTGGTAATAAATCAATATATTAGATTTATATTTTGAAGGATCATAACTCTGAAAACTGGAGTAACAGCTGATGAAAATTCTGATTTGCATCACGAAATAAATTATATAAGTATGTATTAATAACCTCTGACACAGAGAAGAGTGAAAACTCCTAACATAACCGCTAAGTTACTGAAAATCTGAACATAACGAACCATATGCACATTGACGGATCTTCTTTCATCTGTTCTGCAAAATGTAAACAAATGTATATTTCTGCAAGCGTAAATATTGTGGAAATATCATTATTAATTGTGTCTAGGCATAGGGGGGTCGTCATGTGACACACAGCAGCCACAGCATATTGGCAAATTATTATTAAGCATTATTATTATTTTTATTTTTTATTTTTATTTTTCATTTTTATTAGAAACATTCCCAGAAGCATGAACTATATAATGAAATATCTGGATTCTCACTTTTTTTCATAAATTGTTAATAATTATAATATGCGATGGTCAAAGTAGCCTAATTATGTAATTTATTATAAAAACCTGTCTGTTTACTTATGTAATATAGGTGTCATGCCATAACATATTTTTAATATGACTTACTTTATATGAAATGTGAATTTAACATTGAAAGTCAATGTGATATAAAAACTGCTACTAATCTTTCATTGTTCAGAAAGAGAGCAAATAACATTTACATTATCAAAGATCATTTTCACTGACAGTCTATCAATCACTCTCAGAAACTCCCATTAAAATCACTAAACCTGTTAACACTGTGAAATCAATATCTTATTTACAGATTCGTACACACATCTGCACTTTGTTGTTTCTGAAGAGAGAATTCACCAGAAAGAGGTATTCAGTCAGCGAGCGAGTGAAGGAAGCACCGGCATTTTAGCGATGACTCATCGGAACACCTCTGATTGGCCAATGCTTTTAATAAGCTCAAAAGAATCGTGTGTGATTGGTTATAATGCGCGGTGCTGTAAAAACGCGTCTGTCTCTGGCTCACCGCCAGCCAGCGAAAGCAGATCTGAATTTAGCAGCTAATGATATGACTCACTGAGTTCTCACGCCGGTGTGATTGTATCAAATATAAAAAATATTAATCGGCTATTTTTTGTCTTTTGGAAGCTGCATTCAACTTGGTTCCCCTCTGTTATAAGTTACACGTACAACAAACTAATGTCATAGTGGTATCGTGTACTGTAATCGAATGTAGTTATACCTGTTGAACCGTAGACAGCGCACGTGGTGTTCATCCAATACAGATCTTCATCGCACGCAAATAATAGCATTTGCAGATTTGCTTTCAATTCAGTGCAGATCAAGCCACGTCTTAAACGCTCTTTCTGTTCTTAAACGTTTCAACTCTGAGTGAACCGTTTCAAACGCTCAGCGCGCGGCAGGATACTGAACAAATCATTCAAACTGATTCACGAACCAATTCAATGGTTAGCCAACTGGTTTGAACAAGCCTTTGAACAGAATTGACTCAAAAGAATGAATCATTCGCGAATGGGCATCGCTCATTTTCCAGAGAAAAGTAGACGGCGCGTTTGGATCAAACTGAAGCATCTATAACATTTATTGCATTAAGATAAAGTAACGAGAGGAGCGTGGCCCACAGTAATTAAGTAAAAGTACAGATTTTTCCCCCAAAAATTACTCAAGTAAAAGTACCCATCTTTAAATATACTCCAAAAAGTATTAGTTACCCAAAAAATTTACTCAAGTAAAAGTAATGAAGTAAATGTAACTCGTTACTACCCACCTCTGGATTTGAGATACCTTCTTGCTTGTGATCTGAGTCCTAGATTTGGTTAAAAGTGATCATAATATTGTTTTTGCTAATTTGTGCTATAACTACTGCTCCAAGGACATGTTTTCTCACCTCACTTATATTTGTTGTGGTGCTAAAATTGTCTCGTTGTAGTGGGCAGATTGAGACATATTCTTGGAAAGTGCACAGTGGGCAGCAGGCTCTTTCCATGCACTGATGACACACAACACCATGCTCAATTAGCCCTACAGTTGGCTTAATGACCACTGAGAGACAAAGACATGGTTTCTGCAGGATGCCGGAAAGAGGTGTGAACCTGGACAGTGTGTGATGTCGCCCAGCTTTCTGGGATTTTCCCTTCCAGTTCACTGCCCTGAGTTTTGGCACAAGCGATCATAGCTGTTTCACATCACTGACATGTCAAAGGCCAATAAGCATATAATGACATGATGCTCATATTTTGCCTGGATGTATTAAAAAAATGCTTGAATAATTTGAATATGAAATAACTTGAATGCACTTCCATGATGAGCATGTTTTTAAAATTCTTTAAAATTCTGATAGTCTGAATAGTTTTTTAAACCATATGAAATCATCATGAAAGCAATTAGCATATTTATAAGATCTTGTCACATGTTTTAAGGTTAGCTTATTAAACAAATTGTTATTATATTATCCTGGACACTGTTGTTTGTCATTGACCCAAAATCAGCAGGGATTGATTAGAGATTGAAATTCTTCAAAAAACATAGATTTTTAGTGGATGCCATTAAAAAACCAAACAAACATAGTTAGTTTTTCAATCATATTCAACAAGCACAACCTTGAGTTTCTTTGTGTTAATGGATTGTTGTACCTCTCCATTATTATTGAGTATTTCCGTGGCCAAGAGCAGCTTGCAGTGAGCTCAGAATGACGTTTCCTTAGAGATGAGAAATTGGACAGATGGAGGGTTTGGATGCTGTTGGCTCAATTAGCGCACATTTCAGTCCCACTGCAGCTCTCTGTTGCGGACAGCCAGCCTCAACCTTTTACGATTACAGGGTTCCAGCCAAACAAGGCCCAGCCTGAGAGATCACTGAGCTTCATGCAAAAAGAACTGCCATTTTTTTTGACAGCACATTATTTACGCAGAATGGCAAAGCTGTTAAATACTGCAGTACAGGGTGACCCTCTGCTTGAGAAGGACACCTCTTCTCCCTGACTGTGATTAGCACTTTCCTTTGGGATATAGACAAGTTCAGGCACACCCCTAGGTTGGATAAATGGTTTCATTCAAGTCCTGCTGTCAAGCGGCAGAAGCCCTTGTCGTTAATTTGTTGTCTGTTGTTGATGCTGAGGAAAGCTGGTGGAGCTCTGGGAATTATAACTGCTCCATAATAACCACACAGCAGGGAAATGATGCTCCTCGATGTCCTGACCCCAGACCTTGTGAATGCTACTGGGATCACCTTGCTATGATTAACACAAAAGCTGAAATTCACAAAGGAGTCTTGACTAACAGTGTATCGCTTCCTTCCATTCATTCTTCCGTTTTCCTCCTTAGTTCTGTCATCCCGAATCGATGGCTAAATCTCGATTGTCACTCTCTCAACTGGCTTCACAGGCTGCAGAGCTGGAGGTCACGGCCCCCATCGATCCGTCAGCCTGGTTGCCGTCTGGCTGGCTGATGGATTCGTTCCCACCGCAGCCACCGCAGGCTTCTGAGAGAGAGATTTGTCCCTAGCAAGCAACTTCCCCAGCTTGTGTTTAGCTGCTTTAGGCTTCTAAACACATTTTTAAATCAGCAAAACACAATTTTGTTCTCACAAACAGTTGTTGTCAGCTTGCCAAAGGTGTGTCAGAATCACTATCATGTGGTATCATGTTCAAGCCATAGAGCACATTGCTTTAGCATGTTGGTGCTCCGCCCAGAAGGGTTCAGGAGCAGTTCAGAAAGGTTGGACTAGATGTAGACATTGTGCGACTTTGTGGTTGGGTTTCATGTAGCATGTTACACTGGAGCTGATCTGGCTGTCTTTATTTCCCTGACATCCAACACTTAGTTCAACCAATAACAGCTGACAGCTGCTGCACATCGAGCCCTGGGGAGTTTGGAAGGGTAAAAAGGTTTGATTTTAGATTAAATGTACTTAAGGATAATGTAATGTGCAATAATCTTAATGCAGTGCTAAGTTGATGGATGGGTCAATGACATATATGAGAGTACACGATAAAGAAATCCTTTTAAAAATCTAGTGCGGAACAAAAAAAAAAAAGAATATAAAATATTCCACTCCTCTTGAAAGGTCAAATTACCTGCCTGATATTTTAAGAAATATATATTGGCAGGTCATATGATGCTGCTAAAAAGAACATTAATTTGTGTATTTGGTGTAATGAAATGAACATGAGTTTGATTTGGCAGGGAAAAAAACTGAAGGGGTCATATGATGCGATTTCAAGTTTACCTTTCTCTTTGGAGTGTTGCAAGCTGTTCATGCACAGATAGGATCCCTAAAGTTGCAAAGACTAAAGCCTCGAACCCAAAGAGATTTTATCTATAAAAGTTAAAACAACTAATTTAAACATGCCCCCACATGTTTACATCACTGTGTGGGAAGGTTTGCATAACACCGCCCAAATGTTCCCGCAGAGAAATAAGGTGTAACTTTTTCTGTAGTATTGTTACTGCCGCCGCCATGTCGGGGAGACACTGTGTGTTTTGTTGTTTTGTGTGTAGCAAAGCTACTTTGTTTGTCTTCTAAAAGAGGACACGACTAGAAATCAGTGGTTAACCCTCTGGAGTCTAAGGGTATTTTTGGGGCTTGGAGAAGTTTTGTCATGCCCTGACATTTGTGCTTTTTTCAGTTTCTTATACACATCTAAATGGCTAAAGTCTAGTCTCACTGTAATCAGCACAAACTGAGCTATAATAATATGTGAGCAGCATGTATGTACATGATTGTGTTTTTGAGAAAAAAAAAGTTATGCGTGGTTAGTGAAAAACTACAAATGTTAAAACACTTGAATAAGGCAATAAAACACATACAGAACAATGGTTCCCGGGACTTTTGAGAACTGGAGCTTGTAGCCTAGAATTTTTCTTTCTAAATTATGTGAAAATCATCTTGTTTACTCACTCACAGAAAACAATATATTGATTTAAATTTTCTAAGACACTTTTTGTTGGTAAAAGTCATATGTGAGTAGGCGTCAACTATCATGAATATCATTGTGATTTACACCGGAGAAGACAAAGGCCTGCATAATGATCTGCATAATGATCTGCATAATGAGCCTTTCAGTCAGCTGTGTGTCACTAAGAGGGAGGAGTTACAAGAAAGAATGTGAGGACAAAATAAGTGTATATAATTTTATGTTTGTAGTTTATTTAGAATATATTTAATTATCCCACAACATAATTTAATATCCACTTGGGGGAGCAGTTAAACAGTTTATTAGGAACAATCAAAGCTGACTTTGAAAACTAATTTTTTGCATCATTACTCCAGTCACACAATCCTTCAGAAATCCTTTTAACAATCTTATTTTCTACAAAAAAAAATATATTGTTATTATTATTATTATAATTATTAATGTTGAAAAGAGCTGAGAATATTTTTTCAGGTTTTTTAGGAGGGATAAATTGAAAGAACGGCATTGTGTTACATTTGTTACATTTACATTTTTTTGTTACATTTATATTATTTACATCAAGCTTTTGAATGGTATAGTATTTTATATTGTTATAGAAACTTCATAATATTTCCCTTGATTATACATTTAGTCAGGAATTATAGCTTTGAAAAAGTCTTTGGAAAAAGTCTAACTAGTAAAATGTCTACACGTTATGTGAAAACTAGAACAAGTATATAAATAAATAAAAAGAGACTTACTCATGTTTATGATCTCTGCTGAATAAAGCGCTTCATTCTTTTTTTCTGAGGAAATCCGAATCTCAAATCCTCAACCACATCACATCTTTTGGGGGTGAATTATGTCTTATTCCTCTCAGAGCGAAGCAAACAGTAAAATAAAAGTAAAACTTCTGTGTGGGCGTATTCAAGCCGCGCGCTTCAGTGAAACTCTGAATAGAGCGTTCAGCGCGGGTGCGTGGTCACATTAGAAGATAATGAAGAGAGACGTGAAAAACGGACATTGCGTTGTTTTCATATAGATTACTTTATCACAGAATATTTGTTTTCAGCAGCACTTGTTTAGACATGTCAGGCTTTCTATAGATATCTCTCTCATGTCTCTTCGTTGAGTATTCACGGAGTTACAGTTCATTTTAATGACGCGTGTCTAAATGAAGATCAGCGCAGACAAAGGCTGCAGACAGCACACCTTGTTTGTTATCTTTATTTTATAAGTGCACAACGTTTTTGTTGTTATTATGTCTATATACAAAAAAAGTAGACCCTTTACAGATTCGAATGATGTATTGCTTTTATCTGTACGATCAAAACTGAAAGTTCATGCTTGCTGTTGAAAGATGGATCAGTATCCTGTGTATTTGGACCAGCTGCTCCACTGAATAACAACCTGTAAGTACAATAAATAATACATGTTTATATTTTCTATAGAGCGTTCAAAATACATAACTGTTGAAATAGGTGTATCGTTTCTGACATCGCTATATGCCATAGACCAATCACAACAGACTAGGCCATCTGACCAATCAGAGCAGAGCAGGCTCACGGAAAGGAGGGGAATGAAGACAGAGGGATTGAGAGACTGAATCTTTGAACTGCTGCAAACGAATCGTTTAAGATTCACTGGAAAATGAGGTGATATTAAATGCATATTTTAAGAAAACGAAAGCATTTTTTGACCTTGCATGCATGTAATCCTATTTTAGGAGACTCCCAAAACAATATTAAGACCCGTAAAAATAGCATAATAGGGGCACTTTAAATTCCAGTCTTTCTTGAAGGTTTTAAAGGTTTTCAAAATCACATGAAACCAACAGTGAATACAGAATGAAACAGCACATTTCTAAGAACTTGGCATATGTATAAAAAAAAAAAAAAAAAAAAAAAAGATTGCCCTCAAAATTAATAAAAACTCTTATATACCATTGACCCAGGTAAAAAATATCTTGGACATCTAATATTTTAGCAGTAATGTGATATTGTAATTTAATTTAAATTGAATAAGTAATTTGAAGCTATTACATTGTATTATGTTTCATTTTTGCTGCAAGACATAGCTTAGCATACAGCAGTTCCCATCCTATCCCAGGAACAGCCATTAACATGATTTGTGCACTTTATTGAAAGCCAGTTTTGTAAGAAAGCATCTGCTAAGAACATAAATGTAAATGTAGACGTGTCATGTACAAGATCATGAAAAATGCATTACCACTGTCGGCTAAGCACTCGCCCTTTTCATCAGTCTTGGCCGCCTCAGCACTTTGTAAGAAATATAAAATAGACCTTGAAAGAGAGCGGCCCTATTTTCTCTGGCTCAGATAGAAGCATTAGGATGGATTTTAGATAGTTTAAATATCCTTTCTGTGCATTTTCCTTTTTTTTACTGACATGATAAACCTCTGATCTCGCTTCATTACTTTTCATGAAAAGGTTGTGCCCTGTGATCTGACCGCAAACAAAATCCGAGGGGACTCCACAGGGATGCATTCTCACTCTGTCACCTTTCACAAAGAAAAACACAGCTAATGCATGACTACTACATGAAAGGGGAAGAAGAGGAGGACGAGTCCGGTGACAACAGACATATCTCCTAGCCAAGTCTGTCATCTCAGCACTGTAGAAGAGTGTTTGGAATAGAAAACCTATAGACAGACCCTGTTGGGATGGTGGTGGGGGGTGCGAAGGAAGGGGATCCTGGGAAACGGGCGGTAGTTATGGCTTGGGTTACTTGTGTTTTGGCCCTCTCCGCCCAGGGGGCTGCACCGCACTGCCACCGTCTTCTACTCCTGTGGGCGTTTCAGACACACTGATCCAGTCGCCTCAATAGGCTCGGGTTTCCCGTTTCCCGCTGGCCGATGCAGGCCGCAGATAACTTTGTCTCCATGCTTGTATCTTTTATCTCACATCTGGGAGTCTTGCCTGGGAGCTGGATGGTGACTACAGTGCCTGCTTTGTCTTGGCTCTTGTCATTACAAGGCTCAGGTTGCGGGAGGAGCTGGTGGAACTCCACCTGAGCTCAGGAACCATCCCATCACGCGCACTCCCAAACATGCTCGGCCGTTGGGGTTTTTTGTGGGGGGATTGGGGGTGTGGCCTACCTGGAGCAGGTTAAAGTAAGGAAAAGGAAAAAGGAAAAAAGTAAGGAAAAACACACAGGTCTTGATGACTTGGCAAGTTCTGGTGGTTAGAAATTATCCCTATGTAATTGCTATGAAAGAATGTTGCCTGAACGTTGGGGTGGATTTCACTCCACCTCACCACATTAGCTATGTATACGATATGGTTGTTTAAAAACCCTGTTTTACTGTAATTTTTTGAAAATTTTATGGTAGTTTTTACATGCAGTTTTACTCAGTTTACAGTTTTTCACCGTATGTGGTAAGGTAACTTAGAGTTAACCAATTATCAGATCTTTACTACTGCATTACAGTTCCATGATTGCAGTTTGGAGTGTCTGCGTCAACACAGTTGTGTCTTTGAAAATTCTGAGTGAGAAAGTGGTAGTATGTGATATTTGAAGGCATTGTAAATATTTTTTATGGCAATATGAAGCATCAATTGTCTATTTTACTTGACAGATATAACTATGACAAACCCCTAGGTTCCCCTAACGTGTCAGGGGGATGACTCAAACTTTATATCTTTTTATCAGAACAACTAGTTAATCAGAAATAAATCCTAATGTGAATTATTTTGCATGTTTGGGTCAAGGAGGTGTATAGCGATTGTAACCATGCGATTGTGGTGGCCACTGCGGAACGCGATTTCCCTGATAATACCTGAAGAAAGCTAAACGTTACCTTTTCCATTCATCAAAGGCTGTTGCTCAGGTGGTGTGTGAATTTTGGAGACTTGTTTTTGAGCTAATCACCTGAGCCAGGAATGCTGTGTGACTATTATCTCTGCAGCTGAAGGAAAGTTTTGACATGATGCTAACAGGCTAATCAGCAGCAACTATCCTGAGCTTAGACATCATAAGCAGCAGAGAGAGAGTAGAAAATGTAAGCCTATCAAAAAAATATATAATGTTTAGTCAAAAAAAATTAATAATTAAATAATTAAATAATTTGGAATGGAGAAATATATTTCTATGGCCTATGTTTTGGGCTGTAGTTTGCAAAATGGCAAAATTACTAATTGCTTGTGGCATTCATAGAACAAATATGCTATGTAACTTACTTTATAGGATGTTTTGGGATCATTTCACTCATACACACATGCATAAACACAATGATTACACTCTCTCTTTGTGCCTCACTTACCCCTAAATGGTACTTTTTTTTTGTTAGAAAAAGCAGACATTCTGCGAAGAAGCAACGGATTACACATGATTCCCTTTCCTCAACAAAAATAGACAGCCACAGGTACACTTTGGGTTAGCACTACAGGTATGGTCAAACTTCAAGAAAAGCAAAGAGAACAGTGATTAGTGCTTTTAGGGGGAAGAATTCAGTGTAAGATGTTTGACAGAGTGGGGTGATGCTAAGGAAATGGTGGTACTCATGACGAGAAAGAAAAGAATACATCAAGCCCTTTTAAAAGAGGCCGGACAAGATGAGAGCAGCCGAGTGGATGAGAGTCTGTCACCCAATCCTTCTCCTGCGGACCGGGGCGGGCTTATAACGCTATTACACTGCACTTTACTAATGGTGTTAAAAAAAACAAAGAGGGCAGGTCAGGGAGAGTGGGACGGGTGATACACTTAGCTTTAGAGTGCACGGCATTACCATCATTTTCTGTTTGATGCCCTCTGACAAACCCAGTCACTTTTACGCCTACAGACAGAAACCCGAGAGCAACTCTTTTGTGTGTTTGTTATGGTAGTGACAATTAGGCTGAGGGCATTAGTGTGTGTGTGTGTGTGTGCGCGAGTCGAGAAAGATGTTTATAAGTTTTCCTGCATATGCATGTGTTTAGTTTTACATGCATGTGTATACACACGTCAGCACGCACGAGCTTCTCGCTGCACTCTTGCTTGTTTGTTTGCGATGGTGTATTTTCTAAGACAGGTGTTTACTCACCCCATGATGAGAAAAACAGCATGTTATCACACTGTGGAGAAAAGCACTCACAATCGCACAGCACGGATCCCAGCAGCCCCCTAGAGGACGAGACGCGCACAGAGTGGATTTCATTCCCTTTAATCGCAGTAATCTGGTACCATGCCATAAAATTCACACTTCATGCAGCCTGAAAGTGATTATATATGGCATATGGCAAGGTAAAAAGGGTAAACGTTTGCACTCAACCTCTCTGTATATTTTCCATGCATCACTGGCTCAGATGTTTTCAGAATAAATTTAAACACTGTTTAATATTTTGTGGTTAATGTTTTGAAAGAAGTCTCTTATGCTCAACAAGTTGAGCAGTTAATCAATCATAAATTAAGAAAAAGCAATATTATTATGAAATATTATAAAAATGTTAAAAATATAATTTATTCCTGTGATAGCAAAGCTGAATTTTCAGTTTCAATACTTCAGTTTTCAGTGTCACATAATTATTCAGAAGTCATACTAATATGATTTGCTGATTTGCTGCTCAGATGTTAAAATTATGATTACTCAAATAAGTAGAGAAAGCCGGTCTTAGCTTTCAAATTTTTTAACACTGATTAGAGAGCCGAGAACCCCAGAGATGTTTTACTGGATCACGGCCCCACACGTTTTATTTTTGCATACAGTCAAGTTGAAGGGGTGAACAGATTTGATTAAAATGTTGCTGCTCTTTGGATACTTGAGAAGTAGTGATGATTTAGGATTTAATGCCAGTTGGCCTACTTTTTTTGCACAGTATTGATTTTTATTGAAACTTTCTCCAAAGTGCTCGAATTTAGGATGCTGTTTAAAAGATGTTAAACTAAATGTTAAAGTCTCTGTGATTAGCCATAGGTGTGTAAGCTGAAGTGTAATAAATTAATAAATATAATTGTATATTTTATAATTGTTTTATTATTATTATAAAAATCTTAATAATTATAATTAAATACAGTATGTGTATGAACAAATATACAAGTGTGTACAGTAAAATACTGTATGTTTGTGTGTGTGTGTGTGTGTGTGTGTATATACATAAACTTTTATATAAGTAAATATTATACCATAAGGATTGTGCTAGTGACATTTTAAAAAGTTATGTCGAAGTGCAGGTGTGTTTTTGAGGTGTGTGTGCTTGAGAAATCCTAATCTCTCTCATCTGCCATTACCACCCATAAAACTACTGCTGTTCCCTTCTTTTTCCCTCACACACACACACACACACACACACACACGCACACGAGTCTACAAATGTGTTGTTTTTCCCCTGCTTCCACAACCTTGCAGATAGATTGTTATTTTATGTTGGATTTGGGAGGAAATAAATAGTTTTTTCACTCAGAGGAGTATGTATTTTGGGTGAGATATTGTGTGTGTTGTAGGAAGTCTGTGTGTCGTCTGTGGTTTGCATTGTTTTAAGTGTTGTGTGTGTTGTTAAAGATGGTATGGTGTGTGTTTTATGCAGTGGGTGTTTTGGGGGAGGTGAGGGATAAAGACAGGATGCAGAATGTCTTCTCAACAGGCATCTGCAGGTACGAGAGGGAAGTTTCTTAGCTGAGCCATTAAATCCCAGAAGCCTCATTACACTCGCCGTCAGAGCTCGTGGTGAGAATGAGAACCAAACGAGCAGATTTGAGATAAATGCCAGATATCCTCAGCTTATAATAACAGTATTTATCGTAAAGTTAGAGAAAAGTTCATTTAAAAGGAAAAAGTCATAAATACAGTGGTGCCCAAGTGTCTAAGACTACACTGACAATCTGGGATTCAAAATCTGAAAAGTCTTGTTAAAAATGTTTGTATTGTAATTTTTTTGTGAATGTTTTTTTTTTTTTTTTTTGGAGATTAGAAATATTTTAAGAATGCACAATATATTGGTTACTGGACAAAATTTGATTTTTCTTTTTCTTCTTCTTATTATTTGGTATCATCCAGTATAGTTGTTATTGACATTTGTGGTTGCTAATTTCCCCTACTTTTTTACATTTTTCTTTTCAGCCATTTAACACTCACTTGATCTCTAAAACACTAATAATTTAATAACACTGTTAACTGTAATATTCTACCTAATCTCATGGCATAAATGTACCTGGGTGCACTTTTTAGTGAGACGCGAAATATATACCAATAAATACATCAATGCAGTTTCTAAAATAAAGGAACACAAGAGGCAGTAAAACTTTTATTCCTTTTCACACAAATTTACAGAGTTTCAATTAATAAAGGATAATTTTCGCACAATTACTTGAAGATAATCATGTTATGGCAATATTAATATGCTGGGAGATTTGAAAACTGATGCTTTTGAACGTTATATTTGCACATATCCAGCTGCATAACTATGCGTTTACAGCTGTGGTAGGTTGTTAGTGGTAGCTCACGGAGACAACCTGGAGAGTTAAGGAACTCTGGTTTGAATCCCGTGTAACCATGGTTCTACAAAGCAGTTCAAATCTGCATATAAGGAAGTTGAAATGACACGGTTGCATCAGCAAATGTATTTTTATATCATCAGTTTTTCATTTGTTAACACTATCGGGTAAGTTCAGGGTTGGGGTTGGGTTTGGTGTAGGGCATTATTTCTAACGCGATAGAGCATTAACTTTTAGCAACAGTCCTTGGATATCTTAATTCTGAAGTGCCGTAATACGTACCAGAAACGGCATAATAAAAACACAGCAATAAGTAGCTATTTCAACTAAATAAAATCGTGCCAGGGGTCACGAACCAGTGTTTTAGTGCCACTCAGTGGACATTTCTCTTTCTCATTCTCGGTGAAACGTAAGATACGTAAAATGGTGTTGCACAAAACGTGCACAGAGGTATGTACTTTTATGAGACAAGGTTGGTAAAATTTTGCTAATCTCTAAATTGATACCTGAATTATAAAAATATAGAATTGTAATATCATTTATTAGTTATTTGCCATATAATAATTCAAAATAATCAATATCTGTAATCCGTAAAAATAAGATGTATTAGACAGACTCTTTAATATCACTGCTACTGTAATTTTTACTAATGGTAATGGTCTCAGTCTTTTAGACCCCTCTGTCTATAAATATTAAGCACAAAACAGCATGTTTATAATAAAATAAAGTAATTTCTGAACCCCATTTTCATAATTTCTTCTGTCCTGTTCTGGTTGATTACAGGCAAAAAGCCCAATAAGAAAATGTATGTTCAAAAGATGAATATGCATAAGCAGTTAGGACATACAAGGATGTAAACATGCAGAGTACCTGAATTGAGGAGTGAAGCCACTGTGTGTGCGTGTGTGTGTAAACATCCTCCATTAGTAGCCCATTAGAGCCGCAGTACAATGACAGAAAGCATCCCAGCACAGCTGCTATCTGAACATGCTTTTGATGATAGAACACAGATTTGTCTGCTGTCCTTTCATTTGCCAGACTGTATTGGTCACTTCTTTATTCTCCCACATTCTTTCAGTGACTGAAAGGTCTCACAAAGCAGGCCGAAGCATAAAATTGTATTTAAACAGGAGAGTGTAGTGTCACAGCAAGGACGGGAACTTTTATCTAACAGCGGTCCAAAGTAAATGAGGACACCGTGTAAAGAGAAGGTCAATGTGAACATGTGAATGTGAATACACAGCACCTGGATAATTACAGACACACAGACCTACTGATCTAAACATATAACTAGACATTTGTGTTAAAAGAGGAGCAAAAACAGCTATTATTTTTCCTCTCACACAGGGCACATGTGTTTTGTCCCCCGGGTTTTCTGTCCTATTCTTCTTCTTTTTTGTTTGCTTTATTTTTCTCAACCCACACATACACACATTCACACCCACATACCTTGACAGCGTTTTTTTTAGCCCTGGCCAAATGTCAGCTGGGATAACGTTTGCATAAATGCTGTGATAGAAAAATTGCTCAAACAGAGTTGGAATAACAAGAGAGATTGCGGGGAGTTGTGGGAGGAGGAGGGGCAATGGAGGTCTCGGCGTCTGCCTGACACAAAGAACAATAAACATGTTCCACATGGGGAGAAGTGGTCCACAGACCAAGCCCAAGCTGAGCGTGTGGAAATGGGTTCCAGACCCAAAGCCGTCGGCACAAAGGACCATTCTCACACACATGCTCACAAACTCACACATGCTAAACTCTACGTCTACCCTCCCCCTCATTTAGGCATAAACATCAGCATGAAATGTGCTGCTAAACCCCTGACACCAGAACTAACCTGCCATCAAAACCTCAAAACTCATGTGGGCCCAGCACATAGCCTTGCAGCATGCCTGAGGTGGTGATGCGTTTGAGAGAGAATTACACCTGAAGTGTGTGAGGCTTGTGCCAGGTTATTAACTGGCTATGTTTGCCCTAAACTATTATAGCCAGGTCATTGGTTAATTGCAGAATAAACACACATATTTGCTTTGGCTGCAACTCAACTAAAGGTTCAGGACAGAGAAAACCAACAAGAACTTCTAAATGATGGCAAAACTCCACAAGACTTTCAGACACTGTTTCTGTTTGACTTGGCAGAGTTGGACAAACTTTAGCATCTGCTCTGTGGCAAAAAGCAATGTAAAATATAATGAATGACTTGGCTCAAAGTGCAGGGCTTTCTAAAGATGAATAACGTTGTCTTATTTCTCTCTCCTTCCAGACAGCTGGACTGTCTTTATACAACTGTAAACCCCCCACCCGACCCCAACCTTCAGTGGTTGTAGTAATACAATCCATAAATGTTTCATTTATAAAACCCTCAAAACCACTTTTCCACTTCATTAGTCCAATTCTGAAATTCACAACATTGCTTGAGAGAGACACATTAAAGACTCTAATAGTCAAATTACTTTGTTTATACCAGCCAGAAGCCTCTAAATACCATGATAAATCATGGATTCTGTCTTATCTAATCTGGTTGCTTGGTTTTAACCTCTTCCATTAAAGATGCTTCCTACTATGGCCTGGAAAACAAGACTCTTCTACGTGCAAACATTTGTTAAAGGAAGTTCTGAAATCTGGATCTGAGGCTCTCTGTCCTCCAGACACTGCCGTAAATCACGGCACTTCAAACCCCGACTTTGACCGCAACACCAGGAAAGTTCGGCCTGAGAGTCACCCTCCTTCTAAACATGCCAAACTAGAGTGGTTTGGTCTAATTAATTGAAGTCCTGTTGGGATGATAGTGGCTGAAGAATAAACCAAAGACCCAAAGAGCCCCAAAAATCCAAAGATGGATTTTCTGCACACATAAAATCCTCCAGATGGGACGAGAAAGAATCTTATCACACGTTTAGCATTAAAGGCATACATCACTATTTAATTTAATTAGGAATTTTAGAAGCAATCAAGTACATATTTAATGAAACCATAGAAACAAATCTATTTAATGAAACAAAGTACATCAAGAAAAGTGTATTACATGCTAGGTCTTAAAAATATATACTGCATGCTTCAGTAGTTCTTTGCTTCGCCATAATTCCAGAATTTTTGTACTCCATCGGTTGCTGTGTATGTTCTTGAGCTGGCCACTTGATTCTTTAGAGGTTAAAAATATTGATGTTAAATTATAGGTTCTTCAGATCTCTTTCTGGATCTCTTTTAAATGAACTTGCGGGAAGTTGCCCAGAATTTACTCCTAAAATAAAACAGAAGAAACTGACATAAAAAAAAATAAAATAAATAAAAAAAAATCTAAGGGAAGTAGGTACATAGCTCAGATCATTTGGTTCACAAGAGTTCATGCTTTTTGCCATTTGATTACACAGTTTATCTTGACAAGTTTTGACAAGCTTGACAGTTTATCTTGACAAATCTTGACAATTTATTTTAGATTTCTTATGAAGAGTGTGATATTGAGGGCCTTATTTTTATAGTAAAGTTTTGAGTAGCAGAAAACTTCAGCAAAAGTCCATTTTGTTCTCCATCAAGTTTCATTGTTGTCCTTAAATCAATATATCTCCTGTGTGATTTCTCTTGCTTGAGAGAAAAAGGTAAAAGAAAATGATATTTGTAAACCTAATAAGGTTCTTTTTGGCATCAGGCTGTAAAACCTTTTTTGGTTCTAACTGGATTGTAAACATGATGAAAATATCCAACTGTGAAAGGGAGACTATACAGCTCATTTAGAGCTGATGTGAGATCAGATGTTGATGTAGCAGTGGAGAAAGAGTTCAGGGAGGTCTGATCGGGACTATGCTCTGAGGACTCGAGGAGGAAGTAGACCAGTGCCTACAGTGTGATTGATGAAGCAAGCTCACCTAACTGCACGCATTAGCTCTCTCTAAACATTCTGAGCTTACTTATTGATATTTCCATCTGTCACATCCCACCCCCACCACCGTACCCACCAGCCACCGGCTGTAAGGTCATTTTTTATACCAAGATACTTTTGAATCAAAGGGAATGACGTGTTGCCTCAGTGTGTCGGATCATTTGGCCTACTCCTCCGGATTTAATGACATCTGGGAGTGAAAGAGGGGACGGGGCATTGATATTGATTTGTTAAGGCTTAATGCACCATATGAATCTGAAAGAGATATGCCTGACCCGCGGAATGTGTAGTAATGATAACGCACTTTGCATTAAAGGACCGCTAACACATGTTTTTATGGCAGGGTGATTAAATTTAGAGTTCCGTAAACATCAGGAGGGTCCTATGGCAGAGTTCTGCTCCCATTACTCTGCGCTCAGCTCTCGATATCGTTTACTGGAAAGCCGTGATTAAAGGCAAACTGACACAAAAACTCATAACAAGAAAATAAGACAGAGTACATGCATCTCTGGAGAGAACGAAACATTTTCCCCTGCCAGGGAGAGAAATATCGAGGTGCTTTTTGCTGAGGCGGTATGAGATGAACATGGGTTGTTTTTTCAAGATGTTTTATTGAGCTTGTTGGCTACAAGGTGAACTAAAACAGCATCAGTGATGTAGTCTAGGTCATCGATCATATAACATGGGGGTTTGATATATTGCTGATGGCCAAAGAAGAAAGTGACACACAAAATTGGAGAAAGGGATAAAGTTATGCAGTGTGAAGGGGATTGTTCTCTGAGCCTCTGTGATAAGGCAAGGAGACGTCTGGAGGAGCTTCAGTTTTAGCTTGTGCTGCTACAGCTGGTGTTTGGCCTGGCTTGGCCCTTTGGCAGTAATTCCAGACCTAGATTAGCTGTCATCTGATGCCAAATCTCACTTCAAACCCCCGCCTACTGCCCCCTCACCCCCTGGCCCTGTCCCTGCCCTCTATCCCCTCAAAGACTTCCAGAAAACAGAGCCATGTGATGTTCTGATTAATGTATACTTCACTCACAGTCTGCAAAGCGAAGCAGCTTTTGAATTTTCTTTGTGTATCATGTGATTTGATTTTTGGGGGAGGACGTTTTATAGTTTGTAAAAGTCTTTAGTGTCATTCCAAAAACCTGCCTTTCAGACAAATTTGGACAAATTCAAAAGCCACACAAAATTAATTTGCCGAAAATGTCAGGGTGGTGTAATATATTATCACTTGCAAAAATAAAAAAATAAAAGCAGGGGTGTGACCTGCACTCTTCTGCATAACAGTCTCTCAGCTGGAGCTTTTGGATCTTATTAATGTAATTTTCACACTGTGGACAAAATTAAAGGGTTTTAATATCTCAAGTTCCAACTCTACATATGTGTCTTTTATTATGTCTGTGTCTACAATGCATGCTGTTTTTTGTAAGGTGAACACTGTTAGGCTTGTTGGATCATAGACCTTCCTTGTAGAATATTTTTACTAAGTCAGCATCTGTAATATAAATTAATTTAATTAAGAGAAAATATATTTTAAAAAGTCAGTGTTGTATAATCTTTTATTATCTCTTAGAAAAAATATATATTTTAACGGAACTGCTTCACTGCTTATTGGTATTTGAAAACCCTTTTTCTGCAAAATCCAAGTAATGTGTTGATGAACTAACATTCAGAAACATCTGGAAATTAAATCACAAAACCCTTGCATGTGTCAGGATCAATTAGTCTCTTAAAATACTAGATAATTTGACCTTTTTATAACATGTAAAGGTTCAGGTTGTAAAATGTCATGTGGTGCAACCCCAAAAACGTTGTAAAAAACGTTGTTTGAAAAACATATTTAAAACATTTTTGAAAACAAATGTGTATAGACTCATGTATTCAAGATATATATAAGGAAAATATATTATTACTTTTTATTTGATGGTTACACCACATCACATGCTTTTTAATATTTTATGTAATTCTTGCATCATCTGTATTTTTATAAAGCATGAGTCACTGACTGTGTAGAACGATTCAAATCTGTCTTTTATGAGATTCTATTTTAGTATAAATGTAGGCCAGTTGGCACAGACCTTTTTGTGTATAGGGTTTTGTTGACCCTTTGTGTTTCTTTTGATTTCATCTTGTCTTTCTTTCATTTTGAGATTCTGCTAAATTGGATGAAGCACCCTGGTATGGCTTCTTTTAGTGTGAACACTTGATTTGAGTTTGCTGTCTTATGTTCTGTACAGTCTGTAGTGAAGGGGGCTGCTTTGATGGCATAGAGAATGGAGGATGGAGCAGGTGTGTCAACTGCACTGGTGACAAACCATTAGAGTCTCTCGACTGGAGCTGTTAGATCTTATTCATGTAATCTTCATAGTGAGGACAAAAAAAGAGGATCTAAAGAACTCAAGTTTGCACACACATACACACACACACACACGTGTGTTTTGCTGTTTCTCTCTACAATACTTCTTGTTTTCTTGAAAGGTGAAAACCACATATTTAGCTATGACTGGATCCTATCAGATTAGTCAATAAAAAGCCATATTTAATATCAGAAAAATAAAACAAAAACTACCTCACTTTTCAAGCAAAATTACTGTGTTTCACAGAAGAAAGACATACATGTGACTTCAGGGTGAATAAATTGGCCTGGGGTGAGTAAATGATGACATAATTATTATTTTCAGGTGAACTCTCCTTTTAAGTGTCCAAATGCGTTTTAGTACCACTGTATGGGTCACAGACCCACTGAAGTAACTGCAGTTTTTGCGTCTCAAGTCATACCTTCCTGCAGGTGCTCAATTTGTGTCTTAAATTGCCCCAGCCAGCAAACTCATTTCAGAAGAGCTGGGCTGAAGCCACACCATGTGAAACCCCTTAATGAAGTGGCTTTTTCTCTCTGAAGCCCTGTCAATCTCTGCTCATCCACTTCCACTTGGTCATTCCAGTCAGTTCAGCCCTTAGCTCCAAGTCCCCCTCAACCAATCCCATCCTGTCACATACAACATGGAAAATATCTCCACTATGAGTGACAGGAGCTACTAGCAATTTCTTTTTCGAGTTTTGTGTTAAAAGATGTTACATTTTCAATCTTCAGCCTGTCATTGTGATATATTTTGCAGTTTTGTGGACCTTAAGTAAGTTGTTTGTGTTTATTTTTTCAGATTCTTGCATGGTGAATACACAGTGGAGGTGGCCATCAACGATTACCTGGACATCTACTGTCCACACTACGAGGACCATCTTCCTCAGGAGCGCATGGAACGCTACATCCTTTTCATGGTCAACTATGATGGCTACACCACATGCAACCACCACATGAAAGGCTTCAAGCGCTGGGAATGCAACCGCCCAATGAGTCCGAATGGGCCCCTCAAGTTCTCAGAGAAGTTCCAGCTGTTCACACCCTTCTCTCTGGGCTTCGAGTTCCGCCCAGGCCATGAATACTACTACATCTGTGAGTAACCTTTTCTTTCTTACACTCAGTCCTCAATTTCGAACCCCTTGTGTGCGTTTTTTTGTGACCAGGTGTCAGTATGGCCCCAGGGTGCAATCATTCACTGAACTGATGGTTCTTGGGTTACAGGAATTGGGGTGTAGAGGGCAAAGGAAGACTTGATAAGGACGTGCAGACTTCACAACAACATCTGATCAATAACATGTGCCACATGGTTCAGTCTGCTGAATCCTGTTATGTGGTGTCTAGAGACATACGGCTGAATGAACAAATAAAATATGTGCCAGTCAATCTTTGGTTAATGCTATAACAATATGGTTTAGGGCACTGAATTCAAAGTGTAACTGAAACTAAAAATTACAGGGTACACATCATGAATTTAGATAAATCAAATTTGTTAAGCACAATGTTGTATACAGTGACTCATCTACAGTGGCTGGATTTTACCAGAGTACACAAAGAGTAACATACATGTATGTCTCCTGAAATTTCCCAGATTTGACTTTAATATATATATGTATGCATTGCTTCTCCTCTTTTTTTGACTCAAACTCTTGTTTATGTGTCCACGTTGACATATACAGTACAACATTTGTGCAGAGTAGAAGTATGTTCTTCAGAAAATTGTTGCCATTTGTTATGGCATGCCAGGTGAGCCACTCTTTTTCTGTGGCAGCCACTGTAAACATATCAAAATGAGTTAAAAATCAGTTATTACCATAATTTAAATGTCTGTCGTGCTCTATTGCGTTAGTTGGATTCAGTGCAGTGGTGCAGTTAGAGCTGGAGACATTTAATATAGCGATTTGAATGTCTAGGAGTTTAATCAGAGTTGTCGAGGCAGAAAGGCCAGTTCTGCTGAACTCCCTTGGGAGCAGAGTTTGGCAGTGTCCTGATGCGTCCGCCTGATGAAAATGTCAATTTGTTGAATGACTTGTGCACTATTAGCTGTGCACTTTGCCGCTCTGGGTGAGATCGGTGCAAAACCAGTTACCAAGGCCATCATGCGTAACTGTCTAAATTATGCTGATTGGTCAAATCATATTTAACAGAAGGATCCTGATGGGGTAATTGCATCCAAAGCTTCTGGGGTGCCAGCAATTACCATTTTTCAGACAACAACAGGTAAAATCCATTAACCTGGAGGGGGAGTTTTTGGCTCGGGATTGTGCCCGGATGGCATGCCTGACACCTCGTCCTCAGGAGGCAGCCCGCCCACTGCCTCAAGGTCACACCATCACCTTGTCGGACGAATCGAGCAGGGCTCTGCTTTAAACTCTTCTTTCGCTCTCTCTTGCATGACGGGGGGAATTTGCCGGTGTGCATCTGGTCCTGTTTCCCTAATGGTCTTGTGAAAGGTGTCCTTTTGGCCTGATAAAAAGGGCTCCCGCTGGGCACAGGCAAAAGGAAAAGGCTCAGGGCAGCACGCAGGATTGCATTAATGAGGCAATATCTCCTCTTTTTGTTTTTTCCCCCATTTTTTTATTCTCACTTATGCTTTTTTCCTGTATGTATGTGTGTGTGTTTATTCCAGCTCTTAGAAGAAAGAAGGGACTTTGAGAGCAAAGTTTTCGTGTGATAAAAGAATGCAGCTTTTTTATCCTAAATGAATGCAGCTCATTAAGTAGAACAGCATGATTTTTACACGCTCGACATGTTTGCAGTGTACGGGTTGCCTTAGAAATGGCACTGTGCCCTCAAGAGCTCAGCAGTTCAGAGGTTTGGGGCTCAAGGGGACCCAATCTGTAGCTCTGCTTATGACTATAAACCTCCCATTGTGTGTCAGGACACCTGATCCTAAAAGCATAGTCCCACAAATTGCTCTTTTGAAAGCTGAAAGCACATTTGTCCTAATAATCGCTGAAGAGTCATTTCTAATGGTTCATGGCCATCTGTTCTATATAACAGTCAAAGATTTAGAGGCCAGAAATACTAAATAGATTTTAAGGTTAGGTATGAAAAGCTGAAGGCTTTCTGTAAATAAAGAAGTAGTATTACCTTTACTATTCTAAAAACGTATTGTTGGTAATTGTTGATAATTTTATCAACACCTCATGATCTTAAAGGGTTAGTTCATCCAAAAATATATATTATGTCATTAATGACTTACCCTCATGTCGTTCCAAACCCGCAAGACCTCCGTTCATCTTCGTAACACAGTTTAAGATATTTTAGATTTAGTCCGAGAGCTCTCAGTTCCTCCATTGAAGCTATGTGTAGGGTATACTGTCCATGTCCAGAAAGGTAAGAAAAACATCATCAAAGTAGTCCATGTGACATCAAAGGGTCAGTTAGAATTTGTTGAAGCATCAAAAATACATTTTGGTCCAAAAATAACAAAAATTACAACTTTATTCAGCATTGTCTTCTCTTCCGGGTCTGTTGTAAGTGCATTCACAACGCTGCAGTGATGCTGCTGACGTACAATGCTGTTGACATGTTATCTTTGTTACTGGGAGCACCAGAAAACATGTCAGCAGCATCGTGAACCCTAACCCTGACCCTCTATTTTAAGCCCAAAGAAGTATCATAAAGAAACAACTACTTGGCAAATTGGTGGTAAATTTGTACAATTTAAGTTGTGTGAAAGAATATGATTTTTAGAACAAATAAAAAAAAAATAAGTAAACATGAAGTTCTGGCCCATGCCCTACTTATAAAGCTAACTCTGACTTGGCTATAAGCAGATTATACAAAAAGGTACGAATGTAATACAAAGCTGTTAACAGTTCACCAAAATAAAGAATAGTTCTGAATTGCTGTGATGTTTTGTTTTGTACAAACCTTTCTGACTTTTTTCTTCAGTAAAACAAGAAATCTGGAAAAAGCAGAAAATTACAATAGAAGTATGTTCATTCTGCTCTTTTCTTTACAGTGAATGTATAAAGCAGGACAGAAAAGCTCCAAAAACAACAACAAAAAGCACCATAAAGTATAAATGTCATTTACATTTAAATATGGAACATCAAGAATCATCAGACTAGGTTTGATATTGCCATTGGCTTTAAATGTCTTGTAACCGATAACATCAATGCAAGTGTGAATATGCAGAGGTGAAAATGAGATTTATAGCTGTAACAGACATTAATGTAGACATACATTTAAATTTTCCTTTACACAAAGTTATTGTGTGGCTTTAGAACACTTTGAATATAGCGCACAAGACTTAATTTTATGGTACTTTTGGATATTTTAAAAGCTTAATACAGTAACTTCAGTTGCATTTTCGCTGAAAAGAAAAGAGCAGCCCACTTCTGAAAAAGAAAAGGTTTTGAAACAGCATGAGGATGAGTAAACAGACAGAATTTTCATTTTTGAGTAAACCATCCCTTTCAGTTTACTGTAATTCGTAAACGTGCTGCTAGTCTGACCCAAAACAGGCACAGGGTTTCTCAAATGGGTATCGCTTCAAATATCATGGCTGTCCAGGAACTTGAGGTGGTGGGCGTCACAGAAATGTCGCTAAACCAGTGGGGCGTCCAAGACCTTCCTTCCAGCCATGGGATGTTGTCATCCCAGTTGCAAGGGGAAAACAGAGATACAGAAGTGGGTCAATCACAGAAAAAAGAATGGATAGAAAGAACCCAGGGTTCAAAGTTTGCACTCGAGGTTGGGTGTTTCTTATGCCTGTCCTGAGCTGTTTTTAATGTAGTCCGCCCTTTCGCTTGGTGCGAGACCTGCTATTGTGCACATTTTGTTTCAGACAAGCAGCCTGGGCTGAGAGTACTTAGTCTGTCTATTCATCAGACGAGGCCATCTCCTCCTCCAGAGATCTGTTTGGCTACTATCAATATTGTTGCTGTCATGGCCCCTGGGGTTATGAGGCAAAGCGCTCTGCCATGGGGTTACTGGGTGGGGGTCACCGAGGCTTAGTTTGGTTATCCCACAACAATAGAGAATGTCCATCACCTTTGGGTGAACCCCGCCTCGACCCACAGGAGAGGGTGACTGAGTGAATGGCAACTGTGACATTCTCACAGGCCTTTGTGCTTGAATACAGCTAATGGGAATTTCAAACACACACATACACGGTACATCAGATGTCTGATAGCCTTTTATCTCAAAAATCTAAAATCTCTTTTGTTGTCACTTTTCTTCATGCATGCATAATGATGTTCATTTCTGTGTTTATTCAGTTTGATCATTTTCATTTCACCTAAATAAATTTTAATGATGAAATGACATTTATAAAATGTTAATAAACAGCAATCAAATAGAAACATTTTGTAACATCACAAATGTCTTTACTTTCATTTTTGATCAACTTGATGCATTTTTGTCTCAACCAAATTTCATTTATTTGGGACAGATCTGGTTGTTGTTGTTTTTTTCTGACCAATAAAATATGCCTGTGTTTAAGAATCCAACTGGAAAATAGTAGATGTGCTACTCTTTAGCTTTGATGTGTTTTTACACACAATTTTGTATACTTTTTATATAGTATTTTAGAATATTTAATTAGTCTTTTACAACTGAATGGAACTGTATAATTGTCCTATTAAAGTGCCATTGTGTACATGGTATGTCAAAGTACCTTAAAAAAAACTGTACAAAAACAGTAAAATGTAACCTTTGGGGAGTTTTTTTTTTTTTTAACAGCATGAGGACAACTTGTGCCAATTTCACATCCACACACTTAAGAACACCTGTCAGTGCAGAATTCACCCAAAATAAGCTTTTTGTGCAGACTGCATCAGCTCTCCATTAGCTGAGCTGCTGAGTGATTTGTGGTAATTGCTAAATGAATTTTTATGTATCTGAAAAGCAGTCAGAAAACGGTTTCATGGCAAAAAAAGTGATTTGTTTTCCATTTTCAATCTTAAAAAACTATCCAAAAATCCATTTGTGTGCTTCTGAGGGAAATGAGGGGAAACGAGTACCAGAATGAAGTTACACTTTCAATGGAGAACTGACTCAAAGTGCTTCTCTTGTGTGTGTGTGTGTGTGTGTGTGTGTGTGTGTGTGTGTGTGTGTGTGTGTGTGTGTGTGTGTGTGTGTGTGTGTGTGTGTGTGTGTGTGTGTGGTTGAGAACGAGAGAGACTCAAATAACAGAGTAATGGAAATGTGTTCATTGCTCTCAAGGCAGCTGTTGTGTCTGGTTCAGAGAGTACAACAGCTCCTGGTTGCCATGGTGTCAGAAGACATGGCCTTACCATCGAGACTGAATCTCACGTGTGTTTACTGTCAGAAGCACCACATGGATTTTGTCTTGACTTTTTCTATCTTGCAGTGCTATTAAACTGACCCCAAACTTTTATTAATCAAAGACTGTTAGTCAATAGTTTTACGTTGCACTTACATCATTTGCAGTTTATGATGAGTAGATAATTTTTTTTATAGAAACATTTGTGTTTTGTATGATTTTAATGACTATTTATCAGTAATTAAAGAGTTTATAAAACTGTGCTCAGAAGTCTTATCTGATTTTTTATTTATTTTATTTACTTATGCTCTATTAGTGGAACTCAGTTCTTGGGTTAGTTGGCCACTCTGTGATTTAGGTCAACCATTCAAATTATTATACTTTAAAGCCATTTCTAAGTAAATCATGTCAAATCACACAGATTTAGCAGTCTGTAATTGTCACTTTTTCTGTGTCTCCACAGCCTCACCACACCCCAACCTCGGTGGGAAGCCATGTTTAAAGCTGAAGGTGTACGTCAAGCCTATGAGTAAGTATATTCCAGTGTCTGCTCTCTGTTTATGTATGTTATTTATGGTGATACTTGCAAATAAGTACCAGGAATATCACATCCCAGTCCTCGTTTCCAGTTTGATTTAACCCAGCAGGTCAATTCTGGGAATTCTGGGGATACCTTTATTAACTCCAGTGATGGGTGAAGTGCTTAGCTTTGTGAAATTTATGTTCAGGAACTTTGTTCCCATTGTTGTAGGCCTCCACTGATGACTAAGACAGCTTGTTTTATGAGGCTGAAGGTTTTATGGGGCCGATCATTCATGATACCAGAAACAGGAGTGATAGTATTGCCCCTTGAGGGCACTTGCTGTAGGAAGCTATTCATCTTACACAGGCCAGATAACAATCAAAAACTTTGACCTGCAACTAATCAAGCCAAGCAGGTCCGGACACTAAGAGACCTGCAGGGGTTCCCACACATGAGCCACCGACACCAGGATAGCCTGCAGTTAAACAGAGAGCTCTTGGTTTGTTTAACCCTTCGTCACAGGTAACCATGCCAGCTATGGTTAACAACGCTTAAATAACTGTCCCTCATGACTGCGATGTGTCAGACACATCCAGAATATGTTCACTAAGCCAGGCTATAATATACAGCCTTCACATTTATCTCACCTAGACCTGCTCATCCTCAAGAACAGGTATGCTGCAAGACGTGTAAAGTTCTAGAGTGATTTGGATGTTGTCATGGCATTTTTCCTACATTGTTAAGATACAGAAAAAAAAAAAGCTTTTGAGTTTACACTGGAATTTTTTAAAAGGTTCAGCAGGAACGTTTCCCCAGTAAGGTGGAGAACTGAGAGCCAGTTCGTATGCAATAGACAATGTATATTTTTAGGTCCATGGCTTGACAGGTCCTGATATCGTAAAGAAAAAATAGTTACACTTTATTTGCACATTATTTTACAGTACGTGTACTAACATGTACTTTTAGTGTATTTATCTAAGAAAGTTCTGGTAACACAAGGTAACTACATGGGGTAGGGTTAAGTTTAAGAGTAGGTTCAGGGTTGGTACCTAGTTATTACATAGTTATTGTAATTACTATAATAAGTGCATAGTATGTACATGAGGAACAGGACTGTAAAATAAAGTGCTACCGTCCACTCTATGCATTCTTCTAACGATAAGTACATGGCGACTACCCTAACTAGAGTAACATACTATGTACTCATTATAGTAATTACAATAACTATGTAATAACTAGGTACTAACCCTGAACCTATCACTAAACCTAACACTACCCCATGTAGTTACTGTACCTTGTATTACCAGAACTTTCTTAGATAAATACACTGTAAGTACACTATAAGTATATGTAAGTACAAGTACTGTAAAATAAAGTGCAACCAGCTAGTAGACTTTTAGGTTAGGGTTAGTAGAATAAGTTGGCATGTGCTTGCAAAGTAACTTGTCAGTAGAATGTTGGAAAATTGTCAAATTAATGTGTTAGCAGATATTAAGAAGACAGACTACTAATACTCCAATGACTGCTAGTTGACAAGTAGTTGCAAAGTTACTTATAGTGAACTTTCATCCACCAAATCATGTCAACCAAGTGTTGTACAACCAACATGTAGAAAAAAAAACATTGTGGGAGAACTATTCCTTTAAATCTAAACTTTTCTTAACATTTTCAAAACCTCATGAAACCAACATGAATACAGACTATTCTATATTTCTTTGAACTTGTACTGTGGAATCTGAGAATGTATAGTTTGAGATTCCTTAATGTTTATGAAATCATTTAGGAAAGTGAATCTGAATTACAAAATCACATTTAATTACTTACAATTCCCATCCCTAATTTCCAGAGTCATCATTTAGGGGTCATGGCAGTTTGGAGGAGAAACCTCAGCTCAAATGACACCCCATTAGGGTGATGTAACTGTTAGCAAACAGAAGTGTTCCAGAGAGCAGTTCAGACAATCACATGCAAATTGAAATAAAGATTCACCTCTCACTCTATCATTTATCTGCTTACAAGAGCACTCATGACTATATTCAGCTTCTCAGAGATGATGTACAGTGCCTTTCACAGCGATTAGATCTCAGGACAGTATGAGAGTCAAAAAACTGACTTTAGTTGACTATTTGAATTCCAATTCATGGTTCTCAACCTTTGTCCACCATTGGGCTTCAGCGGTGGAGAAAGTTGTTGTGAAGGCCTTAATATTGTTTCATTGGGGTGTTTTCATGAAATATTTATGTGCGTATCCAGGATCGAAAGTAACGAAAAGAACAACACATGCCTGTCAGTGAAAAGCTTCATCATCCGCCGTGACCCCTCTGTGTCTTTGTTTATTTTCCTCCTCTCTGACGAGGTGGAATCCTAGTCTAAACCCCAGACTCCATTGTAATGTCTTTAGGGATCAAGAGAAGATAATTGTTTGACCTGAGACAAAAGCACAATGAAAAGCAGGCTGGGAAAAAGTACAAGCATGGACCAGGGGCTAGAAGAGGCTGCAATTAGAGAGTAAAGAATGCAGAGCCTTTACACAGAAGCTTCATCCCGTTTCACATACTGTAAACGAGATGAAGATGTCCAAATCTGAGGGAAAATAGTATATCAAAGGTGTGATGAGGAAAGGGTGCTTGTGACCGATTTCTTACTAATAATATTATAAAAAAAAGAACTATAATTGTAATGTGTGTTAAATTAGTAAGATGCAACATATATAAGTATAAACTTAAAATTAAGGTTTTAACCTCAGTCAGTTATACAAAGTGATAAATAAGACAAAACTGACAGCGTTTTTGGCATCTGATGCTGCATTAATGGCGCATATTCTCTCAGAGACGACTGGAGACAAATCTACTTCAACATATGCTGATAACGGCATATAACTGTCTTGAATTATACCTTAATATTTATCTTGTGGCCCATGCATAGTGAAAAAAAGAGAGAAATGAAATAAAGCTGCTCTTAATTTTCATCGATGACTGCAGTGTCCATCATTTTAATTACAGGCCTATAATCCATTGTATAAATTAATAGACCTGCTTTAAAATACCTTTTTAAAAACATTTTCAATGAGGAGTAAGCTAATAGCCTAATCTTTTATTATCCTCAAAGAGCATCAGTTATGCGTTGATGCTCTATGAAATTATTGTGGGGCAAAAGTAGTTTAATAATAAAAGTAACCTAATAATAATAACAGGCCTAATAATAATAAGAGTGTAACAGGCCTATATTAATTGGAAATGCCAAATCGTCTTAATATTTACAATATTTGATGCTTTTGACAATATTTATGGCTATAGTTAATTACAATAAAAAAAAACTATTTTTAAAAAGTAAAATATTCCTGTGACCAAAGCTGAATTTTCAGCATCATTACTCCGGTCTTCAGTGTCACATGATCCTTCAGAAATCATTCTAATATGATTAGATTAGGTGCTCAAGAAACATTTATTAATATTATCAGTGTTTAACAGTAATGCTGATGAATAATATTGCGGAAAGCGTAATTTGTTTTGGGATTCTTTGATTTATGCAAAGTACAAAAGAACAGCGTTCACTTGAAACAGAAATGATACACACACACACATTAGTAAATATATATATATATATATATATATATATATATATATATATATATATATATAAACATGGCACCAGACCAAATCATATGATCTGCCCCTGCAATTAATATTTCCTGTTACCAGTAAAAACCCCATAATCCATGCTTTTGTTTTCTATTTGTTTTTCTACTGTAAGCAATGTCAAGCATACAGGAGGAGTCAACAGTAACACAAAATATGGATTATGATTATTAATGTGCAATTGTTTCTTTTTCTTTGTTTGTCAGATGACTCTCTGTACGAGTCTCCAGAGCCGTTCCTGACAGACGACTCCAGCGGTGGTTGGGCATTAACGGCCAGTCTGTGGCTCATGCTTCCGCTGCTTCTGCTCCTGTGCCCCTCATAGCATCATAACCCTCTGAGCCTGACCACACCCACCCAACCTGCCCCGCCCCATCATGCATCACAATGACATGTCCCGCCCCTTCAGTTCTGGAGTCCAGCCAACAGACATTGATATGGATTTTTACCCAGCCTGCAGCCCTGCAGGACATCTGCTAACCAACAGTAATTTGCATTTACAATTATGCTCCGCCCAAATTCCCAAATTTGGGCATTCCTGCATAGGCGCTCTTGCTCGACTGACAAAAGACGTGAATTGGCCAACTTTTTTGTGAGCGCTCTACTTTTCTGCCAACATCCCACCATCATCTGCGTGTCAGGAGACAGATTCAACCGACTGCCATCTGAATGGCTCTGTTTGTCTGTCACTGTCATCTCAGCTCAATTTTCACTTTGTGAGAGTGTGTGTGAGTGTCTATGCTCGTGTTTGCATGTTTGTTTGTGCTCATGTGAGCGTGTATGCTGATGTTAGCATATGAACAGATGTACAGAGCAGTCACAGTCCCTTACAAAATTACTAGAAAAAACTTGTTCCATTACTCACTAAGAGAAGAAGACAGTTATGTCTCTGAATCTGCCAAAGAATCTACTTAAACTTTTTTAATAAGGGGAGTGGGGACAATACTTTCTTTGGTAAGAGATTACATGCAACCATGGAACATTTCAGGCTTTTAGATTTATGAGAGGGGAGTGACGACAGTGTAGATTTTTCTATTATGATCTTTTTTTGTCATACAAAAAAAGAAGAATGTTAAATAGATACAAAAATAAATTGCCTTTTTTCACTGGTGCTCAATCTGAAATTAGTTTGTCCGTCTTGAACTGCAAAGAAAATAATTTTCTTAGTTGGTATTTTTGACTTTTCAAAAATATTGTATAACAAGTTACATTTACATTTAAAAACTGTATGAGATTTATTTCAAATAATAAAATCTTACAGAGGGATGCACCGAAATGAATATTCTGGTCCAAAACTGAAAACCGAAATTCTGGACGCTCTTTGCTGACACCTAAAACTGAAAATGCTTTTTAATAAAAAAAAATTTCGTTAAATGAGTAAGTTTTCGTTAAATAATATCAAATAATTTTGTAAGACTTTTTAATTTAACTCAATAATTTTATTGATACTGAATTTAAAAAATACAAAGCAATAAAGTAACCACACATTTATTGAAGTAACACAAAATTGGACAGAAAATATATTAATATTAAATATCAATATATTCATTTTATTCAGTTCTATGCAACAAAATCTGCTTTAACTGATTTTTTATTTTATTATTATTATCCAAATAATGTATAGTCCTACAAAGCTATTATTATCAGAGCATGTGAGCAGAGCAGAGCGCCGTTTTACCAGCGTTGCCCAGTACAGCTGTACTACACCATGTTACTGCACAGTAGCGCTGCTGCAAATAGGAACAAGTAGGCTATACTGGTACATAGAAATTTACTGTAGGCATGTTATTTGAGCAGACTTTGTTTTTCCGGGGAGTATGAGCAGTGCATGATTGTTAAGTGCTTTGAATGTACAGCAATATACAATAAAGCGCTATTTAAATCCCTCCCTCATTCATTCATTCATTCATACATGAGTGGAGTGTTCGCATGGGTCGTGAGCAACTCAACTCATAGAGTGGAATATTGAGTGGAGCGTCACACCGCGCATTAAACGAGTCCATATATATTTTAAGTAGTTTTTTTTTTTTTCTGGATACTTTTCGGTGGCTGAAATATCGGTGCATCCATAGTCTTACATTGAGTGACATTTTATTTACCCTGCTGTAAATTATGGAGCCCCTAAAGTGACATTTGCAGAAAAACAATTGCATGTGCTCAAGAACCTTTTCTCTGAAAATTTTCCTGTTTTTGGAAAATTTAACTTGTGCACGTGAATATTTTGTGTGGGAAAAAAGTTATATTCCATTGTGAATTAGATTCATTTTGTCTATGAGAAAGTTCCTTTTGCACATGTATCACAGAAGAAAATATTGTAGGATTTACTTTGCTAGCAGTTTCTAAGTAAAATTTGTTGCAAAGTTGAACAACGCATTAATTTAAATGAGATATTTTCAAAGACTGAAATAGCATTTTCTTGCAAAACATGCTCCAATACTTGAGGGGCTCCATAGCAAATAATTATCTCTCTCTTGCTCGCTCTTTTTTTGTTTAGTTTTTTGGTGGGGGGCGAGGGTTGTTTGATGATGATGATGATGATGATGATGATGATAATAATATTAGGAGAAATATTGAAAAAAAAATTATTATTTATTATTTCTAATAATAATCTTACATTTAGTGACAATTTTATTTACCCTACTAGAAAATGATGTTCTTAATATCTTACGCAAACTTTAACAAGACAAAAATACAGATTAAGAAAATGTATTTCTGCAGTGTATACAGTCCCGAGTGGAAGAAGGATGTCTGTGTCGAAGAAGTGTTTGTTGTCAGGTCAGCTTTCTAACTTTCGTCCCAGCCAGTGTTGGTCTCTTGTTCTCTTTGTATCTGCCTCTCCCTCTCTCTCTCTCTCTCTCTCTCTCTCTCTCTCTCTCTCTCTCTCTCTCTCTCTCTCTCTCGCTGTCATTTTTGAATGTGGTCTGTTCTATGTGCTGCCCTGCCATGCATAGATCTCCCACACTTGCACTTGCTCCCTTTATCCGTGCTGAGGAGGGCCGCTGAACGAGAGGCCTCGGGACGCTGAGCGCCCGGTCACTGTGACATTGCTGTGACATCACAGGCTTTAGCGTAAAGACTGACTCACCGAGGCCTAGTACTGCAAAATAGAAACCCTACATAAGGGAATCCATAAGAGGGACTCAAAATCCACAGAGCACTTCTGCTTTTGAGATAATTTCATGAAGAAAAAAAATTAACAAAAAGGAGAAACTATAAAGATGTGGGAATATCTGTGTGTCGGAATTGTTTTGTGACTGTCAAATTATGTCATGAAGATTTCAAGGCAAATCGGCATGGATTATCTAAGAGAAAGAACAGCGTTTTTTAAATGTTTGTTGGAACTTTTATATTTGACTTATTCCCGTGTTATTTTTAACTTTTCAAAAGAGCAGCAGAATTTATTCATATGTGATATGAAATTATAATGTAGACCCTTGAATTATTAGAGCAACGATGGTACCAGTTCTGCAGTTACATGAGTCTAGACGAGTCAGATGTTGCTGTTGTTGTTGTTGTTGTTTCCTGCTTGTATCATGATGCATTCTGGTACATGTAGTCCTGCTATGTTTATTTTATTTTTTTCTCCAAGTATTACTATGAGAATATTTTTATTTGTTAATCATGTGGATAAAGCATATTTTGAGTTCATATAAAATGTTCAAATGCTCTGGCAAAGGACAACTACAAGAAAAAGGGAAAAAAACTGAAATAAAGCTTTTTGTTTAAAATAAACTCTTTTTAATGATCAGGAAATGTGAGTTTGAAGACAAACTGTTTTGAAAGTACTTTGGTACTTGGTACTTTCATTCAGCAAGGATGCATTAAATTGATCAAAAGTATTGATCAAATAAATGTATCCTTGATGACCATAAGAAACTCCCTTAAATGAAAGAAAGAAAGAAAAAATCCACAAACGTTTGAATGGTATTATATTTAAAAAATAAACAGATAAATAAATAAATAAATTTTTTAATCAAGCATATGGAGCAAATTTAGCATGCTACTAAGCATGATACACCTAACCATTGTTTATTAATACTTTTCAGTACTAAATGAAATATAAGTTTGTTATTGTATAATGTATGCAGTATCCACACCTTAAACAAGGCAGTTATCAAAGTTTTGAAACAGTTTTCATGTCAAGAGTGCATCTATCATGTCTCGAATTGCTCCCTTTGTAGGCAGCTCACTAGGTTTGGAAAAGATTGAGGTACCTCAAAACCTCCAAGACTAATCTGTTTCAGCATTTGATGAGCATTTTGTATGATAGATGTTTTTCATCAGGGTTACTTGTATTCTGATGAAAGCAAAGGATCTCGAACCAGGCCAAATGAGCTCCAGAGATGTCTTCAAATATAAGGTAATGCATCAATCCAACAGAAACCAGACAACATGAAAGTGCTTCTTTGGTTTTTATGTTTTTAAGAAAGAAAGAAAGAAAGAGAAAGATTATCCACCAATTTATCCGTGTCATTCAATAACTTAATCCCAGCTGCCCTTGTGACCCTCCAGGACTCTGAAAATTTCCTTCCACATTGACAACACATTTGCTGTTTCTAAATGTCTCCTTCCCTTCCTCTATTTGTCTCTCATTTGACACACATGAACACCTTGCAACCAAAGACTCTACTATTTGGGAGTGGATGGCAGAAAATGCACCTGAACGGCTGTAGTTTGCAGTAATGTTTGTGAGAGGGTCAGAAAATGGAGGCTAATAGCCTGAGCGCTCAGCCTGGTCTCATGCAGCGATGGAAAGCACAGTGCCAGGGGAGTCTTACTGAGGAGAGATGGGGGTAATTGTGGACAGACAGATTTGGACAATTTTCCCCCAATTTGGTATTATCTGTTTCCTACCAGAAGGCTGAAACAGGAAATGATGGAAGATTCCAGAAAATACCCCTTTCCATGACACCAGAGCCTCTTGGAAATTATGCATCTTGAATATCGTCCGTAATGCATAACATTATGAAATATGAAGTATTTATACATCAATAAATACGGTATGAAGGGCTTATAATTCACCATATGGAAAACAGTCAGTCAAATGTCAATAACATCACTTAAATCTGTTTGACAGTTACATTCCCTTATAATATCAAAAGAACAACTCAGTTCCTATTGCTGAAACATGAGGTTCATTTATTTTGTTTATTTGTGTGGGAACGACTTTACACACGCTTTCAAACAAACATTGTAAGCTACAAGGAAAGGAAATTGTTTTACATTTCGCACCATGTGCACTAAGGTTCTTTTTTTTAATGGTTTATTTCATTCAATTATCTGCATCATTTGCAAGGGGTCAAAGGTTAAACTGTTGTGAGACAGTGAGATTGGTTTGAAACAGCACACTTAGCATTGCATATACAGTATGTACACTATGCACAGTAAGTGAATGTTCTCTATGCATGGAATATATGGATGAGTTCACATTTGTACAAAAAATGAAAGAAAAAAGCAGTAAACAACTAGAGAGCACTCTGTGGAATATTGTATGCCACGTTTTCAATGCTCTCAACATGACATTCCATTTTTCTTTATCAAAGTGCAAATAGTTTTTTGAAAAAAATAAAAATAGATATAGATATAAATAGGTGTTGAACAGCAACACATTTATTTAGCACAGTTTGCCATTTATTTTACACATTTTAATTTGTTTTAATGTTATAGCGGTCCCAATATGTGCTTTGTGATTTCTAAAGCGCATGTAACCAAATCAGTAAATTAGTAAAAACCAATTAGTTACACGTTAAAATTAGTGGTTTCATTCAGACTTGTTGAGCTTTATTATTTATTTATTTAAGAAAATTTATTGTGCAAGATCATAAAAAAAACATTTCCAGACTGCTTGCCCCAGTGCACAATAATTATTTATAATTTAAGCTGTCAGGTCAGATTTTGCGGGGAGTGTCAGTTTGACATTATTCATCTTTGCATGGTTACATCACATCCTTAAGGAAAATGAGGTCTGACTATTACAGTGCATGTGTGCTGGGAGATGCATTAATAGTTCTGACTGCTTTTAGCCATTTGGAACTACTGAGCAACATTTTCAACAATGGAACATTCAATAAGGCAACCATCTGAGTAATAATCCGAAACCTTGCCTAACTTCTGTAACCTTGTTTATTTTAAAACTGGTAGAACAGTGCCATCAAACCATTCATCCATGCTGAAGAGCTGACCCCAAGGTCAAATCATGCAATTACCAAAACAGTGTTCCTCTGTGAGCAGGCAAAATCCACCTTTAATAATTTAATTAATCCACACAAAGTGTGCAAATGAATCATTATGTCATTCTTTTTTGGGCCAACTTTCTCCATCATTAACTGATAAGCAAGACATCACTATGGGATTGTGTGTGAGTACTGAACTTGGTTATCTGTGACAATACATCGCTAAGGCAAGTAAAAAGATTTTAGGTTTCTGAAGCTCAAAGTATGCTGGTATTGTTTGTTTCAATCCAGATGTAAAACAAAATGCATGGATGAGGAGAAACACTTTAGTTTCCTTACTGTACTAACTTATTGTAAATTGACGAAACTGATTTATCTGTATTTTTGAAAAGCTCCTTTTCACAAATGATATCTAAATGATAATTTATCAGTAAGGACTTTAAAGGGCTATTGTAGTAAGGGCTATTGATACTTTTTTATATAGAGAGCGTGAGGTAATTTTTGTGTTACATTGTTACTTTTTATAGAATGTTACATCATTTTTTTTACAGTACATTGTTACTTTTGCATTACATTGTAACTTTTTCTTCTTTTTTCACTTCTAAAAGTTAAGTTACTTTCACATTACTTTGTTATCCATGTTCATGTTATTCATACTTGGTTGTTAATGGAAATTCAGGTTACTTTTAAATTCTATTCTTACTTTTTATGTATTAAGTTACGTTTATGTTACATTTGTACTATTTCTGGAAGTTCATTTAGGTTTCCATTTCACATGCTATTAAAAAAAATGGTTGAAAGTCAAAGGCAAAGTTGCACACGGTGACACAATGAAGAATCAGAATTACAACCATCAGCCCTTTGCTATAATTTTCCAAACCTCCCACTAACTCATGTGTAACAGACAGAAAAGTGAGGAGTCTCCTAGAAAGCACTTTGCTAATTAGCATATTGAGTGCTGTGTCTCTTCAGCGAGATGAACTGATTGGTATTCTGGAGTCCACCAGCATCTCTCATCTCCGGTAAACTTGCTGTGAAGGGTGACTGTGTTCCTGTCGCGTTCCCGTGTGCTGCCACTCCACTATCCTCTCCTGCGATAACAAAGCTCAGCTTGACCTTTTAGCAATCAAAGCCCAACAGTTGATGTCGTATCAAACTCTCAGTGTGAGATGCCCATGGTTGGTTCAGGACAGAGCTGGTAGATTGCACCCTATGTACCTCCTAACAAGATAAAGAAGGGGCAACTAAGATGTCTTGCTCCTAACAAATCAAGCCCAGCAATCTCATGGCCGACACAGTAATCCTATTGCCTGTCACCCTGCATGGATCTAATGCACAAATAACACAAGATACAAAACTAGTTAAAGTCCCTCCGGCTGGATCTGTACAACCATAAAACAACCCCAGCAGAGACTACTGGGCCTCCTGCAGAATGTCAAAATAACACTTCATCCACGTTCAGAAATCCTGGAGGATTCCTAATGTGGAAAATGTCAAGGAATCCAGAGGTCAGGATGCTGCATCCCCCGTGCCCCCCCCCCTTTTGTTGAATGGATTAGTTTTTTCTTGATTTAGGAAAGTCTTAAATAAACACGAGAATGCCATTTGATGAATCTCGTTTCATTAGAGCAATTTAGCATGTTTGGAAAACATTACTTTTTAAAATGTAACATGTTACAAAAATATTTTAACTCATTATAAAAAGTAACTAATTATATTACATTGTTGCTTTTTAGAAAATGTTAAGATATATTTATATCAAATTGGCCATGGACTTTTCACACATAAAACATGTTAAATTACCATAAGATCACCAAGCAAAATTGTTCCATCTTTTTAACTGACCTTAAAACGTGGCATTGTTTTCTTCATCCACCTTCACACATGATCTCTAAATGGTAATTTATCAGTAAAGATGCATGTGTGATATTAAAGGGACTATTGAAAGTTGTTTTTAAAATAGAAAATTAAGTAACTTTTGTGTTACATTGTTACTTTTTATAGAATGTTAAATTACTTTTGTGTTGCATTGTTACTTTTGAATTACATTGTTACATTTTTAAGTAACACCATGTAATGATTTATTGCTCACGGAAAGTCAGTTTACTTGTTGTTATTTTTTATGAAATGCAGGGCCAGTGTTACTGTGGGCCCTCCATAATCATAACATCCCTATACACTGGTCCAGGAATCAATATGGGCAGGAAAAGACTAGGCTCTTTGTCCACTGTGTAAAGATGAATTGTCACTCACCTGAAGAGAAAACAGTAATGTCATCATTTCAAAGTGGGTCCCACCCTCTATGAAGTAACAGGGTACGATGAACACAATGCAAAAAAGTAACTTTTCTGCAGCTGACCGACTTTAAAAAAGTGATTTGGCGTCCCAAATGAACACATTGTCTTCGGTGGTTGCTAACAGGCTGATTTTAATTTACTGAAGTGGTGTTAAAGTGTTCGTCTGTGAGTATTTGTTGGCAATGTAATGTTGACTATTTCATTTTACTGTATAGAGTAGGCATAACTGTTTGTTTTGTTTTTTATCCCAAATAGTTGGTTGGTTTATTGTACAGTGTTACTGTAAATAAACTGCTGAACAAATTACTGCAAACAATAAAATCTTGGCTGCCTTAATTTTTAGTCAGTGTGGCTTTATGTGTAATTTCTAATTCAATTAAAATAAACTGACTCAATAAGGCGTTTAATCAAGTTGACATTATAAATGAATTAGGGAAAAACATGTTATCATGACTACAATTTATTATGATTATTTTTTTACAGTTTAGAAAAAACAATCTACTGTAGCCTATCTACTGTAACAACCTTGTTTTAAACTCAACAAAGATCAGGAACTATACATAAGGCTTCTGAATGTTTTTACGTTATTTATGTTACATTGTTACTTTATGTTATGAAAATTAGGTTCCTGTGACATTGTTGCATTTTAACAGCAAGTTATTTTGTGTTACATTAAAGTTACATTACTTTTTTATTACATAATTAATATTTTGGGAAACTTAAGTTACTTATGTGTCTCACTGTTACTTTCTATGGAAGGTATTTTACCTTTGGTTTTCTCACAGACATTTTCCCCTCCGGATTGGAAGTGGATTTAACAAGTAAAGCTATTCATAACTTGTCATTTAAAAAAAAAAACTTATTTGATTATGTATCATGCATTATTTTAATTCATTACCTCAACACTTTAATTTAGAAAGATGAGGAGATGTTTCAGGGATGAAATAAGATCGTTCTTTAATCTAAATTGGGAGTGGATTTGTACTATCTCGTCCATTAAAGAGCAAACACATCCCACTTCTTGTTGCACTGCACAGTGGATTCATGCAATCGGAAAATAAACTACTCCATTTGCTTTGATAGTTTTATTGTTCTTGTATTCTCATGCTCTACAAGATATGCTCGAAAGAACATGAACTCCAACACATTTCCATCGGCCTGTTTCTATCTCCTCTGCATCAGGGCTTAAGCCCCAGCAGTAAGCAGTTACATCGCATCCTGTTTGCCACATTAATTTCCTGCGCTTAACAATATTTTAGCATAATTAACAGGAGTGAGCCAATCTGCTGCTCATTGATTCCTCTTCTTTCTCTCTTCCTCTCAGAAACACACACTCAAAAGAGGGTGAAAGTCTGCCTTGCTTTATTAATGAGGACCATCTGTGCAGAGGCACAGTGAAGGAGAGAAAGAAAGGGAATAGATGGAAAGAAAACAGAGAGGGAGAGAAGAGGAAAATAGAGAGTGTTGAGAGGGAGCTGAGAGAGCTCAACAGAGGAGTTTGGGGTCTGAACTGAATCTGATCAAGGTCCTGGGTGGGTGTGAAGACTCAAAAGGTCGTAGGAAGACTAGGAGACATTGCTTTTCTTCCTTTAATGTCTTAAACTCATCGTGATAAAAGAATAGTTCAACCAATTGTTCACTCATTCTCATTTTCACCCCAAATTCTAAGATTTTACTAAAGAGTGTGAAGATAGTGTCTAAAAATAAATTGCACATTTTTTATTGTTCACTGTAATAATAGTCATTTTGATTTTGTGCAGATTTTAAATGTTGGTCTTTACCTCACAAAGCCTTCAGAAGACTTGTTACACAGCATACCAGTCATGCAGAGTTCTTTAATGATATTTTTGTGCATTCATGGTATTTATATTAAGCTTGACAGCTCCAGGGTATACTCTGAATATTGTTTTATGTTGCTCTAATTTTGTTCCATTGATAAAAATAACAGCATATGGTTTTGAAATCACAGGCCTGGGTAAATAATGGCAGAACTTTCATTTTCATTGGGGAAATGAACACTTGAGCACTACAACAATTGTTCCCATATATTTTAAGAATTAGTATAAAATAAGAAACTGAAAAAAGAAACTTAAGCAGATGTTACAGCTTATTTTGTTAGCTTTTTCATTTAAAGGCTTGAATGCAGACTTTAACTTTGGCTCAAACAGATGGTTTTGTGAACAACATCAGTAAACAGTGGGGGGCAAAAGTCTTGACATCGCAATGAAAATCTGGATTTGTTAATTTATGTAAAACTAAAATAAATAAATTAAAATAAAAACATGTAAAAAAACATTAAATTAATAATAATAATTATGTGCCTCTGATCACTAATAAAACAAACAATGAGCATTATGCTGGAGAACATGATAATCTTTTTAATAATGTTTTTATGCAGACAGTAAGATTTGTAACTTTTGGACCCCATTGTATTTTATTATATTGTATAGCATTATCCTCAACAGATCATTAATTTAATTCCAACAATTATTAATGTTGTGAAACTTTTATATTTTTAAACATTCATATCTGAATTTAAATTAACTGCTATGATGTTATGTTATTAATGAAAGCTGTTAATAATTGTCACCCAATTCTCTTTTCTTCTTTAATTTGTTTATTTTTTTTGTGCTGCTTTGCTCCTTTCTCTCTGAGGTTTTCAAATGGAAATAGTTAGCTGGTGTAACATAAATTCATTCGTCATTCACCTATACAGTACAATCAATGCACAGCAGGTAGAGGAATTAATCATTGTTAATGAACCCAAGGCAAGCTCTTAATTAGACAACCAACTGCAGTTTTGACCCAAACAGATCCATAGTGGCTCATAAGAAGTCGATAAGTTTGCTAATGCCGACTATGATTCTTTTGAATTGAGATATGCGGACGACAGGGTCAACTGAAAACTCAGTACAGTACAGCTCTCACCGACAGCCTGAATAATAAATTCCACCCTGCAAACATATTCAATCTAATGACCGGCCCCTGTATATAACCTTGTTATGCTTTCGCAGATTCATTTTGTTGTGCACCAAATAAAATCTTCTTTAAAAATATATCAAAATGTACAGAGCTCCACAATCGCTGTAAAAAATCATGGCTTTCTGTTTGAAATTTCAGATCATTCTCTGAATGTTTTAAGCGGGATGTATATTCTGAGCAGCAAATTAATGCATAATGGTGGTTGGGTGTTGCAAAAGCATGTTTAGATTAGGTATTTCCACCAATGTAGCTAAAAAAAAAAAAAAAAAAATCCAGCATAACAATCATGCCCAACTCAAAATCCTACTAACTGTCACCACAGTAATATAGCAAAACCTGCAGATATAAGTGGGCAGGGAAATAAGCTGATTTCCATTCTAATGGACGCTCTCGGAGGAAGCACAACTCCAGGCACGGAGGTTTCTCATCGGCTTACTGGTTAATGAGCTCAGTTTAGAGATGCACGAAGAGCATTTATGAGCATCCACAGGGAAATACCCAACAACCCAATATCGGTTTCAGAATTTGTTAAGAAGAATAGCTCTTTTTACGTGACATGTTAACGGTTATATGTAATACAAAAATATCTCAGGAAAGGACAACTGAAAAGCACAAATGCAAAAAAAAAACAAAAAAAACATCCTTTGTACGCCCATGAGAGGCGGTGAGCATGCCGTAAACATGACACACTGAAGATCACGACCCTCAATCACAAAGCACAGGCTGGGGCGAAAAACATGAAATGTCCTCCAGAGATGCTGTAATTGTCTTTTGCAGTAATCCAATTACCTTTTCGCTCTGATTATATTTGGAGAGTATTATGTTATGTTTTTTGAAAAGGGCAAGCTGGCCATGCTATCAAAGTCACGGGACACGTAATTATATCATACCACTGGGTCACCATTGTAGGCTGCGGGTGGCTCGGACAGGACTGGAGGAAGATTTTGTGTCTCTGAAAGCCGAACCACAGGCCCCGTCCACACATCTGAAGAGCTGTAATTAACCAAGGTCACCTCTGAGAACAACACACTGATGGAAGTTTATCAGCCTCCGCTTACACAAAGGACTAAAACCAATTGTGTGATGATTAGGTTTTCTTAACCAAAACTGCTGGTCTACTGGTGTGAGTAAAGCAAGTGATCTGCATAGTGATATTTTGGTTCTTTTGTAAAGAGCTCCCCAGTACACAAACACTGAAGGAAACACTTATTAAACACTTATTAAATTTGCATCTAGACATAGTGCTTTACAGGAACGGACAGCAAACTGAGATCCAATGAGACAACAATCTAACTAACATTGCTAATTTAAATCAGGTGTCTTTAATTATGCACTATGTACAAAAATGAAAATTACAAAAAAAAAAAATAATCATCATAATAATCATAATCATAATAGATCTGGAGCAGGAATCCCTCCAAGGAAAACTTATCATAGTTGTCATATGTTTTTTGTTTTTTGTTGTTTTTTTTCATGCATCCATTTGTCGATTTTTTTTTTAATAATATAGGGATTTTTTATTTTTACATAAGATAGATTATTATAATTTTTTTTTTAAGATCACGGAAAATGCTAAATTAAATATCTGATGTAATTTATATTAGCAATATCACACCAGTTGCAGTGTGATATGGCTGTATATCAGCACGGCTGTGATTCGGCCATAGGCAGAGGCTGCAGGTAATGACAGTGTGCTGATATCTATATCACACGGCTATGAGTGTGATATTGTGTTTATACAGCAGTTCGATGGTACAAGTTATATTAATAACAAAAACACAACAACAGATTCCACCACAGATTCAAATCTCAGTTTGAAAGTTTAAACCATCACTTTAGAACTAGAAGGAACGTTGAGTTGCTTCATTAAAAGCTTATATTGCATTACTGTATTAAAAGCTCCCTGTACGTTTGTAGAGTATTGTGAGAGAAATTGAGTAAGAAAGTGTGATTACCTGCATCTGATACAACATTCATTCTTCAGCTCAATCTCATATTCACAATAAAACATTAGTTAGAATTTCAAACTGCCAACACCCCCATTTGTTTTATTTTTTTTTTTACTGGGAGTCTCCCATATTCCACACCCATCTCCCGCCCCCTCCCGTTTTGTTATTTCTCCCAAGAAACTCCCGTAATATGAATGGCCCAAACCTTGTTATATGAATAATCACATCAATATATAATTACAAGGTTGTGCAGTTGCCACATCAACGCATCCTACACACACAATCGACACATCATACAAATTTCAACCCATTTGTGGCCCTCAACCTGGCAACCTACAATCCAGCTGCACTGTTGAAATCTGCACAGTAATGCAGGAAGTTGAATCAATAAGTGGTAGTCAGTGGTTGAAATGGGCGGAAAAGACTCGTAAGAATTTAATTGAATTTAAATTAATCTTGGAAGGCTTATCAACAATGCCCATGCCTTTTGCAAAGGGGGTCGCACTGATTTTAATGTTGGACACGTTGGGAAAAATGTTATTTTTTCAGCACATAAACGTAAATCACAGAGACACAGAAGAGCACAATGGCCATTTCGACCTCCATCACTAAGGGACGGATGAAGGCAGAAACCGTGTTAAGGCTAAGTTTATTTATGTGCAAATTTTGTTGTATCAGATTTTAAGGCCATAAAAATCTTAAAAGGTACAATAAAGTCTTAGTTATGATTCAGGAGGTCTTAAATTTGGGGTAGTTATTTTAAAGGTAATTTGGGGTCTTAAATATAGCCTACTTTATGATTAAACTGCAAAAAAGCTATGATTTCAGTGAATAATCATGAGCACTGCACGTTTGAGTCATTCTCTGCTTTTTGTACAACTGTTACAGGTAACCTGCGAAAACGGTGTTATTTCTGCAGTTCCAAAAGCGCCTCCTGCTGGCAGAGAATGAATATGCATATTTAATAAGCCTGTCTACTGTTTTTGTTGAGACCTAAGGAAAAAGTGTCCCATATTTTTAAGCAAAAAACATGCAGATTTGTAAATGCGAACTGTTGGATCGACAAGAAGATAATGCATTATAAAAATCTTAACAATTAAGACACTAAAATATATATTTATATTTTATTAAATTATTAAAACGGATTCATAATAACTGTTTAAAATAAAAAAATATATATAGTTTATCATTTTATAAAACTTTTTTGTTTTTGTGATCCAGTCGGATTCGAGGACCAGAAAGAGCTGTTTATAAATATTTAGATTTGCTCATTATGTGGTTGAATAATTAGAAAATTACAAATTAAATAACATATTTTCAGTCATAGACATACATCTGAATTACATTTGAATTATTCAATTAATTATATAGAGGGATATGTTTATATATTTGTAATTATGCCATATAGCATTTGATTCAGATTGAATTATTCAACTCAACTAATCTATAGGTTATGATGGATAATGAATATATTTTTTTACAATAAATTTATATCCTACCCCAAGGGTGTAGTTTTGACTAGAGAGAGAGAGAGACAGAGATATTTGTATTGTATATTAAATAAATGTACATTAAATGTTTATGTATAATAAACATTAAATGAAATGACCTAAAAGTGTACAATATGACACCTAAAAGAAAGAAAGCGAAATGAAGAAAGACCAAACAGGCTCATGAACAGGCTGCCTAAGGCTCATAAACTAGATTTATAAAATGCATATGTTGTGCATGATTTCTATATATGAAAATGCTTCAGTCATTTAGCGGCTCATTAACACCCGGAACCAGACTAAAACTTAATCCTCATGACCGCAGCTGCATTTGCTTGCTCTTTTTAAGGAGATGTTTTTCTGTGTGGCTCTGTGATCTGGTCCACCACAAACCGAGTCTGCTAATGGGCCTGTGGCCTGAGCCGCAACTCTGTAATCTCACTAATTGCTAATGTTGAACGATGAAACATGCATGAGCTTTTGTTCTGCCTCATGTCTGAATTCTTTCTCTTGTTCAGCAGAACTCTGATGACTCTCTCGCTCATTCTCTCTCTGTGCATTTTCTCCAGCTGCTAGAAATGGTCCATTAGCCAGCCCCATATTTCCCCTTTAGAATCCAATTTGTGGATGTAATTGCACTCACTCAGTTTTTTTTTCTTCTTCTTTTTTCTCTAATTGTTCTGCGTAGTTTGTGCAGTCATCTCACAGAGCGAGCCTTCAGTGTTTATTATAACAAACAGGGTCAAGAGTTTGATGGGGTAAGTCTTTCGCTGAAACATGCAAAGCGATACACGGTGACCTTTACCCTCATCATTTCTCTTTCCCCCGATGCAGGGTGTTAGATGGCAGTAAATATAAAAAAATAGGGGAAATAAGCATTTATGCAATTAAACGCAACTTTTTTTTAATTGATAAAAATAATAATAATAATAATCATAATCATATATAATCTATTATAGTATTTATTAACATTTTGAACCCATCTTTATATTTTTTTCTTTATTTATTTTAGTTTTAGTAATTTTAGTACTTCACCATAAACTTTTTTCAGTTATTTGTCAAGGCAGTATTTCTAATTTTCTAATACATTAAGTTTATCATCTAATATTTTTTTTTAGTTTGACTTTTAATAGTTTTAGTCAACAGTAACAACTGTTCTGGAGCCCCTGGTCACCATCCACTTTCATTTTATGGAACAGAGCAACATGAACATTCTTCAGAACATCTCCTTTTGTGTTCCAAGTAAGAAAGAATTTCATACAGATTTAGAACAACAATAGGCTGACTAAACAGAATGATAGAACCTTCATATTTGAGTGATTTATGTAATATTTTGTTTACTCTCCTACTACAAACATTTTCAGTACTGTTGGGTCACTTAAAGTGTTGTGTCGTAAGCAAAACCGATTGTGAAGCACTGAACTAAAGTACCCGCAGATTGACTGTTTGAAGTGGTGACAAGTATACCACAATGGAGGAAAGATTGAAGACAGAAGGATGAGAGAAGATGAGAGCCAGCTAGAGAAGAGAGAGGCCTAGGCCAGAAAGAAAAAACGATCTGCCTTTCATCTTTTTTATTACTTTCAGTCGTCTCCTCAAAAACTTACTGGATCTTTTGTCACTTCAAGAGGGCAAAGAAGAACTCACAGCACTGATTATGAATTCTGAAGTGGCGTGAAGGGATGACGCTCTCACACACGACGTCTGCGCAGGTGCTCAGGTGAGCAGAACTGAAATCCCCAGCAGCCCCGTCCCACAAACAAAAGGGGGCAGGTGGTCATCAGTGGAAGTCATTTGCATCCATCATGTTTTATGGATGCAAAGCTCTGGAGATAAACACTTCCTCCTGCACATGGCTGCCTCGGGGTGATGAAGAGAAGAACTGAATGTAAAGAGACATTGAAGAGCAGAGGTGATAGGAAACCTCGGTGAAGGGCAATCTTGCTGATATAGCTGATATAGGTTCTGTGAGACCTATTTGTGTGTGTGCAGTATGTGTCTTTGAGAGAAGGTTTAAACATATGTATGGTTGGAGGATTATGGAATAAAAAGGACCTGGTGTAGAAATGACTTGGGATTAGCAGCAAAATTCAGTCCAGAAGCACATGAGCTTGAGTCTTATCTGCGGTGCTCTGAACCAATCACAGCGCAGTTACTGCTGATGAGTTCATCATACACTTTGATTTGACTGGAATGGGTTCAGGCTTTTATGTACGAATAATAGTGCTTAAAAGTGTGTCCATTCTGTGCCACTAGTGGCACTAAACAATTTTAAAAATGTGCATTATTTTTGGGTTCATATTTGATTCATTTATATTTCAGGTTATAGATATGGACGCTTACACTTCAGTTACACTTGAATTGTAAACAATGTGTTGTGAGACAATGACATTTGCATTTAAAAGGCATTGATAGCAGTTTTGCAACTTCAAAATCTTCAACCATTAAAACTTTTGAATTGTTATTATTTTAATGATTCATGTAATAATAATAATAATAATAATACAAAATAATTTTGTCACCGTTTTCTGGCAATGGCCCATATCAAATAACAAAATGTACTGTTTTTGCAAGCCACTTTTTAACAGATTGATAAATAAATAAATATGAGAATATTAATAATAATAACAAATATAAATAAATAAATATTATTCTGTTACAAAAGTGATTAAAATTAAAATTACATGTAATTATACGAAGGCTCAAAAGTCTGGACTGGTAAGCTATATATATCTTATGCTCACCTATGCTGCATTTAATTTATTACAAATGCAGTAAAAAGTCATATTGTAAAATATTATTATAATTTGAAATAACTTTATATACTCTGTTTGAAATAATTTATTTTAATATATTTTAAAATGTTAAAATGTAGTCCTGTGATCAAAGCTGATTTTTCAGCATTAATCAGTCTTATCATGTAAGTAATCATGGTCCTTCAGAAATCTGTGATGACTGGGTGAAGGAGGAGCTGGAAACAAGTGTGAGTATGAACAATTTAATGAAAGCCAAACAAAACAAACAAGAATACAAATAACGCTGGGAAGATGACAATCCAAGATGGTGGAGAGACGGTGAGTAATCCAGATGGTGATGGTGAGTTGGCAGCAGGAGAGGATGGCACAGGAACTGGAATCGAGCCGAATGTCAGTGGCGATGCTTGTGAAGGTGCGATGAGTGGATGAGGTTCCGGGGGAAGACACGGACATCCAACGCAGAACACAGAAGCATAGAACAATTACCAGACATGAAACAACGCTCTCACAAACACAAGACGTGAGACAAGCCAAAATATAGGGAGAGAGTAACGAGTGACAGCTGCTGCTGATGACAATTAACGGAGATGCCCACAAGCATATCAGTGCTGACACGAAACACACAGACTTCACCACAAAGTGCAAAACCCAGAGATCATGGTTTACCATGACAGTACCCCGTCCCCCTCTAAGAACGCCTCCTGGAGTTCCCAGAAGGGCCTACCTGCTGATTGTAATCATCAATAAGGGAGTGATCCAATATGTCCCTAGCAGGTACCCAACTCCTCTCCTCCGGACCGTAACCTTCCCAGTCCACCAGCTACTGGAATCTTCACCCCCTCCGTCTCGAGTCCAGAATGCGATTAACCGAACAAGTCGGTTCCCCATCTATGAGACGCGGTGGCGGGGGAACCGGAGTAGGCGGATTAATACGTGCATAAAACACGGGTTTAATTTTGGAAACATGAAAGGCGGGGTGTATCCTCCTGTACGCTGGAGGTACTTTGAGTTGGACTGTCACCGGACTAATGATCTTGGTGATAGTAAACGGGCCAATAAATTTGGGAGCTAACTTGTTAGATACGGATCGCAGAGGAATGTTATTAGTAGAAAGCCACACTTTTTGACCCATGATGTAAACGGGAGGCTTTGACCGGTGGCGATCGGCCTTGCCCTTAGTGCGCTCCCTCATCCGGAGCAGAGTCTCGCGGGCTCTGGTCCAGGTGCGGTGGCACCTCTGGACAAACGCGTGAGCAGAGGGGATCGCGACTTCAGATTCCAGACTGGGAAAAACTGGTGGATGGTAACCTAAACTGCACTGGAACGGAGAAAGGCCCGTGGCTGACACTGGTAACAAATTTTGAGCGTACTCCACCATAGAGAGTTGTTGACTCCAGGAAGAAGGATTCTTGGAGACCAAACATCGCAACGTTCTCTCTAAATCTTGGTTGGCTCGCTCAGACTGCCCGTTACTTTGGTTATGATAACCCGAAGACAAGCTAACTGACGCTCCTAGCAATTTACAAAACTCTTTCCAAAATTTGGATATAAATTGAGATCCCCTGTCAGAGACCACGTCTACCGGGAGGCCATGAAGCCGAAAGACGTGATCTAGGACAGTGACCACTGTCTCCTTGGCTGTCGGTAATTTGGGCAAGGGAAGGAAATGTGCCACCTTCGAGAACCGGTCCACTACGGTCAAAACGACCGCCATGCCATTAGAGTGCGGGAGGGCGGCAACAAAATCTAGTGCGATGTGGGACCAGGGTCTCAAAGGGACAGACAGCGGTTGGAGGAGCCCATCAGGAGGTCGGTTAGATGACTTATCACCGGCGCAAACTGAGCAAGCCAAAACAAAATCGCGGACGTCACGAGCCATACGTGGCCACCAGAATCGTTGTTTAACTAACCTATTAGTTTGACTTATCCTTGGATGAAAAGCAACGTTAGAGCAGTGACCCCACTGAATGACTTCGGACCTTAACTCCTCCGGCACAAATAAACGGTTCGGTGGACAACCGGGCGGAGGTGTTACCCCTACTAAGGCCGTTTTGACCTTTGACTCGACCTCCCATACGAGTACTGAGACAACTACTTTCTCAGGTAAAATACACTCAGGAGTCACCGGGCGGGCAGAGGGATCAAAAAGACGTGATAAAGAATCGGGTTTGACATTTTTGGAACCCGGGCAGTACGATAAAGTATAATCAAAGCGACCGAAAAAAATGCCCACCGAGCCTGCCTGGAATTGAGTCTTTTGGCAGTTCTAATGTATTCTAAATTCTTATAATCAGTCCAAACAATGAAAGGTACCCCTGAACCTTCCAGCCAGTGACGCCACTCTTCTAGAGCTAATTTGACGGCCAACAACTCTCTGTTACCAATGTCATAATTGCGTTCAGCAGGAGATAACCGATGGGAAAAGAACGCGCAAGCCCCACCTCTGATGCGTCGACCTCCACCACGAACTGCCGTGTGGGATCAGGGGCCACAAGGATGGGAGCCGGAACGAAGCAGCATTTGAGGTTAGTGAACGCAGTATCAGCTGCGTCCGACCACCTGAACGGAGTACTGGGAGAGGTCAAGGCTGTCAAAGGTGAGGCTAGTTGGCTGAAATTGCGAATAAAACGCCGATAGAAATTGGCAAACCCCAGAAACCGCTGTAGGGCCTTATGGGAATCTGGAGATGGCCAGTCTATCACAGCCTTAACCTTGTCATGGTCCATACATATTCCTTTGGACTAGACGATATACCCTGGGAAGGGAACAGACTGTGCATGGAATATGCATTTCTCTGCCTTGACAAAAAGACCATTCTCAAGTAACCTCTGGAGCACTCGTCTGACGTGTTGAACGTGTTCCTGGAGAGATGAAGAAAAAATCAGTATGTCATCCAGGGAAACATATATAAACTGATCTACCATATCTCTCTACACATCATTAACGAGTGCTTGGAAAACCCCTGGCGAGTTGGAGAGCCCGAACGACATCACCAAGTATTCAAAGTGCCCTCTAGGGGTATTAAAGGCGGTTTTCCATTCATCCCCCTTCCTGATGCGGACCAAATGATAAGCTTTACGTAAATCCAATTTTGTGAATACGGATGCTCCCCGTAACCTCTCAATAGCTGAAGACATGAGTGGTAATGGATAGGTGTTCTTTATCGTAATGTTGTTCAGCTCTCGGTAATCAATACAAGGTCGCAGAGAACCATCCTTCTTACCCACAAAAAAGAATCCCGCCCCCGCTGGAGAAGAGGAAGGGCGGATGAACCCAGATGCCAAGGAATCAGAAATGTATTTCTCCATGGCCTCCCTCTCTGGAATAGAAAGAGAGTATATTTGCCTTTAGGCGGAGACTTACCTGGCACTAAGTCTATGGCACAGTCGTAGCAACGATGCGGAGGAAGAGAAGCAGCACGGGACTTACTGAACACCTCCTTCAGGTCCAGATACTCTGCGGGCACGTTTGATAATACCATGTTCTCCTTCTGAAAGACAGAGACAGGGACAACAGGACAAGCAGAAACCAGACAAGACTCATGACAACTTTCACTCCACAATGTGACTGTGTTGGAACCCCAATCCACTTGTGGATTATGTTTCATTAACCAGGGGTGACCTAAAACAATGGGAGCTACGGGAGAGTCCATGAGAAAAAAGGATATGGTGTCGCAATGATTGCCTGAAGTGAGCAGAGTGATGGGTTCAGTGTAGTGGGTGACATGAGGCAGTTCCTGGCCGTTGAGTGCGGTGACATGGATGGGAAGAGACACAGGCAGTACAGGAATGTTCAGGTGACGTGCAAGGAGTGAGTCGATGAAATTACCCTCGGCTCCGGAGTCCAGAAGGTCGTGACAGTCGTGTGTGTGATTCTCCCACCGCAGTTTCACCGGAAGGAGAGTCGATGATGTTGTTGAGGACTTCCCAGTGGAGATCCCACCCGATAGTAGCCTCATCTTTACTACCGGGCTGGCTCTTTTACCGGGCAGGAATAGATGGTATGTCCTGAGCCTCCGCAGTACAAGCATAGTCCTTGGGACCTCCGCCGCTCTCTCTCCCTCCGGGACAGCCGAGCTCTACCCACCTGCATGGGTTCGTGGTCGTTGACGGGACCGACCGTGTTCTCTCGACTCGAGCGGCCCCTTTCCGGAGAGATGGGATGGCGTGTAGGACTGGTCTGTCGACCCAGACGATTAATCCGGGCATCAACTCGTAGGGCTAGGTCGATGAGACCGTTGAGTGTGGGGGGCAGCTCAAGGAGGTAGATCTCCTTTTGAACACGGTTGGCCAGCCCATGCAGGAATCGATCCCACTGCGCCACCTCGTTCCACTGGCACGCGGCCGCCAGGGTGCGGAACTGAATAGAGTAATCCGTGACAGAGGAGGTCCCTTGATGTAGGTCTGTTGTAGTTTTCTGTAGTTTTCTGGCACCGGAAGTCGCGGCTCTGACCGGAAATGTTCCTGGGGGGTCTCCTGGGGGAGAGGTGAGCTGATGGATCTGCTGGGTGAGCTTGGACACCTGTGCCACCAGCGCTTGGATAGCGCGTCCGGTGTTAGAGATGTTCGGCTGCTGCTGATCCATGCAGTTGACACTGTGGTGAATAAAGTCAGTTAAAGAGGTGGTGCTCGCTGCTTCCATTTTGAGGTGAGAGCGTTCTGTGACGACTGGGTGAAGGAGGAGCTGGAAACAAGTGCGAGTATGAACAATTTAATGAAAACCAAACAAAACAAACAAGAATACAAATAACGCTGGGAAGATGACCATCCAAGATGGTGGAGAGACGGTGAGTAATCCAGATGGTGATGGTGAGTTGGCAGCAGGAGAGGATTGCACAGGAACTGCGGGGAATCGAGCCGAAGGTAAGTGGTGATGCTTGTGAAGGTGTGATGAGTGGATGAGGTTCCGGGGGAAGACACGGACATCCAACGCAGAACAACACAGAAGCATAAAACTATTACCAGACATGAAACAACGCTCTCACAAACACAAGACGTGAGACAAGCCAAAATATAGGGAGAGTAATGAGTGACAGCTGCTGCTGATGACAATTGACGGAGACGCCCACAAGCTAATCAGTGCAGACGCGAAACACACAGACTTCACCACAAAGTTACCAACCGTGACAAAATCACTCTAATACGATTAGATTAGGTGCTCAAGAAAATTTCTTATTATTATAAATATTGAAAACCATTATCCTGCTTAATATTTTTGAGGAAATATAGATACTTTTTTTAAGAATAATTTGTTGAACCGAATTTCAAAAGCACAGCATTTTTTTATTTTATTATTTATTTATAAAAGTTAAAGTAGTCCATATTGTCAGTTTGAGTAATTTAATGTCTTTGCTAAATGAAAGAATGAATGAATCAATCAATCAAAACTTCAGTGCACTTCAGGCAGCTGTGGCCTAATGGTTAGAGACTTGGATGGTCTCTTAGGGCTTCCATACTTACACCCTTAGAGGACAAAACAAGGGTACACGTCCTGCCAGTAGAGCGACGCTGTGTTTTCAATAGTCAAACCCTGCACTGCAATAATGACCCACAGCTGTACAGAGCCACTCTAAGCAAGGACAAGCCCGGAGTTTAAAGAAAACCAATTAGTCTTCAGACCTGTCTTCCCTAGTTATTATTCCTGCTCAACAGGGAAAGATGAAAAGGTCAATTACACTCTGTCGTGCAAACACCATCTAGGGAGTTTTGAGATGCATTCTTTGTGCTTTTATTCAGCATTCAAAATTATTCCGAAAAAAACATACTTTTAAACTTTGAATGTCAGAATGAAATATCTGCGCACATGCATGGGGGGGGGGGGGGTATTTTTTTAAAAACTTTAATAAAAACAAAAAAAGGAAAGAAAAATAATTCTGTTTCGACAAATGTGACACTTCCTGCATGAGAATGGCACACATATTCTGTGAATTCAGTCAGTACATGAGGAAATAAAAAATTTACCATATTATAAATGTATAAATAAGAAAATAAATTAAGAAAAAAAAAGAACTGAAAAATGAAAAATGTCTCAACTGAAGATCACAATTAAAGGAGTGATTAATATATAAACAGACTGATTGGTTACTGGACTAAATTACAGGATTAGATTACAAAAAGAATGTGTCATTTTTATTTTTATTTTTATTTTTTTATAATTCTTGCTTGTCAATGTATCAGGCATGCTTCTTTTCTCGAACAGTTTAAATGTGATCTCCTTATCAGCAGTCTATCATTTAGGTGCCACAGACTTTACAAATTGCCACATCTTTAAAATGAAGCTCATAGATCATATCTGATGCTAAACGTGCAAAGATAAAGTGTTCTTAGAAATGCAGTAAAAGGGCTCAAATCAATGAGATATCCCACTTCTGAGACAGCACGTCTCGGAAGACGAGGTCGTTTAACCTTGACGTTAAATGCTAAATATCCAATTTATGTTGGTAGGAGAGCTCAGCAGCGGGGCATCTTAATCCTCTCTGACTGAGAGATGAATGCTAGTGCAGTTTTGTGTGGGTTCAGGGGTGGCAAAGGAAATCAAATTCAAACACCTCCCTCTCTCTCTGAGCGAGAGTCTCATGTCTTTGAACTCTCTTGGTGATGGAAGTTTATAGCACAGAGAAATAGGGTTGTCAGTCACAGTCTTAATGTTGTCCGGAAGGCCACTTAGGGAATGTGAGCAAGACTGTAATGAAGTTGTTGTAGTGCAACAAGTTGTAACAAATTGATGGTCCTGGTTAGAGATACTTACGCAAACACCTCAGTATTACACACTAATCAGCCACAACATTGGCCACAAACACAGTGTAAAGTTTCAGGAGTGCAACTAAATATGGGAGTGAATCCACTAAATAATAATTTGGTGTGTGAATGGAACAGAACTCACTCTTGAAACTGCAATGATTGACACCACGGCTATCCGTTATATTTCTAACCAAAGTAATATTATGGTGACTAAAGGCTAATTACGTTCAGTGATTTGAACTAAACCACTGTCAACAGAGCTGTTGTGTTTTGTTTATGTTTTAATAACTACTTCACAGGGCGCGCTCTTAAAGGGTTGTCATGTCCACTTATTATAAGCAACATTTATTAAGCGTCTTGGTTGTGATTGGCTCATAAAGCAATCCAGTTTATGGAGTTAATAACACAGGCAGGTGCAGGTCACTATATTTTGATATCTACTTTATTTTCCAAGATAACCTGTTTGGATTTTAGTTTGTTATGGACTAGTTGTTTTTTTCTTGATTGTAAGATCTCACAACACTAATGATCCCAAACGTACCCTGTGATTTCTTGCACTGCACATACAGAAAAGACACAACTCTGATACCCATTTAAACATCTTTAAAAACTAGTTGTTCTGTTCGGTTCCGTAAATACTGCTTAATTTTTTTCAATTCGGTTGTAGTATACGATTGTCCTTCCAGTAAATTCCAGTAAAAACTGAACTGTGTGTGTACAGAACAAGATTAAGCACTAAAAGGTGACAACCGAAATTACCTGCAATGTGTACTTGGTCATTGTCATGTTCTGTAGGTCCCTTTCGTGCTCCCAAAACAGCTTTGATACGTCGAGACTCCACAAGACCTCTGAATATATCCTGTGGTATTTGGCACCAAGACATCTTGCAACATCTGAATTCAGTCATCACTAAACTGACTTGAGCTGAATAACAAATGACAATTTTGCCCTTTGTAGAACTTCTTATTTGGTTTATTTTTACAATATGGTGTATTTTTCAGAAATAACAAGGCAGAGCCACTATAGGCCCAATTAGGACATCGCATGTCCACAGTTCCCTTTCAAGGGAACTTCGAACTGCGTCCTCTAGGGGTCGCTATGGGGAACACCTCGTTGTGACCCGTGTCTGAAGCATACAATCTGCGTGCATTGTGAGTGTTTTTGCAATGAAAAAGCTCCGTTCTCATTCATCTCTCTTTCCGATGAGAAAAAAAAGGAAAAAAGGCAGCCATCTGCCATCGGGATCAGGACCCACCAATGTAGAGACACGGAGGAGAATGAGCTCATGAGAATACAGGTGGATCTGTCTGAATGGTTTAAAGAGGAAATTTCCCTTTCGCACTCGTAATGGCGGCGGTTGAGACAGAGCCTCAGGAGGATGATGTTATATCTTTAACACTTTCTGATACTGAGGTTAGTGCTCTGCTGGGTTTTTTCCCAGGAAAAGCAGGAAATATTTGAGGATGGTGAAGAAGCTGAGGCTGAGCCTTCTCAATTCTCCTGCCCTGCGTATGTAAAGCTGTTGGAGGTTATGTATTGCACCACGGCAAAGTTGACTTGCCATGAAAGTGCGCTGACAAGTTGACACTGTGAGGCCACAAAAAAACCCCTCCAGCTCAGGTGAGCCTTCCATTTCTGCATGATCTCCATACAGAGATCGAAAAGAAATGAAAGAGGCCATTTTCTTCTTGCATCCATCGGTTTTGGCATAAGAGTCGATGCGTGAAAACGGCTATGAGAGGATGCCCCCTGTAGAAAGAGCTTTCTTTCTGCGGGGGAGACTCCTCTCTTAATCTCCCTCCTTGCCATCTAAGCCCCTTCAAGAAATACATCTCGCTTAAATGGCAAGGCATAGGCAGCAGCAGGTCAGGCTGTGGCTTTATTATACACGATGGTGGTGCTTCAAGCATATCAGACTGATCTGCTAAGAGACCTGGATAGAGGCGATGGCCTTTCTTCTGATCAGGTAGCCGAGCTGCACTGCACCACAGATCTCTCTCCAGGCTACCAAGCTGGCGCCTCTGCCATGGGCAGGACTATGGCGGCCATGGTGGTAGCGGAGAGACATCTGTGGATGAACCTGAACTTTTCAGTATTTCCGTTGAGACGGTGATCAAGAGGTTGAGGGAGATGAAGGGGAGCTCCGCTGCTTTCAGATCATTCATTCCACGAAGGTCCAGGTCTGAGCCCGAACAACATAGGGGTCCTGGCCTGTCTCCATTTGAGGATCAAAGACGGGCACAAGAAGGCTCCTCCCCCACCTGTGGGCAGGGTTAAGAGGAATCGTGGGTCACGAGGAGGTGAGCAGAACCTAAGGGATGTGATCCAGACGAGGCAGCGTTCTCATCTGAATCAGAGTGATACCGAGGTATCTACTCGTTCCCTTTAGGGATTTTTAACTTCTGCTTTTATCCTCCCCTTCCTAATTACCCTGTAACCACCAGCTCTCCACCTGATCGAGGTTAGGTGGAAACCTCTCACATAACAGTCTCCTATGCTGGACCTATAATGTTTTTGGCTGGTTCTATGTTCATAGCAACCACCTTACTGATGGTCCGGACTAAAAGGAGGCGCCCCTTGATCGGGGCTCCAGTGCAGGAGGGTGGGTGAGTATGTAACCCTTTCTGTGTATACTTATGTGTATTAAATTGCTGGTGGTTATGTGTCTACTAATGAACTCTGTGAGTTTAATTTGCAGTGCTCAGTAACAGCGTTCACTAAACACTCGCCAGCACCAGCCATCTGACTTCATGTTCCGGTATTAGGCAGCTGAGATCACAGGTTTCTGTGGGAGCCTCCTTGATCATCAGGCCTAGCACAGCACTGCAGGGAATTTCATGGATGTCGGCCAGGTCACCCTGAGGGGTCTCCTGGCCGCTTAGTTGTGCTGTTGCATCCAGCGGGAAGTGGAGGTGGTAGTTACAGAAGTCTTCTTGTATATGCTGCCTCAGGTGATGCTTCGTAAAATTTTAGCTTGCCTCTCCCTTGCAGTTCAGCACCTCTGCGATGCTTAGGAACCTTTAGGTACACACGCTAAGCTCTGTGTACTTTCTGAAAACCACATGGTGGTGAGTGTGCACGTTGAACACTTTGTGCACTTTCTAAAATCCACGTAAGTGGTAAGTCTGCATGTGCTTTCTGAAATTCTGTGTGGTAAGTGTTACCAGCTCTGCCTCGTTCTCTTTCTTGAGATGATTAGACCTTGGTTCCTTGGGCTCCATTCAGCCAGTGTGTATTTGTTTATACACTTCAAGCATCACTTCCCTCAACATGAGGGGAGATTTGGGTGATTCTTGTGGTAGTTTAGCAGCGCTCCCCTTTTCCAAGAAGGGTCGCCTATGAGCCCGCTACTCTGAGCTCAGAGTTCTCCTCTCATATCATTCTCAGTTTTTTTCCCCAGAGCGCTCCAGTATTATTTCCACAGTTCGAGTTGATGACTCTAAAACATACTGTTTTGAGATGCACCATTCTATCTATTAGCTGCTCTGTCAGAGTGCCACGAGAGCCCCTCCTCAGAACAGTTTTTGAAAATCCATGTTATGGTAAGTGTGCACATGAAGTCTTTGCACCCATTCTGAAATCCACACTGTGGTAAGTTCGCACGCTAGTATTCCGCATTCTTTCTAAAATCTTATATGGTGAGTGCTTCGCGCGGTTGCTTCGTCCCCTTTCTTGAGTTGGTAAAAGCCCCGTTTATCTTGGGCACCACTCCACCTATGTATCCTCGGATACCTATCTAAACAGGGGTGTTGCTACTAGAGATCTGTTGAGACAGCTCTTTCAGCAAGCTTATGCGAAAGCTAGCGGTAGCCCCTGTGTGGCAGGTAAGACTTAGTATAAAATGCTAGGTTCTTAGCAGTATCCCTTACCTGATTCCAAGCCTTCAGCTCTACCCCGGGCCGAGGCCCTAACAATTAAGTTGGGTATGTAGCTTAAGCCTTTGGCCGTAAGGGGTACTGTCACAGACAGCAGTCTAAACGTCCCAGGGGCAACTCCCATGGAAATGGTAGAGTTGGTACTTAGTGTTTGTCCATGATTCTGGTCTTCACTCCCCTCACCATGGCGGTGTGGGTATACTGTTCCCCATAGAAACCCTAGAGGATGCAGTTCAAAGTTCCCTTGAAAGGGAACGTCTCAGGTTATGAATGTAACCATGGTTCCCTGAGTAGGGAACGAGACACTGCGTCCTCTAGCTTGCTGCCATGCTTCGGACGCAAGCTTCAGAAGAAGAAGTGAATGACGTGTTCTCCCGGTGACTGTTATAGTCGCGCCGGTAGTGATGTCAGAGGCTGTCGCCAGCCAACAAGTTGATGTTTTTTCAATGTATGCTTCAGACACGGGTCATGACGAGGTGTTCGCCATAGCGACCCCTTGAGGACGCAGTGTCTCATTCCCTACACAGGGAACCATGGTTACATTCGTATTCTGAGACGTTTTTTCTAATGTTTATAGTGTACAAGTCTCTCTAACTGAATGAAGGTGTACTCCTTATACCCAAATAAAAATAATCAAGATTATTGTCATTTTATTACACGGCTCTGTGTAATACTTGATTCTGACAGGTCAGTTGCAACATTCAAAGGTATGTTATCCCTCTATAACAACCGGTAAAAGCTAATAACACAGACTCATCCTGGTAACAGCAGTCAGCACTGTACTCTTGCTTGAACTATGTTTTTCTTGGTGGAAGATTTGAGTTTGTTTAGCTAATAGAATATGAAAACTCGATTCAAAATGGTGTACAGTTATTTAATTATGTCATCCTGGTATGGAGGACTCACTCATCTTTCATACAAACGTAGCTGCTGCCATTTTGCAACTATTTATTTGTACAGTGTAATGCATTATAAGAGAACTAACAAACTGGTAAGGTTTTAAAACTTTTTAGTCTTAATTCTTTTATTTTTGTGTTGAAATGTTGTGTAATAAGTGGTTTGACAGCACTGATTCCCTTAAATGTCTGTCTAGTTTAAATTTGCTGCTTGCTCGCAACTGCTATGTTCACGAAGGCTTTGCGTTCAAATATTTCAACTCAAATCAATATTTTGTGTCCAATAATTTACTTATGTGGCCGTGTAATAAGCGGGATAATGTACATCCAGCCAGTTGTTATCTCAGAATAAACCCCTTCAGCCCTGGTTTATTCTGAGAGGACAACTGGCTGGATGTACATTATCCCTTACTTAATGTTTCTTTTTTACAGAATTATTGCACTTTTACATGAGTACAAATCAAGAGAACATCAACTTGCATGGTTTGCTCATCGATTTAGTTGCAGCAACTACAAACAGCCATGTGAAAGAAAACAGACAAGCTGTTTGAGCTGAATATCTCAATAGAGATCACTAAACTCCAAAATATATGTTTGTCGATGTTCAGCTCATCAGCGTTTTTTTTTTTTGTAATGTAGAGAGAGTGTGCACATGGTTGCCAGGTTGGGAAGATTAAGTACCACTGGGCAGAAAATTTATTGATTTTAGAAAAATTCTCTGATTGAAGGATTTGAATTCATCTGGAAACTGCAACCATGAACGCTTGTGGAGGCTTGATATCAATGCAATATAAAGCAAATGACAAATTGAATTGAGGTTAAATAACCAGTTGGCAAAAATATCAGACGATAATGCTTAAAAAAAAAAATGAGACAAGCTGAAATCGTGATCCAAATTAAAATATGATATATATAGCATACGGAGCCCCACACATGACATGCAGGAAAAAATATAAGGCTAAATCGTGTGCACGATTTTCTAATTCGTTCGTTCAATGTACTAAAACGTGCACGCGATTACTATAGTGTTCCCTCAATTTACTATTACGTTCACTCGATTTATAAATTGTGCACATGATTTACTAATTCATTCCCTCGATTTGATAAATCTGTGAAGCTACTTTGACAGATTCTGTATTGTAAGTGATACAGAAATGAAGGTGACTTAACTTGACTTTTTTATTAGTAGCTTGTGTGGTTAACTGCCTTTTCAAAAGGGTAGCATGCTGTAGTTGTACTGCTTTAAATTGTGAGTAAAGTCTTAGTCTTGGCTGACCATCTCAGTTGACATAGTAAAAACAAAGAGGGAGAAAAAATTATTCCGCTGACTGACAGACAAGCACATTATCCAGAAAAAAATAAACATTCCCTAGTCGCTGGTTTGTTCATTTTTATGGTCAGATGACTGGAGAATGGGTTTAGCTGGTTTGTCAGGTCTGTGGCACAGAACATGAGTCCAGAGGAAGAAATTACTCCAGTTTTCTGGGTCTCAATCGTAACAGCTCAGCACTGAGCAGATCTCCAGTTAATCCTGACAGGACAGGAAAGCTAGCAGAGACAGCTCTATACCGCACTGCTCACTACACATATAAGTGCATTTGCCAACACGCCTACAGAGCAACATGGGGCTTAATGAGAAATCACTGATTCTTCCACCCTAGCCGCACATTAGTGGTATCAGGTCCGTTTCTAAGCATAGTCAAAACAGCACGACCAACAGGAGGGGGACGCCAATAAACATGAGTACTGGCACTACATTTTAGCAGAGTTGTGATATAGAGAGTGGAACGGCCAGGGCCGTAGCTGGGGTCAGTGGGGCCACGGTGCAGGTTGTACCAGTGGGCCCTGTTTTGAAATTGTCTAATTTATATGTTCATTCTATTTATTTATTTGTGCTAATTGCACAATGTTTAAGTTGTTTCATGTTTGTAGGTGTACAGGTACAGAAAACAAATAATTAAATATAAAATAGCACTGCATAGTCTTCACTGTTAAAATTAAATTAATTGTCAAACCAAAATGTATTCAGACACCTTCAACATTTCTTACATTATCACAGTTTATTTGCTCAAGTTTATAAAATGGTACTAAAATATAAGAAATCAGAGTTGAACTGTCAGAACAAATTCATCTTGATAATATCAGATAACTTTGATAGAAAGATATGTAATGGATAACAATCAAACCAAACTTCAGACAACTGTTAGTATGGCAATATTGAACTTTCAATACTTTGTTGAACAATTACCAAGCAATGCTTAATTCTGTTCAGTCTGTGGTGTGAAAAGGTTGCATTAGCAATAAAAGAAGAAAAAAAAACACATAAGCAAACCATGAGGTCAAAGTGTCTGAATAATATTTGGTCCCATTTTTTTTTTCTATCAATTTCACTAGTTGTCCACTGTATGAAGTTCTTTTGGTGTATAATATGTCACAGTTCGCTTTATTTTGCTATACTCACTTACCTAAATTAATTATAGTGCCCTGCACCTATTAAAACTTTTTTTAAATAATATATGGTGTCTGAATAATTTTTGGTTTGACTGTGCACTCATTCTTGTTAAAACTACGGAGTAATTCAGTCAAGAGCAGTGAGTGATTTTCTTAATTAAATGTTCTTGGATTAACATAACAGCAGCCAGTAGCTAAATAAGGTGTGGTCACTTTAAGAGACAATGAATGCATCCAATATAATACACATCCGATTTTTCTCAACTGTTTACTTTTACTTAAGACATAACCAACAGTTTTTTCGAATATACTTTCCAAGACGGGTATTTTGACATATTTTGTATGTGTTTGTTGGCACAAGAGCAAAAAGAGGCGAATTCTGTGTTCAAGTGTTTTGAGATGCCTTTCTCTGCTTGAGCCCTAAATGCCAGAGCACCGCGGTGCTGAATTGGGCTTTTTCACATTCTTTTCTGTTTGTTTAAACTGCAATTTATATTTGTTCGTTCAGGTGCAGGAGGAAGTCCGAGGAGAACTTCGCAAAGGAGAGCTTGGTTCAGTGTCGCTGTCTGTGAGATGCGGCTCTGCGTGCGCACCGAACACAGCGCGCGAGTAACCAGTTCAACTTTCCGTATCTTGTGTTTGAATGATTTAAACTCTATTGAATATTTAAATTGGAAAGTGGCCATGCTTAAAAACATATGAAAATGATAAGCTTTCATGACGACACGCAGCAGTCAACTGTCCTGATCGTCTTTTTAGGCTAGCCTCAGCCAGACGGTTGAGATCGCCGGGGGCCCCCACTCATCCGTGGGCCCCTATAATCGTCACCACCTTTCACCCCACTTGCGTCGGCCTTGGGAACGGCCACCCTGAAATATGATTGCTGCCCCCACTGGATGCCCCAACATCACTGGACTAGAGCAACGTCAATTCTGACGATGCCTTTATGCCATTGGATCAGAACACTGTCAATTGCAGCCTGACTGCTGCATGCAAAGTTTGCATTTGGAGTGCTCAACAACACCATGAGATCAATGGGTTCTGTCAATCCATTGGCAAGGTAAGGTTGTTTTTTTGTTGTTGTTTTTGCCATGCAATAAAGTTCAAAGGCCAATTTAAAATATTGGTATTTGGTAAGTGAGTTATTGGTAAGTGAGAAGTGCACAAAATCAATATTTTGTTAGGGCAGTATGTGCATTTTTCCACCAATGCACTATTAAAGGATCGTGGTGTAATATTCACATATTAAACTTTAACGACAAATTAAAAAATACTGGTATAGTAAAATTTGTTAATTCACAATATCAATACATCCTTTATTAAAGGTGTAGCATGGAGTCAGAGACATTCGGATCCATATGCTGTAGTTTATTAAAGAGAATGGTCAGACAGGCAGAATTCAGGTAACAGCATCAGGTGTGTCGAGGGATATCCAGAATCAATAACAATAACAAGCAGAGGTCGGGGCAGGCAGCAGAGAATCACAGTCGGTATAAACAATCCAAAGTCAAACACGTAAGGAACAAACACTAGGAAAATGCATGGAAATGCCCGACAGAACTAAACAAGACTTCGCACTTATTGAGAGTCCAAACACAGTTTATATAGGGGAGTGGTAATGAGGAACACCTGGTGGTTATTAGCCCTGAGCATGGGATTCTGGGAAATGGAGTTGGGAATGGAAATACAAGAATGCCAGAGTCCTGAGTGGAGTGCCCTCTATTGGAGTTCATGGGCACTCCAGCTGATGATGCTGACAGAAGGGGTCATATGATGTTGCTAAAAAGAACATAATTTTGTGTATTTGGTGTAATGCAATGTGTTGATGTGGATTAAGGTTGAATTTATTTTTTTTTTCATATTATTTACATTATTTTAGCTCAGTTTCCTTTCTGGAAACGCGTTCTGTCTTTGTGCTTGAAAATTCCGACATGTAAATACCAAATCCCTCATGGCACAGGCGCAACTGACTCTTAAAAGGAATGGGAGATGAGACTCTGATTGGTTTTTTGCACAGTATGGCCCCAAAACACCCATTAATCATTAAGAGAATAGGGACAACCCATTAAGACCATGCGCCCGGGCGCACCGACCATTTTCCTATCGTTAAACTAGCAAAAGTGGATTCGGACACACCCTGAGTGCACCTGCACCATGCACTTTAGACCATGCACTTAGATTGTAAAAATAGGGCTCATAGAGGGAAGAGCATGACTTTAATTAAAGGGGAAGTTAAAGCGTCAATGAGTAACAAGGGAAATAAATAGCTGTGTTCTGATTACTTTTATGTGACTGTTCAAGTTTTTATTTGTAGTTTGGAGTAACATAGGTTTGAATGAGATAATAATGCAAAAACGGACACTTTAAATTAGGGTTCCTTAAATCTTGTCCTAAAGGGCCAATGCACTGCAGAGTTTAGCTCCAACGCCTTATCAAACTTACCTACCTGAGATTTTCTAATGATTCTGAAGACATTGTTTAGCATGCTCAGGTGTGTTTGATTAGGGCCAGATCTAAACTCTGCAGGAAAGAAATTATGTGTGATGACAATTGCTTAGCAACTAGGGATTGCACAAAACTGTTTATATATATTTTATAAAGTGGCTACACCACTGTATTACAGATGATAAATGCTGTACATTATAGTGTCATTACTATGTCAAATCACTTGTCATAAACTCATGATAAATCACTGTTTTTTCTAATGAAACAATGTCCAACAGTGACACCAGCAGGTAAAGTTACAGCGGTAGTCTGCATCTCTCTTGCTTACCTTGAGTCCACTGAATTTTAAAAGACCCATTAAAGCAAGTGCTTTGAGTTTGGTGGTGGTAATTTAGAATGAATGGGGAAAAGTCACGTGAGAGGAGGCAATTCTTCCATCGCAATATGATTGGATATGACTGGTTATGTTTTTCTGTGATTGGTTCACGCAATAAATCCTACCTCTTCCCTGATAGCACGCGTATATCTCAGAGATGTCTTTTGATGTCTACATTTACATTTTCAAAATACATTTTTTGCTCATCTGCAATACATCCATAGTTTCCTATCAGATGTCAAATAGACATTTAGAAGATGTCTTTTATTTAAGATGTTTTTGAATTAGTATGTATAAATTACATCCTAAAGACGTCTATCAGATGTTTGGACACAGCAGATGCTTTCCAGATGAAGCGATCTTTAACAGACATCTTGTAGACGTATATATGTGTGCATTAGTGAATTGGTCCAAGTAAACATTATGACCAACATAATGGGAAGACTAATTTAAAAAAGTAAGTAAACACACTTAGATATAACCACATTGTTATGTCAAAATAAGACATAAAATGGCGTGAATACATGATCTGTGGGAGCATGGGTCTAGAGTAGACTAAGACATCCCTCACCCACCCCACACACTTGTAATAAAACATAAATTCGTCCACCACACCTTTTTTTTTAGGCAAAAAATAATAATTGTTAGTAGTTTTTAATAAAAAAAATTGTCATTAGGAAAATAAAGGAAAAATTATTGGTTATTGAGTAAGAGTATAAAAGTAAGATATGAGACAACATAATAATAAAAGAGCATTTCAGTTAGCCCAAAGTTCCTTTATGGGAGTTTTTAGTGAGTAATCAGCTTGGTGAAATTTTAAGTAAATCTGTCACCAATATTTACATAGCTTTGATGATGATCTGAGAAATTTGTTGTTTTGGAATAAATGTTTAACAAATTTAAAAAAAAAATACCACGCACACATAACTGATATATATATATGTGTGTTTGTGTGTGTGTGTGAGCATGTGAAATTGTGTAAAAAGTGTATCAATGTTGCTATTTAAGATTCAAGTGTTTACATCATCAGTTTTATGTTATTTTGTATAAGCTTAAATGATCTTGTTTGGGAGTGGGATGGGGGACACAAAGAGGGATTTTGCCTTGGGCATCAAAATGGCTAAAAACGGTCCTGGTGGTGCTGATGAAGCAGCAGTGATGTCCAGATTTGTGCTGTAGCCCTGTCATCCTCCAGCAAAGAAGGGCAGTGGGCCAGGCTGCTGCAGAGAGACACGCCACATACATTTTTCATTACCTTTAGCAGCTCAAGGCAAGAGGCTCAGATACCAGAAAGGAAAGTCAAGCAAATATGATCAAAGAAAAATGCAAATTTCACTACAAAATTAATATTTAAAAGGGGATTAATATTTATATGGGCACATTTGTTGTTGGAGTTTTCATTTTGGCATTACAGTGGTTGCTAGGAAGGTCTAGGTTTGTATAGGCCTATTTTTATTTTCAAAGCTATTTTGTTTGTGTATAAGGTTGGAGGTTTATATCATATTAAATAAATGTTGTGTTGGATTGCTACTGTTCATGGCTTATGGAACCGAATATTTAAAGAGTTTTTATGAAAAACAGTTGGGTACAAAAGACACAGAAAATTAATAAAAAAATATCTATATTTATATAACTATATATATATATATATACTATACACTTAAAAAATAATAGTATTTTAAAAAGGGTTTCACGTCATACCGAACAATTCTGTTTCCCCAAAGAACCTTTCAGTGAACAGTTATTAAAAGAATAAATGGTTATTTTAAGACCTGTCAACTGAAATGATATTGGAGGAACCAAAATTGGTTGTTCTTATGGCATTGCTGCCATCGTTTCGAAACCTTTATTTTTAAGAGTTCATGGAACTGTTCACTGAAAGGTTCTTTGTTATTTTTAAGACAGTACACTATGGAAAACACTATGATATGTGATAAAAAAAAATATTTAACTCTGCTATACTTAGGTCTTTAATCAAATTTATGACATTGATCATATTAATTTCTTTGGCCTTGCTTCTGCACAAGATGATCCTGGTTGGAGAACATGATCATCAAGTTTTAAACGTGGAGTTCAAGCTGCTTGAATGCTGGTGTTGTTAAAGCAAAAGAGAACATCATAGGTACTTTTATGATACTGAGAAAAAAATGTGTGTGTGTGTGTGTGTGTGTATAATATCAAAAGGATTAATTTAATTAATACTTTTATTCAGCAATGATGGATTAAATTGATCAACAGTGATGAAGACATTTATAATGTTAGAACATTTCAGTTTCATATAAACACTATTGTTTTGATGTTTATTCACCAAAGAATATTGAAAAAAAAGTATCACTGTTTTCACAAAAATGTATATTTTTAATATTTAATATTGTTTTCAGCATTGATAATATTAATAATAAATGTTTCTTAAGCAGCACATCAGCATATTATAATTATTTATATAGGATCATAAAGGGAATTTTTTTATATATATTATTTTAAAATGTAAATACAATTATTTTAAAATTTAATAATATTTTGCAATACTAATTTAATTATTTGTAATAAAATGTATATATTAAATAGCTTTATAATGAAAATTCCTGATTTGGTGGCTGACTGCATTGGTTTAGAAGACAGAAAATTAGATTTGAATACAGAGAGATTCATACAGCACCAGATCTCATCACTCTACCTATTCGATCTCAGTCACCCAAATTCTAATCCAAAATACCTGCTGTACCTCATCAAGACTAGACTACCAATAAATAGCTGCACATCCCAAACACTGGCTGTCTGGTCTCGCTGATGACTTATGTGCGTTGCCTACCCAACTACTCACCTGTGGATCTTCTGCCTTCTTTAGACTGTATTCATCTTCTGTCTTCTTCTCAGTGGACCGTTCTTCCCCTGCACTTACCAAGAGAATTAAAATATACACACAAAAAAATTATAAGCTTAGAGACTTATCTGCTTGCATTCAGAATTTCTGTCAATAAACACAATTAACACTATCAGAGAGTCTCTTCTTTTGTGTTGGTGACACCTCTATAACTGATGAATAATATTTCAGTGTTTCTCAGCAAATTATGAGGCGCACATTTGTGAAAGATACATTCTTAATGCCTTTATCTCACAAAACAGAGCGTATGCAATCATAAATCTGATATGAACTGAACATGGCCCACTAATCACAGACTGTCTTTGAGACTTCATTTGAATATGACTGTTATGTACTTTGTAAACAGTGTTGTTGGCAGGATATGCTAGTCACTCGCTGTAAATTGCTGCTCTGAAAGTAATTAAAATAATTGCATCATCAAACATTTCGTTTGCCATCTTTCTCAGATGTTTTGACACTTAAATGAACACGTCTAACATAATGAAATCCTTAAATGATTTCTTGTAAACTTTTCAACAGTTTCTTTTAACTAAAACATCTTAAAAATTCCCACCAAACTATCATTTAATAAGTGTAAGGAATGTTCTGGGTTCAAAACAAGTAATGCTCTATGGACAGCATCTGTTACAGAAAATCATTTTGATTCACCCCTGAGTTTGCAAAAACAAACAAAAATCACATTTACAGACACCCTATGGGGCAAGACAATCTACAGGGTTTAAAAGTAAAAACATGTTTTAGGATTAAAAAAACTTGACTAAAAGTAAAAACACATCTGTTCCATCTTTCCATCTTTATTTGACCCTCTAACTCTAGCACTTTCTAATCTATTTTAATTCTACTTTATTTATCTTTTCCTGTCCCCCATTGAAACCCAGCCTTGACCCTGCGTCTGGCCGTCTGAGCATGAGTGTCTCTAGGGCTTTCCTCCCCACACCCTTGAGTCCTGACCGCAAGGCTCTGTGGCACATTCCTGCATGCTATCATGTTCCACAACACATCACAGTAGCTCCAAACTACCAGGAAAAGATTTTCTTGTGCGCCCTGCACCAACTCCACCCAGCTCCCTTTATTCAGCTCTAACCAAACACCTCCACGCTTCCCCCCACACCCATTCATTGAGGGCGTCATTTATTTATTTTCATTACGTCTCCAGTGATGGCTGCACTTTGATCGGCCAACACTGTATTGGCCAGTGCGCCTGTGGTGCCCAGGTGCTGAGTGAAGCCATTTCCTTTGGGCCTAATTTCTTACCCCACACAGCCCTGTTTTTGTTGAGACTGGACATCCAAGCCCGACCCCATGTGGAGTGTCCAAATGTCTCAAGCCAGATTGTTGAGAATAATTGATTGGTTAAATTAACGTTTTGGGCTGAGATGGAGAAAACATCATGCCTTGGTTGATCTATATGTGGTTCCTATTAGAAACGGTCTATTTGTGTGGGATTCAGATAAGTGTTCATAAAAATTTATGATTTGAACTGTATTCAACAACCTACTACTCCATGAATAATTCTTTTTTGGCACGAATGATCCACTGGAATTGCTTTTACAACCACCTAAAATAGTTCTGTCTTCAATACAAAGACTCGTATAAAAGATGTCACTTAAATCCATGTAGCAGGAACTGTAACAGTAAATCAGACCAACTCTTGTGGTCATCTAAATGGCTTAAAACCTGACAGGGTGCCATGACTTCATTCTCATATGACGTTCTAAATTGGAAGTCTCCACATTTCCAAAGATCATAGTCAAGGTCTCTCAATTCATCCGATCTTGCTTTTGAACCAAATTTTCTTCACACATCTGTCTATCTGTAAATGGTTTTGAAAGCAAGGTCAGTTGAGTTCTTTGGAATACAGAGTTGACGCTTTAGAACGTTTGCACCATTTGACCCAGTTCTTCAAACAAGCAACCTGGTCAGCGCATCTCGTCAGTAAAGCCGGTTCTCTAATCAGCGGTAAATTCCATCAGGTGTGTGATTTCACATAGAGCAGCTGTTATGCATATGGCAGTGTGCTTATTGTACAATAACCTGCAAGTGGAGCACGTTCTGCTTTACATTTCAGGTTTAGGGATGTGTCAGATGTGCTCAAAACACAAACTTGACTGATTGTCATTTTCCAGCAAATAAAGATTACAACATCTTGTTACTACAATAGTGTGTGTGATTATGTTGATAGAGATAAATCAATGGTTTAAAAACAATTTAACTTACACAGTCTTTTCTTTCTATGTTTCTCTGGAAAGGGTTCTTCAAAACCAGTGTGTTGGCAGCTTGAATATACTCTGCATTAGTTGGACACCTGGCAGAAAGGTAGAAACAAACTCTAAATTAGAGTTTTTTTTATTTTTTTATTTTGGCTAATAGTCTTCAGATTGTGAATTTATCATAGTACAGTTGCAATAGAGGTGGTAATAATTATTATACTTACAGGATGTATTCTGTACTCTATTGTACAAAAAGGACGCAGATATAAACTATCATCTCTGAAGGATTCGCCGTCGATGCGGTCATCGTTTTGTCTAACTGTACATATGTCTGTCAACAACAATAAACTAATTACTAAAGCTGCAAGATATAACGCAAAGGAAAATTATGATCGTATTGTAACAAACTTATCTTAATATACATATTTGTGGTATATAAAGTATAGATAAACGTATAAATGATGAATAATTACCTCACGTCTTATCGCCGCCACCTTGTCTAAGGAAATTAGTAAATGTATATTTACTGCTGATTGGCCAGCATAGTAAAACTCCTTTCACCAATGAGAAACCTTTTGGCACACCCCTGCCTTTTGGCACGCCCCTCCCTTTCGGCGCGCCCATTGCTCCAGACTGCAGCTACCCCTGTCTCCCTGATGGAATTTACGGCTGATTAGAGAACCGGCTTTACTGACGAGATGCGCATAACGATCGGCCGATCGTGATCAGAGCAGCCCTATGGAACTCGCTTATCCTTTTCACGATTAGTTTCACAGGGAAACTAACAGTAGGAAAGAAATACTTATAACTCACTGGAACACAAAATATTCAATCATCCTTAACCACATTTGTAATCTGGGAATGAGCTTTCTTGATTTTATAATACCTCAAGAGAGGTCTTTTGCTCAAAATTATTGAGGGGTCTAGAGGCAACATGAGAAGAACACCCAGGTTGGATTGCCTCAGAAGGGACGACTCTTGTTGGAACCACCATTGTGACTCTTGCCAGCCTGTTTTGTCCATTAGCTCTGCTGGACCACCACCACAGGATCCTTGGGTTGCATTTACTGCCGTCCCCACCACATGTCTCCCACCGGACCCAGCTTTAACCGTTCCACCCTGAATCTTCTTTTGCTTTGGGATGGGGGTGGATTGGCGTTCTTCTGTAGATGTTATCTTTTCATCCAAGTTTTTTCCTTTGACCCCTTTCTCTTCTTTCCAGCTGCGAAAGTGTTTATATTAAAACGTGCAGAGAGCTCTCCCAGAGGTGTTGTAATAACTCAGTGTAACAGTGGGGAAAAGGGATATTTAATGTTTAGAGAAAAAATTAAAGACAGAAGGTGAACACCGTGAAGATAAAGGGGTGTGATCAAGAGGAGCGAGTTTGGTTTCTCTTGGGTTAGGCTTGATGAAGCAGCAGTTAAAACAGTAGTTTGATTACTTTGTCGAGCAAAAGTTTTCTTTTAAGATGAAGCGAGCAATGTTCTTTCTCAGTGGACTATTTTTCATAGGTTACTGAAGTTAATATGGTGTACAGGGGTCTTAATATAGACCCTAATGTAGAAATAATCCAATGTTTTGTCCTGTTGTACTTAAAAAAATGCAAAGCTTGCATATTATCACTATGTTTGGGACTGCATAGAATGAATAATGGATTTTTTTTTAAATAGTATGCGAAATAGAACACATTATGCAGCAATAAATGTTAATGTAAATATTGTTCATTCAGAGAGTTGTGTCCAGTTCTTATCTCAGAAATAACTAGTTTTTTGTCCCATTTTCAGTAAAAAGAATTCTGTAGTCTTAACAAATAATGAGTCAATGAAGTATTGCTACAAATGTTTTTGGCAAATGCAGCAGGTTATCCCCAACACAAAGATATATTGTTTCTTATAAATTAACAATCAATATATTAATATAATTTTTGTGCATTGAAAATACACTGAATAATTGTGCTACTATTTTTCAATATATTGAATAATATAAGGAATTGCCTCTTTTCATACAATATCTTTACTTTTATATGGTAATGCATGTAATTTTATATTCAAATATATCCATCATAATATATACAGGTCGATAAAATATGGTGTTGTGTGTGTGTGTGTGTATCAATATATCATGGCTGTGTAGGACATCAAAGTGCACTAAAAAAAAAATCATACACAGATCAAGTACTAATCAGATATTTTTGTCTTGTTGTCTAATTTAAAAAAAAATCTCTAAAACAAGACAGATTTACATGAGAAGCAAAACTGCATTAGATATTAACACTATAATAGGTTCATATATCATAGACTGTCTCTGAAATATGAGTGCATTTTATCTTACTGTTCTGACAGATGCAATCTATAAAAAAATAAGTCTTAATATCTTAGCGTTGCTTCTCAAGTAGCTAAATGTGTTTGTCTTTTAAAAAAATGTGGCTTTTTAACTGGGGCAAAGAGTAAAAAGAAGACTAATTAAAAACATATTAAGAAGTCATTTTTTTGTAGTAACTTTTAATAGGTACTCTATTAGGTGCCTGATTAGCAATCCTATAATTCATAATGCTATTAAACCCTAATGTTTTTAAAATCATGTACTACAAATGAAACTATAGACAGGTAAATTAATAAAAAATATTTTTCTTAGTTTTTTAATTAGCTTATATTTTGAAAGCAACCCTCTCGGCATTCTAGCTTAGCATATGAATTGATTAGCCTGCTATTATAGCTTGTCCCATTACCTTACACATTCTGCTTCAGGAAGCTTCAAAGGGTTTATAAATCTTTTTTTTTATTTTAATTTTTATTATTTATTTTTTTATTATTGATTTATTTTTTTAAATAAGTAATTAAGGGGTTGTATCAAACTCATCAAGTTGAGTGATTTCAGCAAACTTGGCCTATAGTTATGTCATACTGTTACAAACTTAAAAAAAAAATAATAATAAATAAAAAACACTTTGCAAAGAAAGTTGCAACTGGTTGTAAAATGCTTGTGCTGTGTTTTAGTTGTATTTGCACTATTTTAACCAGCAGGCACCGCCAGCCTTCGAGTGCTTCAAAAGTGCGAATCATTTGGAAAGCAATTACTCTAATTGATGCAGAGTTTTGAAAGCTTCATTTAACACACGTTAAATGCTAGAACATTAAATCTGACATTACAAAAGGCTACACCCTGGGCCCTAGACAGACTAAACTACTATAATGTCAGACACAAAATTTTAAGTGAAAGAAATTATTGATGTCAAATTTACATAAAAAATACATAAAATCAATGGTATAGTAATAAACAAAACAGAACATAGCAAGCTGGCACTAGACTTCTGTGACTAAACAACTGAACAAAGGTAACACACGATTCTGGATCTTTTAATAATGAACAACACATTTGCAAACCCATTTCTTTAAATAATTTGACTCGTAACTGGTCAGAACAGCCACACTGCAAGCTGGGTAACCGACATAGTATTCGATAGTACAGAAGCAGTTGTGAATGCTAGACACAAACAAACAAAACTGCTATGTATTTATTTATTCAGTCAATCAGCCATTCATTTAGCTAGCTAGCTAGCAAGCTGGGTAACTGACAAGTACAGTACCTTCTCCTTTGATGGTTCAGAAGCATTTGTGTATGGGAAAATCTTTTATTTATTTATTATTTTTTATTTATTTATTTATCAAGCTGGGTAACTGACAACAAGCACTTTTTCCTTTAATAGTTCAAAAGCAGCTATATACGCTAAAAGAATAATTTATATACTAACAAAGTTTCAAAAGGTATTATTTATTTATTTATTTATTATTGTTGTTGGGCTTAGTTGTTATTTATTTATTTATTTATTTATTTATTTATTTATTATTTTTATCAATACTTTTCTCCAGGTATTATAAACCGAACCCCCATGAGGTGAACATTTGCATGCAGGTTGCATACTTTTAGGTGTGTATGTGCTAGTTTGGGGAGGTTTGGCTGTTTAGGTCATGTGGGTATTCTGTGCACACAGAACATTTGCATACTGGGCACAATATACATACTGCATACTGGGAGTAGTATGGTGCTATGCTGTTCCAAACATTATCAATGAATCCACATGATTCGCTTGTTAAGCATGGAGTTTGTGTTCGTAAAAAGACACGAGCGCTCACAGCACAGTGCATAAATGTGCGTGGTGATTTTTTATTTTTAAATTCTCTCTCTGCTGCTGTCCTTCAAACAGTACTGTTGCTGCTTGTTCAGGTGAACAGTGACTTGGCTTCTGCCGGCTTAATATTAGATCCTCAGGCATTGGGAAGTGATCCTATTAAAACAGGCTGTGGAATGTGCCAGTTCTCCACTGCTGTCTCCCCCCCAAATTTGACTGACAGCTGGTAGGGCCCCTTCGTTTTCAGATGCTTCAAGCTGTCAATCAGCTGTCCTTTTTGCCCCACAAGTTGCTTCCTGTCTCCTAGGATTTGTGTGTAGTGCTAATGTTAATGCTAATGTTAAAACAAAGGCAGCCTATTGGCTTCTTATTTTCAGCAAAGTGTAGCCAACAAAGAATCTGTATGTGCCAATATTTTTGTGACCTCTCTGAAAGCAGAAGGACTGTCTGATGACAAATACACATATCTATTTAATTAAAAATGAATGATGTTCATGATATCTTTTTCAAAGAATTTCAAAACTGAAATGCAAGTTACCATGCATGGGTTAACAAAACATGAACACAGCATATTTACAACATAAAAACAGCTTTTAGAGATTAACAGAGATTAACAACAGCTACTCCATATAATTATTTCATAAATTACATTTTCAAAAGCTACTGTAACATAAAAAACTGCATAATATAAATAAAATGAAATTAATATAATATTATAAAAAATATATATGGATAATTTAAATACTGTTACTAATAGAGAAGAAGAAGAGTAAATGCAAAACTTTGAGAAGTATTGAAAATGAGTTTTGATTTGATTTGCACTTGGATTTTGTGAGTTGATGGTAAGTTTGTTGCCTTAAGGACAGCAATAGACACACACGGGAAGTGTAGAAATCTCCAAGTGATTGACAGGGAAGTATTTCCTGTTATACTTGAATCATTTTAATGCATGGAGAGCCGTATGTCATCCCCTGACGGTCCAGCTGATTTGGAGACAGTTCGGAGCTGCTCAGGTAGACCTGTTTGCTTCTCCAGAGACCGCTCACTGCCAGTTGTTCTACTCCCTGACCGAGGAAACTCTCTGCACGGACGCACTGGCACACAGCTGGCCACGGGGCCTACGCAAATATTTCCCCTAGTGAGCCTTCTCACACAGACACTGTGCAAAGTTCGGGAGGATGAGGAGCAAGTCTTGCTAGTGGCGCCGTATTGGCCCACTCGGACCTGGTTCCCAGAGCTAGTGCTCCTCGTGACAGCCCCTATTGGCCACTGGAAGGGGCAGCACCCATGGCGCTTTGGTAAGGATCCCATTTTGCGTTGGTAACCGACGTGGCGTCAAGAGTGACCGACTGAAAGGGAACGGTTACGTATGGTAACCCTCGTTCCCTGAAGGAGGGAACGGAGATGTCACGTCCCGTCGCCATGGTTGCTGTACCGCCGCTGAGCTGCCGGATCTCTGGCTCGGCTCCTCAGCGAAAACCTTGTATGCATTGCACCTGCTGCCTTCTTATACTCAAGCAGTGATCAGCGGCAGCTGGATGCAATAATTGCATGCCAATGTGCATTGGCTCGTTTAGTTTACACTCGAAGTAGATTGGTCTATCGCAGCGATACCCATATTCTTCGGTCACCGACGTGGCGTCTCCGTTCCCTCCTTCAGAGAACGAGGGTTACCATACGTAACCGAGACGTTCTTTTCAGTAAAGATGTTTAGCCAACATAAATCCAAAAATATAAAAGATATCCAAAAAAAAATTAATTAATTAAATGAATAAACATACTCTATGCCCCAAAACTTGACACACAAAACTTCAAGAACGGTGGCATTCACCAAATGTTAAAAAGTTGAGGTCTTTACATCACAGCACAACAAATAACTAATAATAATGACAAAACAACAACAAGTTTAAATGAAGTCAGCAAACAGCAAAACAATAATCCTTTAACAGTTAGGCCTACTGCATAATTTATGCATGTTGCAATGCATGCAGGAAACTCACAAACATTTCATATTTTATATATATATATATATATATATGTAATACCTTATTTGGGTTCCACAAAAGAAAGCAAGTCATAGAGTTTAAAAGTAATATGAGCTGGAGAAAATAATTTTAATTTTTGGGTGATCTGTCACTTGAAGTTTCTTGTGTGGATTGTGGCTCTTTGTGCAGTGCTGTCTACACAGAGCATTCCAAATCACTCGCCGACTATAGGGTGATATAGTCAGTGCAGCATTTCAATATTTTGAAAAAGAGCCATAGACTCGAGACACTTTTGAGAATGCTGAAGTAAGCATGACACTTGTTGCAGGCCGCATCTGTCAGTATGCGACCTTTTCAACATGGCACACGCTGTGACGTACCACGATAATTAGCAACAGTTGCTAATGCAGCATATTCTATATCTACTGTACAACTCATTCGGCTAAAACTGGATGTACGTAATTCTGTTACTCTCCTCAAGAGCATTAAACCACTGATGTCAATCACTGTTCCCCTTTTCATGCAGAAACTAATTTGGATCATGTAAGGAAATCTTCTGAATCTGTTATCACACACACACATACACTGATAACTTTACCTCAGCGGGACAGAGGCTTCCAATTACACCGACTCCCACCTCTCATTAGGATGCATTAACAAAGAGTTCAGTTTTAGTTTAAGTAAAGCAGATTCTTAAGCAATAAAGGCCGGTCCAGCATCTGCGGCCTGTCTCGCAGGTGTGAGGCCTGATCCCAGTGCTCCTCGTGGCCTCTGTCACCTCTCTACTTTCTCCTGAACAGTGGAAGCCCTCGGACAGCTCTGGTGAGCAGCAGAGTGCTCCGCAGTCATTGATCGTGTGAGGTGTAGGCAGTCGTGTGTGTCATTATTGGAATGCAGGACTCCTCCTTCTGCTTTTCATGTCTTCACACTCGACGAGCACACCATCGACTATTCTCTCTGCAGCATTACTCTCCCCAAAAGAAACCAATGTGCCGGTAGAACTAAATTAGAGGAAGTTTCTAAAGTCCACCTACCTCCCTCATGCTTACCTAGCTAGTTATCCATCTCTCGCACCTTTTTCTCTCATCGGTTGTTGTTTAGTTTGAAATGATTAACGCTGTGTCTTGAAGGATGTCTTGAAAGATGTTCTATTCAGGTTCTATCTGTTGTTCAAGTGTTCAGTGTCTTAAACTCTGAATGATTTGAGCTGATGTAAAGTGAAAAGCACCGATTTTTTTTAGGTTATCCACATATATAAAGAACTTTTAGCATTTTCCTTTACTGTAGTTTAACCTATGTACTAAAATAACTCAAACTAAAATAAAAAAAGACCATGTATGACTATATCGTTTTATTATTATTAGTTTTTGTTTTTGTGCATCAATTTAAAACTATCAAAAATTGTTTAATGTTTTCTTGGAAATTAGCTGGAATAAAATAAGATCTTGACATCATTTACTCACCCTCCTCTTGTTCCAAATAGTTGTCAGTAGTCATTATCTTGCATATTGAAAATAATAATACTAAAATATTATGGAGGCCAAAGGCTACCGTCAACTGTTTGGTTACCATTGTTCTTTAAAATGTATTATTTTGTGTTTAGCAGAAGAAAGAAAGTCATACAGTTTTGGAACAAGTCGGGGACAAGCACATGACGACAGAATTTTCATTTATGGGTGAACTGACTCTTTAACATACTGCAAGAACGTTTGTTCATAAATTAGGGGAGAAACTTATCAAAATATTAGCCAAAATTCTGGGAATGTTCCCTGTCAGCTGGGCTGCTTCCCTTACAAAAAAAGTACTGTGGCAGTATCAGACAGTAATACTATGGTACCAAATATTTATATACTATGCACTGTAGTATTAATATGTAAAGAGCACAATGGAATTATTATGCTACATGTCTAAAATAACACTCTGCTATTGTCTGTTAGTGTTAGCAATTCCCATGCATGCTTAAAAAAAAAAAAAAAAACTTTTCAAAAAGTTTTTAACTAAATGTGTTTGTGCTCCAGTGTGTATCCCTAAGTGTATCAGTGTGCTCATGTGTCAAACCTGCCTGGATTTTCCTTCCGGCTCTGTTTCTGATACCCCATAAACCCTGTCAGCGGAGGCAGCAACCCCCCACCCGTCCGACCCCCCTCCAATATGGTATTTTTTAAGACTGAGTCTGCACTATCCCAGGTGCCAACTGCCAAGGCCTGTCGCATTGCACAGTTACTGCACAAACCTACTAATGATTCTCTTTTTTTTCTGCCAGAGCGTTTCCTCCCTCCATTAACCTGTCAATTAGAGCTCAGCTCCAGGGCAGCCCAAATATCAGCGCTGGTAAACGCACACGTGGGAGAGGCAGGGGTGGGGGCTCTTTCTGCCCTGGGAGGAACTGACTGTGATTGAAACCCACTCGTCCCCCCCTTCTGCTCTTCGGACCCATCCCGCTCTGCTCTCTGGGCTCCGGCTACCCTAACAAGCTCTGACACGCAGCGCTGAGCACAGGAGCAGGCCTGCAGGGCAGGGGAGGAGTAGCTCTATGCTCATTGATAATCAGGTCTCGTCCCCTGAGCAGCGGTCAAACAGAACAGCCAGCATCTCGAGGTTCCGCGCGGGTGTTACACCTGCCTTGGTAATGCGTGCCAGAAACACGTATACGCAAACCCTTCTGTTATGTCTGCTGCTCTGTTTAATTGGTTTATCTGTTTGCAAAAGTGCATTAGCATTTTGGAGAATGTGCACTCTTGCGGATGGTGAGGTTTTTGTTTGTCTTCGCCAGTTTAATGGACTCACATTTTATCTCATCGCACCGAGCCGTTTTCTTCTGTTTTCTTTGTTCCGCTAATTAAGAGAAGATCTGATTTATGTAGGCCTGCATCCAGATAGAAACTTTGATTATGACATTGCTGATTATTAAAATCCATGATTCACAGAAAGGCAAAGCCAAGCGAGACATCTTAGAATTATAAAATCCAAGATTATGTTCACCAAATTTACTTTGTGAGCTTGCTGATAGGTTCTGTGGGTAAGTGTCTGATTTCAGTGTTATTTACTACTATAGATTTTATAAATATATTTGAATTCACTTTTATTTTGATATTTTCTGTGTCCTCTTTAATATAACATTCTAAAAAATGTTGGGTCGTTTCAATCAAATTTAGGGTCAAATATGGACTAACCCAACGTTTGGGTTACATTTTAAAATTTAATTTTTAACCCAACAAACCAGCAGTTTTTAGAGTGAAGTTTTAGTATGTTATGTGGTTTTGTCTTTTTTTCGTAGTTTCAGTAATTGTAGTACTTAAATTTTCCAAATGTTTTGAATAGGCAAAAAAAAAGTTTTCAGATGTATTTATTGTTTGTGTTTTATAATACAATAACATGTTCTGATTCCTGTACTTTCTTAAAGAATATAATGAATCTGATGAAAGTTTTATGAAACTATGTTTGAAAACTATTAGTATGAAACTATTAATTTTATTATTAACTTTAATATTTATTATTAATAATTCATAAATAATTTTATATTTTTTTTTGGTAGTAACACCATTTGACATTTTAAACTAAACTTGCATTGTAATAAATGGGCTAAATAACCTGACATGTGACCTTGAGATTGACCTTAATTTAATTTGATCAGTTTTGGTTTAGTTTTCTGTGTTTCCATTCTCCTGCCTTGTTTGTTTGTTTGTTTCCATGTTTTTTTATTTAAATAGCTCCACACCTATTTCAGTTCTCCCAATCAAATTTCTATTACTTAATTAAGTCTGTGTTCAACTATGTTCCTTTGTCTGCTATCGTTTGGATTTGTGTTTGGTTGTGCCTATTTTTCCCTGTGGATTATTAAAAGAACTCTTTTGATTATACTCCTTTGTTGTGTGCTTTGTTTTGCACAACAACATGTGACAGAATAGCAGATCATCAAAAGTGAGTATAGTTTGGTGGCGTTTTCCTTTTTTATTTTTGTTTTGTTTCATTTTTGTTTTCTGAATGGATTTACCAGGCTTTTTACTCCTTTGTCTGGAGCAACAGGGGCATTCACTGAAGGACAATACCAGGGACTTTTTAGATCTGGTGTGCCTTACACACACTTTCCAGATGGCTCTGCATATTCTACATCACCAGCCTGAGCAAGTGGTGTAAGGCATCTCTGTCAGTGAACGGTCCCAAGGAGGATTTCGCCACTTCTGTGGAGTGGGTGCTTGAGAATAATGGATCTCCATTCACTATCTGGCCAGCTGAGGAGGATATCTCCAGCCCCACTCCTGAAACAGAGTCAGCCAGCCGTCATCCTGCTGCAAGGAGCAAATGCCAGAGCTCCTCCGTCCCTCCGGCTCCACCTTGGTCAGTCGTTGACCATCTGGCTCCTCGGGAATCCACTCCTCTCTCAGTCCTGGCTCTGGCTCTGTCAGGCTCCTCCTTCCCCCCGGCTCCACCTCCATCCTCAGTCGTTCCGTCTCCGCTATGGTCTTCCCGGAGCCCTACCGCTGCCTTGGTCACCTGAGCCTTCTGCTCTGGCTTGGCCCTTTGGATCATCAGGGTCTCCATGACTCTGTGGCTGCTCTGCTCTATCATAGGCTCCTACTCTACTGCCGTCATCTCCCTCAGTCGGTCCCCTGGTGTTGTTGGCCCTATATCCACCATGGCTCCTCCCGCTGTCGACTCCACCGCGGGCCGCTGTCCTGGCTGGCCTCTGGATCTACTCTGCCCTATACCTATTTCCCATTGGTTTAGTTTAGTTTTTCTGTTCTCCTGTTTTGTTTGTTTGTTTGTTTCCATGTTTTTTTATTTATTTTTTTATTAGCTCCACACCTGTTTCAGTTAATAACAATAATAATTCCTTACATTTATATAGCACTTTTCTGGGCACTCAAAGCGCTTTACATCGAAGTTGGTAATCTCCTCAACCACCACCAGTGTGCAGAATCCACCTGGATGATGCGACCCCAGCCATATTGTGCCAGAACGCCCACCACACACCAGCTTACTGGTGGAGAGGAGACAGAGTGATGAAGCCAATCAGTGCATGGGGATGGTTGGGAGGCCATGATGGTCATAGGCCAATGGGCGAATTTGGACAGGATGGTGAGGTTACACCCTACTCTTTTTCAAAGGACACCCTGGGATTTTTATTGACCACAGAGAGTCAAGACCTCGGTTTAACATCTCATCCAAAAGACTTTGCTTTTTGACAGTAAAGTGTCCCCATTACCACACTGGGGTGTTAGGTCCCACACAGACCACAGGGTGAGCACCTCCTGCTGGCCTCACTAACACCTCAACAGCAACCTCGGTTTCCCTGGAGGTACCCATCCAGGTACTGACCAGGCTCAACCCTGCTTAGCTTCAGTGGGCAATCCGCAAAACAAAAACAAAAAAAGAATGAAAAACATGACCATCAAAGAAGAGATGTATTAAAATCATTGGATGCATGAACCTCATTTCAGTGTACTATTAGATGAATTAATGCACTGAATTAATTAACGGACAAAAAAGCATCACAGATTTTTAGGATATCAAAGTGTTCACTGGTTATGAGCTTCAGAATCTCATCATACCCAGTAAATCATCCTATATTGTTCATCATGAATACTGAGCTTTCAGACATCCTTCTCATTTGACATTCTGCTGTTTTCTCTGCTTAGGAGGGAGGTGAACTTATTCGGACACAGGGATTGTAAAAGGTCCTTCTCGATGTGTTTTGAGCCAAATCTTCACAGACAGTGACACGCTAACACATGTTGACAGACAGCTCATAAAACACACACACACACACACACACACTGCAAATGTGTGATCAAGGTTCAGCCTTGGATGTTCAGACAGGTATGGAAGCAGGAGCTCTGGTCCCCAAGGCTTGAGGAAATCTGGATATACTTTCTGAATTATTGATGCAATGTAGACTATGCATAATGCAAAATACATGTGCTGGGGAGACCTGGGGCAATGCTTTGGAGGCAAGCAGGCAGGCTGTATTCAGCGCAGTCAAAATGGGCACTAGATCCCAGTTTAGAAGCCTCACCTGACAGGACCTGCAGCTCTAGAGTGATTACAGCTCATTGTGCTGCACAGGTTTTACGCCCACTATACAGCGTTACACTCCAGCCAATAGATATAGCATAGCATACATTTATGTAATGATTCTGACCATCAGATCATTTCTAGTTGACTTTTTTTGCTACTGTAAGAATTTGGGTTTTGTGAAGCAAATCTGAACTGAATCTATTTCAACAAGTGACTTAGCTCTTAGACAGGAATCATTTAACAGGCAATTCTACTCCATTTGTTCTATTCACAACATTTCACAACGTTCACAACGTTTTTGTCATTAGCTGCTTTATTTTATTATAGAGTCTGTTGGGCAAATCTCTATTTTTTTTAATTAATCCAAACTGTAAATCAATCAAGCTTTTGCATGATGTTGCTTACATTTAAGTTTAGGGATTTGACAGACCTTGTTAAAAAGAAAAAAAAAAGAAAAGAAAAAGATTGGACTTCACTTTTTAGCTAAGCAGATGCTAAAATGGGGAATTTGCAGGTGGGATCATTTGACTGCGGTTGGCAACCACCCAGAACACCCTAAAAATCACATAGCAACATGCTACAAAACAGTCAGAAAATCCAAAAATACAAACACCCTGAAGCTGGTTTTGTGATCTGTAACTGTTATTGTAGTATCATTGAGATACTATAGTTTTTAATAATATTTTGAATTCATTTTTACTTTTATAATTTAAGTTCTTATTTTAATTTGAGCAATTTAGTTGTTTTTGCTATTTTTATTAGTTTTTGTATACAGTTTAAATATATTTTATTCTGCTTTTACTTATTTTGTACATCAAGTCAGAGTTCTTACTAAAATAACTAAAACTGAAATAAAAAATAAACTGCAATGTAACTTATTAGATTCTTGTGCTGAGTTTGTTGCCTTTGCGAGTTAGATTCAAAATGAAATTTTAAAGTGTTTTGTATAACTTTGTTATTAAATAAATTTCCTTGTTATGTGTGCCATTGTCTTTTTAAAATCACGCTTCTGTTAAACATTCTCTTATTCATAATTTGCAACAACAAGAATAGAAAAAACACGGGTTCTAATCATGATTGTGTAAGAAAACAGCCGAAAGCAAGAGGCCATTGATATTCAAACACTAATTGATGTCAAGCGCAAAGGGAGCAGACGCACATGCAGACAATATTAATTCCACCCCACAATTGTCTATGAACTTTCTTTGACCCTCTCCATTTAAATGCACACAAAGACAACAAAACCATCTCCCTTCCCTTCTCTTCCCTCCCTCTCTTCTGCCAGAAGCCAGCGCTTTGATTGCACATCATGAAAGCAAATATATATATATATATATATATATACCTTATAAAGACATGCCCAAGGTCAGAATAACAATGCATAAGAATCCAATCTCCATATCCAATAGTTTATCTTCAAACTTAAGATATATTAATTGAAGAAGCTTAAAGGAATCTATTAAGTCATATGTATCGATTTATATATATATATATATATATATACATAGAAAAATTATTTTGTCTAAGATATAATAATTATATTATATTATACTAATTATACTATTCTTATAACTAAGAATAAGAACTGTACAATGATCTTGCATAAAAAAACGAAGCTTTTTTAGGCTTTTCTAAAGGGGTATAATGATTTATCTTTTTAAATTTTTCATTAAAAAGCACTGAAGTTCTTTCAATGCAGCTGAATTTATTTTGAAATGTTAAATATTTTCCAGTTAAACTTATCATTATTATTATTATTAATATTAGTATTTATTTTTTACATTTCAAGTGTTTTCAAGTAGAAACATTATTTCAAAATATATTTTGAGAGATATTAATCTAATTGACAATGTTCGCTTCTATTTCATTTGCATACGTAACCATAAGGTAATCCAAAAGTAACTAAAATAGTCCTATTTTGATATGTTCATTTCAGATATTTGTGATCATATCTCTGTAATTTTAGTATAATCAAGATTCATTTTTATTGTGTTATATCCTTTAACATTTTTTATTAAAATTAGTTGTGTGTGCTTGTTTGATTTAATTTATCCCGTTTTAGTTAATAGTTATTTTAGTATCTGAAAATGAGAAATTGGCAACAACTAGATGAAAAATAATTGATTAGGTTATTCATCACAAAAAAAAATAATGGTTAAATCATGTTTTGTCATGTTTTGTCATTTTGTGTTGTTTAATCTATTTTATTATTTATTTATTTTTTATCTCCTTTCATTTATGTCTTTTGCAGTAATTCCATAGAAGAACCATTTTTGGTTCACCAAATAACCTTTCAATGAATAGAAAGAAGTATTTTTTGTTAGTTTGAAGAACATTCATCTGAAGAACATTTTTCCACTATAAAGATCTTTTTGTGCATTATAAAGGTTCTATGTAAACGTTTAGACCTTTAAAAGCATTGTAAGGATTAAGCATTTTTCATTCATTCTTTATTAAATAATTTATAATTTTTACTACAGTATATTTTTTAAATAACATCTTGGCTCACTCAAGTGCACAATGTTTGCATCACACATTCATTCATTCATTACAAATTTATTAATTTATTTTATTTTATTGCACTGCAATAATCCAATCAGGAAATGCAAGCAAGCCTCTCCTTAATCTTTTTCTTTTTTTTAAGATTAATATTAATGCATTTTGAAACATCACTGAATCAAATTCATAATATCATATTTAATTTTTTCTGTGAATTGAATCAATTCACTATTGACTCATATTGACACTCAAATATTCTAATTGTTCCTCTCAAGTCATTTGAGAACCATATATTAATAAAATGCTAACACTTTAAAATATCTTTCATTAATAAATTTTTAACAAACATTATATAATGCTTAATGGATCATTAGTTAATATATATTCAAAGAGTGACAAACATGAGATAATATGCTTGTTAATGTTTGCTAATTAACCTATTCAAAAATTGTATAATGTTCAAACAAATCATTATTTCATGTACGTTAAAATGCTTACAAATGCCAACAAAGACCAACAAATAAAAAGATCATTTGAAACTTCGTTTACTGACATTTGTAGGCATTTCAATTTACATTAAATAATTATATGTTAATCATTAGGAAATTTTTAATAAGTTCTTTAGTAAACATTAACAAGCACAGTATCTCATATTTCTAGCAATGTATATATATATATATATATATATATATATATATATATATATATAAAAGAATCCAAGAATGATCCAAGAATCATATCTTTCCCATAGACATTATTAATCACCCTTCTAAAATTACAAGATGTAATACCACTTTTTGCGAGTTGTGTTGACCGGGAAATATGAAAACGAGGAAAGGTGTTTTTGTTTGTGTGTGTGTGTGTTTTCTGGATTCAGCTGAAGAAAAATGAAGAAAAGTTCCTTCATTTGTCTCCCCGATATGATCTGAACAACCATACAGCCATATTGAATTGTGGGACAGGAATGGCATACGGCAGCAGAGAGCAATGCTCTCATTAGGGACAGAATGTAATAAAAAAAGATGATGTCTGCGGGGGAAAAACAAGCCCTGCTGGTCGATATGTTCCAGCGAGTGAGTGTCCTGTTTCGGTTGATGGAACATATTACGATGGAATACAATTTTAGCTCCTGCATTTTCTGAGCATCCCTGGATGCCACAATAGAAGAGAATACGAACGCCTGTGGAACAACTCAAGTGCTGGAATCGACAGAGCTCTGACAGGATACCTGAGCAGGTGGCATCCTGTTCGTCAGATTCAACGCTCTCCTGACTTTGCTAGAAAGGGCAGAACAATCATTTTAATCTGTCGCCCTCTTGTGCAGCAGGACCTCTGGGTCAGAGGCTGCAGGTCTGTCATGAACAGCAGAGAAAAAATAAAACTAAACACAAAAGCTTCAAATGTAACTTTTAAGGGGTGTTTCACAGTGATGCCATAGAAGAACCATTTTTTGTTTCCCAAAGAACCTTTCAGTGATCAGTTCCTAAAAGAAGAATTATTTCTCAGTTCAAAGAACTGTTTTGATTAACCAAAATAAAACATTTTTTTTCCATTATAAAGAACCTATTGTGGAATGGAAAGTTTCCATGGATGTTAAAGGTACTTCATGGAATCACTGATGCCAAAAAAAAGAACCCTTATTTTTAAGAGTGTACACAAGAAACAATAATAATAATAATAATGTGATTAAATATGGGTTAATGTGCACAAAAATGATTTGTGTCGACCACACTGTGTTTTGTGCGGTGAATTACTGACTGCTGAGACCTTAAAACCATTGAAATACAAGGGGTGTAAAGAAACCTATTCAGCCTGTTAACTCTTTCCCTGCCATTGACGAGTTATCTCGTCATTTAGAAGACAGCGCTTCCCCACCATTGATGAGTTTTTATGACGTTTCATGCATTTATACATCTTTTGAATGTGTACAAAACTTCCCGAATAAAAAGACATGTGAACAGGACAGAGAAACGAGCAATCTCTTAGATGGATATTAAAAATAATGTGATCATCAGCAATAGACAGCATATAAATGAAAACTGCATAATTTTACAGAGTATATGTCTGTGCAAGCTTTGGAGGTATCGATGGAAGCTATTTACTGGATTTATGCTTTGATAATCGTACTGAATATTATCCAGATGTAGTTTTTGACAAAAAATTTTGCTTAAAATTATGCATTTTTATGAAACCTACCTATATTCAAGTGTTGATTAAAAAATTATGCTTTAATCTAGAATAAAACAGATTTTTATTTTATTTTTATTTTTTTTTCTTTATTTTTTTCTTTATTTCTTTATTTATTTCTTTATTTATTTCTTTATTTATTTTTTTATTTATTTATTTTTTTTTAATTATTGGATATTCAAATATTCATACAGCACAATATGCCGGAGTCCATCAAATCTGAGTGAAAATCATGAAAATCGCTGGTGGTGGCTGGCAACTTAAAAAAAATAATTTAATTAATTGATTAATAATTTGCATTGTCCAATTTTAAGGACATTTTCTTGCTAAAGAGTTTTGATATTGTGTTGAATCGTCTCTTGGTCTTCAGTGTAAAAGCTGAGTCCTCAAGCAAAACCTTGAGAACCAGTTCACAAAAATAAGTTGAGAACATAAAAAACTGAAAGAGAATCTGCACCATTACACATTTTGATGTGAAGCTTTTAATCCATAGCATGTTGTTACTGGAAGAGGATATCAGACGGACGGCAGCAGATAGAACAGAGGTGAAAAAGTTACTCAAACAAAAGCAGAACCTTATAAATGTGCCGGCCGTCTGGCAGGAAAGTGTGGACAGAAGTCATTTTTTCTCATACAACCCTTTGCCGATGCAGAGACTGCCTGCAATGGCATGTGCTACAGAGATTGGTTAACGGCAGGAGGATAAACAGTAACACTCAAGTTCAAAAATATCTGTTGTTCAAATTCAACCCACAACCTACACAACCTCTGCACTTGTGCCCTTTAACAGCTGGTGGAATGTTTTTGCATTCGAAACCTCAGCTTTGTTTCACGATTATCCTGATGTAGCACCTTTGCCACATATCTCACATAAGCTCAGGCTTTAGACTGGAATGAGTTAATGAGTAAATGCTTTAGAGTGGAAAAACTCACTCACTTCATCTCACCACATGTAGAAATGCACATTCTCACTGCTATAACCTACATACAGATGGCAGATATTACTACAGAATCTGGTGTGTTTTAAATGTCATTAATAATAAATTTGGTTAATTTATATGGATCATATCCCTCTATTACATGTAACAAATTGGTGAACCAAGATAGAAGAACACTTTATTCCCCAAAATGCCTTTACATGTTGAATTTCTTTGAACACAATGCAAGAGTTGAGCTTTGGAACTTAAAAAATAAAAATAAAAATAAAAATCCACCATAGGGGAATTGATTTTTAACAAAGACTTAAAAGATTTAAATATAGGCCTACTTTGAGCAACAAGGTTGTTAACTACTCTCAAACTACTATAAAGTATATATACAGTATATTATATTGTACTATATACTACAAATTTGAACAAAATCATGACCTAAAAAGTTTTGTTTATGACTTATCAAGCAAAAGCTATCTATGTGAAAAATATATGGAAAAAATTGTTCCACAACCAAGACTGAAAAAGTGTGCAGACACTGTTGCACTTCATTGTAATTTAGTAAATTACACTTCCTATAATTTCCAATTAAACTTCCTGCAGTGTGTGACAACAGAAATTGTGGATGGTAACTTATATATGACTGATATTTTTAATGTGTTTATTATAGCTAAACTAAAACTAAATAAAAAATAAAATATCTGTAAATAAACTACTATATCTGCATTTGTTTCATAGCTCTATATTCTTACTGTATGCCAAACGTTCTCATTTGTTTCAGTTTATATAAGGTAAAATATTAGGCAAGGTACTAAACATCTCCTGTGCAATGAAAGCAACTGGGTCAGTACATCCATTTAGCTGTGAGTAATGATTTACACTGATATTTTTGTAGTACAAAGACACTTGGTTGACATTTCAGAATGTTTTCAAGACACCTGAGAATCGGTTATCACCGTGCCATGCTATCATTGATCCTCAAAGTATGTGTCCTAGTGTCCTGCTGCGCTCTCGCTCTGACAGCAGATTCCCACTGTGCGTAAGTGACAGTCGACGACTGAAAGCAGAAGCCGTAACATCTTATCAGCTCTTGTTCTAAGTCACCTTTCCCTCGCAATAACGGATTCCATTTTCTACTTTCCTTTATTCACTTGGCTCAGATCATTGTGGGATGGCAGACTGTCTAATGAATGCATAAGACCCCTTCAAAGGCATTAGGAGGAAGTTGTGCCTTTAACATAAATTTTACTGCCAAGCCTAAGACATTCCAGAGACCGTTTTCCCACAATAGCTGAAGCCACAGCCAGATAGTTTTTATTTTCTCTCTCCTCTTTTAGCACTATTTGTCATGATTATTAAGGTGATGAGAATGTCCTGGCTGCAGCTCAGGTAATTAGAGACACTGCCCAGCAACAATTTTTCCAAGAAAACACATTCACAACAGATGTTGTAAATAAAGTTTGGTGAAGAAAAAAGAACAACAGGACAATGGTGAATGTCAGTCCTGACAGGTGATGAGATCATATTATTAGATACTCACCAATCATTTCCAGGCCCACATAGAATCTGCACACATGCAGCATAATTCCGCAAAATTAGATTTTACTTAAAGGGATAGTTCACCTAAAAATTTTAAATCTGTCATGGATTACTCATATTTAAGTTGTTCCAAACCTGTATTAGTTTCTTTTTTATGTTGAACACAAAATAAGATGAAGACTACAAGTCGCCTTTGATTTCTATTGTATGAAGTCCAACAACTTTATGTAAAACGTAATTAACCATGTTACATGGACTTCTGGTAATATCCTTTAGCTGAATTTTTATGTTAATGCAAATTTGATTGTATTTTACCGTAAAATTAATTTACAGTTTTTCACTATATATGGTAAAGTAACTGAGCATTTTTAAAAAATTTTTTCCTGTCAAAATTACATATATTTTTTACAGTGTACAGTGAATGCAATATGTATTTCATTTAACCCCATCCCTGAACAAAATAAAAACAAAACAAACCCAGGTTGTTTGCTTTACATTTCAGCCAGACAGTCTCTTTCCTGTCTTCCTTTTTATGGCTAGAATAAGCTACAAAGAAGACGACAGTTTAACAATTTAAATCCATTTGGCTGCAATTTAATCAAATATATTCCTTTAAAGAAAGGGAAATAATTTAGATTGCTCACATTTAGAAAAATGCAGGAGCCGGTTCAATTCCAGTTAATCGATTCAATAAGAAAAGAATACTTCTAGTCAAAATCGGTATGCCTGTAAATACAGACGGATGTGGTAGGAATAAGTGTGACGTGTTCAGAAGAGTAAAGCATCTCTTGGGCCTGAGAGTTGGAGTGATTTTAAAAGCATGCTAAAACTCAGCTAAATGCAGCAATCAATACAGCGCTATACATGGAAAGAGAGAGAGAGAGAGAGAGAGAGAGAGAAGGAGAGTGGAAAAGAGGGACGTGACCTAACTGCTCTATAGTCCAGAGCTCTTCCTTTGATTCACTGTTTTCCCAAAAGTGCTCATGTGGAGCAGGAATGATTATATGTCTACTGATTGCATTACAAAGGCACATCTGACTTAATGTGTACAAAAACAATCTTCTCACTGCTCCTCGTAAATTCTTCAGCTGGAGAGGTAAATGACCTCTAACGTTTTCTGCTGAGAATATCACTTTTATTTCTTTGGTCAACAGTTGGTGAGACTCAGGCAGGGGACATTTTATTTGGGTCAATGGCAAGATGTGCATGATGTCAAAAAGAAAATTATTTTACCATTTATAACAAATTTTTGGAGTTAATGGCTCAGTGTAAAGTTGAGGTGAAGCCGTAAAGTAAAAAACATATTTTTATTATACACATATTTATTCAATTAACATATATATTCATTTAATGTCTGTTAAATGAATAAATGTAGATGTACATTTTTCAACATAAAAATATTGTATTGTAAATTTTTCATCTTGAGGGTTATGTTGAAGTTAAATATTATTATTATTATTATTGTTATCTTAATTGTTTTAATTGTAATTAATTATATTAGTTAATATTATTAACATCAATTATATAATGTTGATTACATAAAATTAAGTAAATATAAATTTTCATTATAAAAATAAATCACTAATTATTCTGTTTATACATTTGAGGTCAAATAGTGAATGTTTTTTTTTTTTAAATAAATCTCTTATGATCACCAAAGCTGAATTCGTTTTGTCAAAAATATTGTAAAAACTATATTTCAATATTTGTTAAATATAAATAATTGTTATAATTAAAAACAACTGTTTTCCTCTTTATTATGATTTAAAAAAATTAATTATAGCAGATTTTTTAATTTTAAACTCTTTTCCTTCTTCTGCTTTACATGATTCACAAGAAATCACTCTAATATGATAATTATTCAAATTAAACAAAATGTATATCATTGTAATTTATATTTAAAATGTCATTCATATAAAATAGAAATCTTTTTTAACATAATACATTTCTTTACTGTCACTTTTGATCCATTTAATGCATCCCTGCTAAATAAACATACTACTTCCTTTTTTATATATTTATATATACTTTTTTAAATTACCTTTTCCACAACTCAATAAATAAATATCCAAATTATTTCAAATCATTTAAAAAATATCCACTGTAAAAACAAGAATGTCATATTATCTTGCTTGGCTGTTATTTCAAAGTTATTTGAGTTGCTGCAGATGGTTTCTTGGGCTGGATGTAGGAGGGTGCTTGACCATTGACTGCCCTGTACATTAGGACAAGTTGGAATCAGCAGAGGAAGCACAGCAGAGGTTTGACGTGGGAGTACTTCATAATATTGAATCGATTTTGGTTGGGAAGATCCAGAAGTATTCTGGATGAGTCGTTGAGGTTTGATTGCATATGCCAGGACTGATTTACAGTCGTTAAAATGAGAGCGGACCAGAGTCTGCACCAGAATTTTAGCAGTTTCTCTGGTAAGAAAAGATCAGAAGATGTTCTGCAGAAAGTTTCTTGATTGTGGTTACTATGTTAGAGGCCATAAATAACAAATCACTGTCTAGTATGACACAAAAGTTCTTGTGGTTCTTTCTGTGTGTGTTTTTTGTTTATCGAAATGAGAAGGTGTTTTTTTGCTAGTATGAATAATGACTCAATAATTGTGTTATTTTTGATGATATTGATAACTTGTTTTCAGAGTCTAGAAATTTAGTATCATTTAAGTTTGGCAGACACTTGAACTGAAAACAAATAACATTACATTTAGGATATACATTCCCAGGGAATCGAACCCTAGTGGTGTTGTAGGCAGTATTCTCTATCAGTTGAGCTACTATACGCATGAATTTAAGTAGAAGCCATGAAACATGTTATGGAGAATAATATGGTAGCTGTTCATTTCCACTGAAGTTACACACATTCGCGCTGTCCCACATCTACCTGCCCGCCCCTGGAGTGGCGAATGAAATGGCACTTCCAGTACATGAAATTATAAATTAACAGGTGGGTAAACTGTCAAAAGCTTCATATGGTTGTCTAAAAGGTGAGTAACATCCTCAAGCCTCGTGTTACACAAATCCGGTTAACACCAAAGTAGTGACAGATGTCACAACCATTCATGATCCAGATCGTTGGATATCTTGTGCACTTGAGTATGTGTGTGCTGTAAGGAGCACTGAGTTCAAATCAATTGGCTTAGCTGCAACAGAGCTTGGTGAGCTATTGACAGTGTCTGATCTCCAAATTGTCAATATAAAATTTTACCAAATTACCTATATATAGGTAGACAATACAGGCCATTTTTACAGGATGCACCCTTATAAGGATATTCTATATTGCCTAAAATATCCAAGTTGAATAATGAACAATAGTGTAATCATGATTAATTTCTACAGTTTACCATTGAGCCGCTATAAACATAAAGAAGCATACATAAGACTACATCTATTGTGTTTTCACAACATGATAAAAAAAATCGAATTATTTCCGTCTTTTTTTTAAATTATATTTAAAAAAATAACATTAATAATATTTGATATAATTAAAATATTATTATTTTATATCACTATATTATTATATTATGATAATTTGTAAATAAATCAAAAATATAACACATAGTACCAAGTCCAGGAGGAGGTCATTCCTCTGGTGGAATGGGCCCTCACACCTATATTGCACTGCACGCCCACTGAGGCATAAACCAAGGCAATAGCATCCACTAGATCCACTAGAGAGCTGCTATGAGTGTCTAAACAGGCCAGAGAGCTCTACATACACTCTAACAGCCCAAACTGAACAAAGTGGATTGGGATACTGCTCACCATCTGGATAAGGGAGCGCTAGAAGGGCGCTAGACTTGTGCTCTTAGCGAAGTAGAAAGCACTTTTAGCTTGAGGACGACTCAGCAGTCATTAGGCACAAACTCAAGACAGGAAGCACTGACTGACAGTGCTTGCAAATCACCCACTCACTTGACCGACGCTAAAGCCAAAAAGAGGGCAGTTTTAAACGACAGGGCCCGCAAGTTGGCTGACCAGAGTGGCTTAAAGGGAGGGCCCTGATGAGTAAAGATAAGTCAACACAGTATGGGGCGAGGTAGATTTAATCTCCAAATTCCCCTCAGAAACTTTCGTTGCTGCCGATTCTCTGGCCAACCACGCAAGTACTCCTCGCTGCAGACTTTAGCGCGGTGACGTCACGTATGTACGTCACGTATGTACGTGACGTGTGTTTACCGCGCATGCACAGTAACGTATATGTATTTACCGTAAATACGATTATGCGCCGTACTGACTGTCATTAATGCGCATATCCAGGTTCATTCACTTCTGGATGTTTGTAAGGTATGGTGGATATGAGATATTACTTTTGTTTTCTAAAAAATTTGCATTTAAATTGCTTTTAATTGTAAGAATGCTTTGGTCATAATCATAGAGAGTGTCATTGCAAATGTGTGATTTCAAACATTTATGACATGTTTTATGATATAGTATTCGAATGCTGGTCTTTCAAAGTCTTATTTCGCCTAAAATGAACCATTAAAGATGTCTTAAAATAGAGCAGAAAGACTTTATTAATGTGAGTAATGCCATTGATGGTTGCATGCATTGCAAAAAAAAATATCATATTTGTAATCTTTTCATTAACATTATCAAAGATTAATAGATACTGTAACACATGCATTGTTCATTGTTAGTTCATGTTAATTAATACATTAACTAGTGTTTACCAATGACACCTTATTGTAAAGTGTTACCTCTTAAATTGACCTTCATATGTCTTAATATGACTTTTTGGGGACATTGTCAGTGAGAAGAAATTCAGAGAAGAGACCCACTTCATGTGGCTAGAGTACTGTAATTATCTGTTTTTCTTTCTCTGACAGACTGTATAGCCCTCAACTGTAAAATTTTCAAATTGAAAAAAACTTCAAACTTTCAGGCCATGCTTTCTCAAGCCAAGCCAACCTAAATTTTGACTTGACAAACTTTATTAATTTAGTTGATGTTAATGCTGGTTATAAATTAAATCTCTTAGGTAGTTTACAGACAAAGCAAATAACACTTTTTCTAACACCATGCTATAATATATTTCAAAATACATTTAAAATATTTTCCTTGTATGGCTCTTTCTGCCTTTCTTCAAAATGATTTAATATTGCTTTAGTATTGTTTGTTATTTTATGTAAATTAGGTGTCGTGAACTGGAGTGCATTGTCTGAACAATACAATCTGAGTTCAGGGCGTCATGTTCTCTGACCCAGTGCATACGGTGCTGTGAGATATTTAAAGACTCTCCACCTGTGTGTGAGGAATCGCAGGAGGAGAGTCCTGTGTGGGTTTTATCCATTCAAAGAATTTGAGGGCTACTGCTTGACTTATTGTTTTATCAGTGATTTAGAATTTCAGATTTTTTTTCTTGTGTCATGTCTATAGTCTTAATCTATATTTGTATATACAATTATATTTTCTGTTTTGTTCTTTGAAATAAATTAAAAAAAGATCACTGTCATCAGTTTGGTTTTTTTGGAGGCACCATCCATAAAATAGGATGCAGACACTGAAAATATACTGTATTTGGTCAACTGAACTTAAAACTACTTTATTGGCTTAAATGTTTCACATGCAGAATTGCCAAAGCAAAAGAAAAATGTCAAAATTTATAGTTAAAAAATAGATAAACAAGAACCATAGCAAAAGAAAGATTAAAATAAGAAAGGCAGTGGCTATTTACACTGTGCAAATAGCCACTGTCAAATAGCCACACAGTGCAAATGGCTATAGATTCTATTTATACTATGTTAAAATGGCAGGATTTTCTGCTATTACTTATAATAGTAATAGCTTATTGCAAATAGTGGCAATTATTTGCACCTCAGTATTGTAGTACATTATAAAACAGTGTGCAATAATTACTGTGTGTAAATTATCATTTTAATTCAAATTATTAAATGGATGCCACCATATTAGGACAATAAAGCCCTCCTTCACAACTTTTTGATTATTTCCTTAGTTTTTATTTTAAATAAATGCTTTTCTGATGTGATTTGAAATGTGAAAAGGTAGAAACAAACTGTCAAAATGCAGATTCGGACCCGGATCGATTGCATCAAATTGTGAACAACAAACGTTTTACCATCTGCACTATTAGAGCTGACGACTGTACTTTATCTGTTGTAATTTTGACTAGCTCAATAAGAAATATAAGGTGCCATTAAAGTGTAATATTACAATATACACAGTGAAGTAAAGTGCAACAGAATGTTAATATATTGGAAGTAAGATACTACACAGATATTACAGAATAAACTTTAATGCAGTATAATTTTACCTCAGATGAAACATGGTTAAATATGGTTGTTTTTCCGTCTTTTTTTACACCTTAATGTTCTTTAATACTTTAACATTTTTATTAGAGTTTTCTGTTAAGTATGCGCATAGTTTTAATGCACGCACGACGGGAAAACAACTAACGTCATCACACAATGCAAATTACAAGTGCATGCGCGGTAAACACATACGTGACGTCACCATGCTACAGTCTGCAGCGAGGGGTGTCTCAAACCACGAGAGAATGATTTGCTGCAATGGCTGTCACATACACTTTGAGTGTGGAAGGGCTGTGCCCCTTATCCAGCAGCTCTTGTAGAAAGCTTAGCATGTGGTACACTTCACAGAAGGACGGGTCCTTGTTCCATGCTACACATCAGTCAGGAAGACTGACCATTTAAGGGCATAAAGACATCTTATAGTCAGAGCTCTTGCCTCCAAAATGGTATTAGTTACAATCACGAAGAGCTGCAGAGACCCCCATTAAAGGGCCAAACATGAAAGTTTCCACAGCTCTGCCTCTGTGAAGTCCCAAGGGAATGTAATGCTGTTGGGTTTGCTTGGCTGCCAATCTTTGAGTTTGGGTTATTAGAGTGATTAAGGTGTCACTTAAACCATTTTATGCCAAATCACGCCCTTCACTTGAGAGACAAGGGCTTCCCTCAGTGATATCAGCCAAAGGGCTGCAAATAGGAGCTTAATCAGCTAGGTGAAGCACATTTGATTCCTCCAGAGTGAGGCCACCAGGAGGACTGAGTATCTGACGTCCTTGACCTGTATGATGACCCGAGGAAGCAGGGCTGTCTTAAAGTAGATTGAGCAGTGAAAGTTGTCTTCTGAGGCAAATAAGCCCACCTATACCCTCCTGAAGACAGAGCTAATCAATGGAACCATTTGGGGATGCATGTCTGCCCAGCACATAAACTGCTCTCAGTGAGAGGACATTGCCCAGTGCCTGTAAAGGGAACATGACCTGAGACCATGTTGGTGATTGATAAATCCATCATTGATATAGGCTTTGAGTAATGATGTCCAAACGGACCATGATGTGATGTCCCTTTAAGGCCTGCAGGAAGGTTTTTAGGGCCAGTAAATCTGCCATCATCTCTAGGTAGTTGATGTGTAAGCACTGCTCTAGGTTTGACCAGGAGCCGGACACATGGAAAGCCTTGGAAGAATCCTCTGGAAATCCCTGAGGGGAACTGAAGTCCCTAATTTGAACGACACTGCTAGTCACTGAACAGTCAGGGAGCATTCTGGTGTTATCCATGCCCACATTCAGGCAGAATCGATAACTGTCCCCAGAAAGACCACTCGTTTGCTGGGAGACAAGGAGCTCTTGGCTAAATTGATTCTCAACTCAAGGTGCACCAGGTGGCTGAGCAGCAGCAATGTGTTCCCATTCTGGCCTGGCTAAAACCAGCCAGTCATCGAAGTAGTTTAGAATGCGGATTCCCATCTGTCTTAGGGGGGAAAGAGCCATGCACTGGTTAAATACAGGGACAGTCAGAATGAAAGTGACGTGACATTCAGCGTGAGTTCCCTCAAGCCCAGTGTTAAAGGGATAGTTCACCTTAAGTTTCTGATCCCCATTGACTTCCATAGTATGGAAAAACTTCACTGTTTTGTTTTCCTGGGGGATAGAGGAAATGGGGAGGACCACCTTCATTAAAGAAGATGATCAACAAGCGGAGAAGGGCGAGACTCATGCTCTCGCAGTGAGAGCATGCCATCTCAGTGAGCGGAGCCTATGTGCAGGTGCTGCCCAGACAGGCGATGCAAAATTCTGACAAAATGCTGCTCAGGGCCAACTTATATAGAGGTGAATAAATCAGACTTCAGTATAAGAGTAAACAGGAGTTTTCTATAAGCATGTCAATGCAATGGGAGAGACCATTCAAAAGGGAAATTATAAATTTATGCCAAAAAAAATCTAAATGAATTTTAATTCAAACATGTTTATCATAAAATAAGTATCAGGTCATTATTATATATGTAAATTGCTTTACACATTTGTTTTTGAATAAACCAATCTAGACAAAAAAACTAAAACTAATCTAGACTAAACTACATAAAACCAATCTATCAATTTATTATAAGAATTTTATTAATACATACAAAATATAGCACCAACCTCAAGTGCTTTATTGCTTTTATAAAATGTTAACTACAGTAAAATAGACACAGATTCTCATTAAAATTATATTTTAATATAAAAATCAAGTATGGTTCTTCCACTAGAATATATAGTCTCTGACATCGTTAAGCAAGGTTAACAGTTGTCCTTCATATAATAAACATGTGTTTTGCATCATAGCTGATACCATATTGTGCATTTTATCATGACTGGAACGCTATATCCAAACTATCCATTTCATAAAATTTAAGCAACCCTATAGAGTTGAATTGTATTGTAATAAGAAGGGCTCCACTATTCCTTTCAGACAAACGTGGCATATTTATATGATTTATATTATTTATACTTGTGGTCAGAGAGGTGTTGGATCAAAATAGGCTGCTGTAACTGTTTTTCCTGACTCTGTGCTGCCAAAACTATTAGTGAAGTTCTTGCCTGTGGTGGGCCTCTGGGGGTCAAGACAATGAGATACAGGAGCTGTCAAAAAAATACCAAGAGGCCCTCAAAGAGAGCTGCGTATGCACTTATGTGTCCTCACTGAATTAGTATTCCAGACATGGGTGCTGATAAAATTCTCCTAGCCACTGATGATGGCCAACTTTTCAATCTAGTAATATAACATTTTCATTGTTTCATCAATCTGTGCCTGCTTGCTTATTTTGCCTTCGGGATAAACTCTAATTTGTTTTGATACACATCTGAATATTTTCAAATGTGATTTTTTTTTTCAAACAGTCAAACAGGTCCAATATATATGTCATTATTTTTTAATCTGTCACATCATTTAGCAGGCTCTTTTATCGAAAGTGACATATCACTCAAATAAAATCTGTTACAACGTTATGTTATTCATATATAGGGAAATGTGTTTAGCAACTGTACAGCAACTGGCTGTATGACAGACCTATGATTTCCACGTGAGTGCAATGGCAAAGGAATTTATACAAACAGTTCCCAGGGAAGTTCTCCCTGTTACTAATTTTAGGACAGTAATTATAAAACTCTTTTAAGCACAGCCAAGCACCCTGGCTATTTAAAATGTACTCTATTTGTTGAAAGTTTGTGGTTCATTGGCAAACAGATGTTGCAGGGCCCACATGATTAACACTAATTGTTCCAGATGAAGAATAGACAAAAAAATAATGCATAAATTAAATAATATCCCACACTCAAATGGTTTCTGTCATGGTCAGAAATTAACTTTTACATTTAGGAGCAATATTTTCCCCCTGGAACTGGAATTTGTATTTATTTTTTCATGTCAAATGATTAAATTATCCACCAATTTATATATATATATATATATATATATATAAAATTATTTTCATTAGCGGTGCACTATACATCTAAATATAATCGATGTCGCATTATGGCTTAATGCCATAGTCATATCATGAAGGTTGCTATTTAATTAAATAAAAATAAGCTACCTATACCCAGTTTTCAGAGTAAAGCAAGCAGCAGGTAATGTGTTCGAGTGCAGCCCATGACACGCAGCACTTCACTCTGAAACTTAAACCGCTTTTATTTATTTGCTGGCAAACCATAAATATTTGAATTTGAGCAGAGATGCATCCATTGACCATCGGCCATGAATCGGAACCGGATGTCTTTTTTGTTTTAATTTCAGAGTCTGTAAATGGCATTAACAGAGCCCAGAGACGCAAAAGGGGAGAAAATACATTAGCAGGCAGAGCAAGCTCACTGTTCACAATGTGCATTTTAATCAAGGAAACATTGCACCTCGGCTGTTCCTTAAGCGCCACCTGCTGAAAGAGAGTGAAAATGCAAATTTTATTTTCAACTAACCATATTCTTCATGCATTTATATTTTCATTCTTTCTTGTCTTTTGCTTAAATAAAATAAATTTAAAATCAGCATTGAATTTTGATATGAAAAGAACACAGACGTGGTCCATGACTTCAATCTAATGTGAGTTATGGACCTTCGCAAAAGCTCCCGTTATAATAGCTGAAGCTGTGTACACTACAAAATACACTTCTTTTTGAAATCTTTGTTGTTTCTGATGATGAGAGAAGTTGCGAATGCAGATTTGTGAATTCAGTGAGCGCGTGCACTGAACAACTCAGGCCTTTTCCACAGTGATAAATCTTACACTGCTATCTAATGCTGCAAATCGCACGTAAACAGAAATCTGATGCAAACGTGAGCAAATCTATTGTTAATGTGCCATGATTGGCCGTAATCTCCTTTTTTTTTTTCATGGCCTTTTTTGCCCCAGTCCCATGTTAATTTCAGACCCTGGTTTCTGTAACTTTAATGGAAAAGATTGACTGAAATATTCCCAAACCTATGTTCCTTCATTAAAGTTACAAGAGCACCAGTGAGCACACTATCCAGGGAGCCATTTCAGTGTAAGTGTTTTCATATTCAAAATATGCACTGATGGCACATCCATATTAGTGTCCAAATGAAAATGAAAATGTGTTGTGTAATTTTGATGCTGAAACTATATAAATGCAAATGGGTGCAGGGCCTGATGGGTGTTTCCTCTCCCTGTACATCACCTTTCAGTGTGCCTGACTGTCGCACTGAGATTTGTAAACATTTTGAATAAAGAAATTAATTATTTAATTATTTAATTCCCTTTGCCTTTTAAATGGCAGCCAGCTACTTTTCCAGAACCAGAAAAGTCTGATATTTTAGTTCTCAGAAGTTTTCTATATTTTAATGGCCTTTGGAGAATTAGTCCAAGCAGCAAGAAAATTGTCTACACCCGCCCAGCTAAATTGTCATGTATTAACTTGTTTATGAAATATAAGAGCTAAAGAGAGCCTGTTAGTATAGGTTTAAAAATAAATAAATAAATCTTTGGCACTACACACATCCCCCTCTGGGGGGCAGACTGTAACTTATTTGACCATTAGCTATAAAAGTCTCCTAAAATGAAGTGGAATAAACAGTGCTATAAATATCATGTAATTTAAATATAGTTTTAAATATATTGTCACAGAATATTTCAGTCACTGTTTTATGCATCAGTTGGTACTTGTTTTTCAGTGGACTTGACAATGAAATACATCCCCTCATTTGCATCTCCTTTGGTGATATGAAATGGCAGTGTATTTCTATTACAGCCCCAGTTTCTGTTTGCAGTGAGCCTCAGGTGCCAGTGTTTAATTTAGTTTACCACTCTATTTCTATTTATTCTGCTCCCGTAGCTGGAAAATTGATTTCCTTGCTTTGCACTGTTCATTATTCACAAGCCAATCAGTCTAAATGTGCTAAAGTAAAACATGAAACACTTGTGGAGTTTAATTAGTTCTCTTTGCACTTACCTTCCTGTAAAAATTGACAGACTATTCGAGAGGAGAGGAGAGGAGAGGAGAGGAGAGGAGAGGAGAGGAGAGGAGAGGAGAGGAGAGGAGACTGATCTGAACTGGTCTCAGTGACATCATTGGCATAATGATGTGTAATGTAAGGAAAATAAGTTCAGAGAACATTGTTTGAAATGTACATAATTTCTATGGTACTACAAAAGTCTGAGAAGATGCAAATAACTAATAGCATTAAAAACAAAGCATTCAAATGGGCATTTTTCATTTGAGCACACATTTGACATCATTTGAACACAAACATTGTTGTTGTTGTTGTTGTTGTTGTTTTTCATATGTCATATTATTATTATATACACTGATCCCAAAAGTATCTAAACACTTCAGGCACACTTGAAGTTTTTTTCTGTACTGATCATTACGAATTAATTAATGTAATAGTATTAATATTAATACTACTACTACTACTAAAAATAATAATAATAATAATAGTAAATCTATTTAATATAAATATTAGTAAATATTATATTATGAATTAATATATACATATTAATTAATGTGTGTTTGTTTGTCTGTGTATGGGTATTATTATGTTACTTTATATTTATAAATGTTTGTTTATTTATTTATTTTCTCTAATAATATGCATGTGTTGTTAATATTATTATTATTATATTATTATTACTCTTAGATTTTGCAATACACAATGCAAAAGACTACTATCTATCTATCTAAAAATGTTGTTATATTATTTTGTTATATTAATCAATAAATACAATTATTTACTTGTCAGAAATAGAAAAGTGGTATTTATTTTGTAGTATACAATTATAATTTATAAATATATTGCATAGAGAGAATATTAATATTAATAGTCATAATTACAAAAGAAACAATAACAACAATAATAATATATGTTATTATAGTAAATGAATGAATTATATCAAACAATTATCGATAATGATTAATTATTAAATATAAATATTATATATGTATATTTATTTACAATTATAATTACAGTTATATTATAGTATAGTATATCAAGTGTGACATTGAATTTGAATTATTGTGTATGTTTATCTTGGATCAGCTTCAAATATGTCGTTGTGATGTAAATTAAATAAAGCTGTTTACCAGGTCGCTCTGTTTGACATGATTTCTTGGCAATAGTTCCAGTTGCCTTTAAATCGTCCTGTGAATCACCTCTAGCAACAAACATTAAAACCCATGTGACTCCCATATACAGCTGTGATGACTCCTTCCACATGAGTAATCATGTTGCGGTTTTTTAGCTATTAAAATAACGTGAAATATTTTGTTTACTTTGATATAGCCCCTAATTAAAGCAAAATCCTATTGTGCTCTGTGCATTCTGTTTTATCATACTTTATTCTGCCATTCCAGTTCCATCATGGCAAACAGGCCGACATCAAAACAGCCCCATTTTGAAAGCTCAAAAAACAGCTTTGGCTCTCCTCAAAGCACACATGAATTGCCTCTAATGGACCTCACACTCATTTGCAAAGCTTGTAAAACCTCTGGAGGGATTTTCTGCATCAAATTAGCTCGCGCAATTTGAGGCACTTATAGTGGTCTGAAAATGTGGTCATTTACTTCGTCGAATCCCAAACAGATGAATCACCAAGGGTGATAGGCCTTTAGAGCCAGTGAACTTACAGTGGGTAATGTCTTTAATAGCACACTGCAGTCATTTAAAGGTCTTAGTTTTTCCAGTTTGGCTTCAGGAAGCAAAAATCCTGTTACGCAAAGCATATTTGCAAGTACAGGAGGAGCATGTGCCATAATTAAGGCCATATCTCACTCTCTCTCCCACTCTGTGTGCAACAGTCACGCACTTTACAGCAAAATCCTCAGCAGCTGCCACTTAATGGGAGGATTTTATAGGCTTCTGTCTGTACCAAACATAGTTGTATAAATTTCAGTTTTTAACTGTGAGAGGGTCAGTGGTTTGGTGGGTTCAAAAGATGAAGTGGCATTTGTGGCATTTTTGCTTTATGATTTATGGCACCTCATAAACACATGAAATCCCCTGCATTTGGCTATAAGCTCGCCTGAGCATTTCACACAGCAATCCAGAAGCTGAACCCGGTTGGGGAGTTTAAAATCATTCTGCATCTCTTAGTGTTTGCTTTCATCTAGTGGTTGAAGTATACATTGCACATGAGGTTAAAGATACATGGAGGCAATAAACAGTGAAGGTTCAACCCAAAATTAAAACTGTAACTGATCCCAGGTACATTTGAATCATATTTTATGTCTTGAAGATAATTATTGCTTCTGTCAGGTTTCAGCTGAACAAAGAAGTTTGAAGGTACCTGAGTATCCAGATAGACAGTCTGTGAATCCCTGTTCATTTAGTGCACTAAATGAACATTAGAGGGCAACAGTGAGAGCAACACACATCTTCCTCTTTAACTGCACTATTCAAGTTTTGATTTCACTTCAATTAATGGATTTTTTAACAAACATTGGTAGAGTAATAGTTATCTTTATATGGAATCCAAAGTTGTACTAATGCTGTGAAATCAGAAGTACTTTGAAATTCTTCTGTCACTTCATGGGGATCCAAAGCAAATGTTTTTCAGGGATCAGTTCTTGGACCCTCTGCTTCTCTATATACACTACATCAGTGGGACCCATCATACAGGCACATGGTTTCTGCTACCATTGCTATGCCGATGACACACAGCTCTATTTTTCATTTTTCATTAATTCTGTAACTTAGGAAGAGTTCAGAAATCAAAATTTGGTGGAATGACCCAGATTTTCAATCACAGCTTTCACGCATCTTGGCCTGCCCTCCACCAGTCTTTCACATTGCTGTTGGGTGACTTTTTGTCACTCCTAATGCAAAAACATTCAAGCAGCTGGGCTTTGTTTGTGCCAATCTATCTTCCTCTTGATCACATCACAGAGGTTTTCAGTGGGGTTCGGGTCTAGATATTGGGCTGGCCATGACAGGGTCTTGATCTGGTGGTCCTCCATCCACACCTTGGCTGGCTGTGTGACATGGAGCATTGAGCTACTGGAAAAGAACAGTCCTCAAAGTTGGAGAACATTGTCAGAGCAGAAGGAAGCAAGTTTTCTTCCAGGACATGCACCCTTCACAGAGATCAATGTGCCCAATTCCAGCCTTGCTGAGGATCCAGCCAGATCATCCTCCATGAAATTTCACAATGGGTGGCTTGTAGGCTCATCCAGGATCCCGTCTATCCATTAGACAACCAGGTGTTGGGCAAAGCTGAAAAAGTTGGACTCATCAGAGAAGATGACCTTATTCCAGTCCTCCATGGTCCAATCCTGATAAACTTTTGTAAACCACAGCGTGGTTCTTCTCTACTTCTCATTAATGAAGGACTTTTTTTCTAACTTTGTCCTGCCCCTAGGAGTCTGTTTCGAACTGTCTTCACCGTGTACTTTATCCCACCTGTTGTTTACCATTTTTTTAGTAGGGCACTTGATGTTTTCCAAGGGTTGTTGAGTGACATTTGAATCAGTTGGTGGTTGGCAACTTGATACTTTCTGTATCCCTCTGTCAGTAAAGCCAGAATTGAATCCTTCTTTTCCTCACTCAGAACTTTTCTCTTCCTCTCCTTTGACATAGTCAGTAGCTATGATTTGTTTTAGAAGTACAATGCGTTCAATGGATTTTATTGTTGTTCAACAATTTAACATTGTTCAGCTGACGAAACACTGTAAAAAATGGTATGAGCTATCTACTTAAAAAAATTATGGTAGCAATACTACACATAATATTTTTACTAAAACATGTAAAATCTCCTAAATTATGTAATCTATGACACATAATCTTATTATTATTATTGAACTGTACTCATTTATTTTTAAGTTGATTTTCAAAAGTCTGTGATTTTAAGTAAGGTCTGTTTGTATTTGACTATAAGCTTTTACAATTAAAAGACTGTATACAGTGAAACAGCTCAAATAGGAAAAACAACTTTACTGCACTATAGCAAGGCCACTGCTCAATGAACAAAGCATCATGCCTCATAGTGGTAGTACATGCAGTTATCCACAACCATAAGCTCTACTCTTCTGCACAATGGTAATGATAGAAACTTCAACGTAACAGAAACTCTTTCAAATGTCAAACGTAACTAACCATTAAACATTCATAGATGTTTTCCTTTACTCAAAAACATATGAAGTAGCACTTAATTTCTGTAACGGAGTGACAGAGACGTGAGACGTGCAGATCCATATGCTAGCTTTTATTCCTTGATATGGTCTAAACACAGACAGGGTCGAAAAAGGAGCAAACAGGTATGGTATGGGCAAGACAAGAATAATCCAAGTGCAAGCAAGGATCTCCGATCAGCGAACAATATCCAGAGGGATAAGCAAGAGAGGTAATCCAGAATCCAGAGCAAAGGGTCAAAACTCGAGTAACAGGGCAAAGAAAGAAAAAGACTACACTTTGAAAACTATAAACTGAAACAAGTCTATGAAAACTATAAACTTAAACAAGACTATGAAAACTGATGAAAACTAGAAAGAAACAAGACTATGAAAACAAGGAACTTAAACAAGACTAAGAGAACAATCACGGAATGGCTTGGTATCACAGCTATCGCTAGGGGAGTGATATGTGCAGAACGATACACGGCAAGTGTGAAAGGAAGTCCAATGCTTATAAAGCATGTCTGATGATTGTGCTGTGTGTGTGTAATTGGTGGCAGCTGTGTGTGATTGTTTTCAGGTGAATGTGATTGGTGCAATGGAGCATGGGAAATGTAGTCCAGGGTGTACTGTGTAGTGTGAGAGTCTGTGTTGTGGATGTTGACCTCTGGTGGTTAAATAACGGAAGTTCAGTGACTGGATCATGACGATTTCAATATGTACTTTCCATATCCAGCCATATGCAAAGCATGCTGGGAACTAACAGTCACCGCCAAAATAAAACTGTAAAACTGAGCTAATTCTATTAAAATAAATAGGTAGCCTTTTTTTCCTTATTTTATTTTTTTCAATTAAATCAGTTTCGTCAATTCAAAAACCTCAAAACTTTTCTTAAAATAAAAAATTGAAAAATGTATGTCTTGGTTTATTAATGAAAAGTTCTCAATATTTTCTATCAAACTGAACAACAATTTATTTAATAAAATTTACACAATATTTTTAGTTACCATCTTACATTTTTAAATGAAAAATACAATGAACGACTTTCCTAAAAAATAAATAAAAAATGCTTTCAGTATACAAAAACTTCATAGAAATATGAAAATGATGTATGGTGAATGATATAGGACCTTTATACGGTGCGTGTCATTGTCTATCCCTCCCAGTCTCGTTTTCATCCGCGCCTAAACTTTTGCTATGACGAAACTGAACAGAACTGAGCTGTCCGAGGTGCTGAAATAACTGGGCACAAGTGACTTTGAACAAATGCACTTTTTTTTACATGAAACGATTTTATAAGATGACGATTTCTAAGATTTTTGTAAGATGATTCAAACGTAATACCTAAGGACAAGAGTCTTAAGAGATAGTACAGGATTCCTTAACAATTCGGGGTCCTAACGATTCCATTAACGGTTCTAAAGCGTAAGGAACATTTGTGAAAAAATAAATGCAGTTATATTAAACAAAATTCATTTTTTTCGCTTTTATAATACATTCTCGTAAGAACAACAAATAACTACAATTTAGTCTTACGAACCTTAACAAAGTGAATATAATTTTCTCGAGTTAGTAACTCCGAGAAATTCAGTGATTTCAATTCATTTTAAAGAGTCACCGCATAAGACTCATTCGCACGGGAATTTGACTATATTAGTCGCATTGTGTATTTGTAGTTACTGAAGAGAATAGTCTCTTGTGAAGCTATTAGTTCGGGAGACTGATTAAACTGTTCGAGCTGAGTGTTTTGATTTACCAAAAATAACCGGTTCAAGAGCTGCCTGCTCCTACATCGGACTTCTTTAATCACGCTGATTCATTTAAAAGAACCGGTTCATTTGAGTCATATTCGTTCGTCCATAGACACCGGTCGCACTGTAGATTCAGTAGCGGTGTTGTGGTGTCGCTGATTAGTGCAGGAAACACTGTCAGGTGGTAAACTGCACGTTCGTCAACCAGTATTTCTGAATATGGACCGATTCTTGGTTCTCAACTCTAGCCATAAAGCAGAAGCAGAAGCACATTCGTTATTTTGATTGAATATTCCGCTTCCCAATTGCAGTCCGCGGAGAAAGCCAGGGATAGGGGGAGAGGCTGAGAGGGCGTGTGCGGGCGCGCGCGCGTGTGTGTGTGTGTGTGTGTGTGTGTGACAGACCCCCTCCCATTCTCCACCTCTTACCAGCACAAACAGCAGTGTGATATTTACATTTCAAACGACATTTACTTCACCTTCACCCTGCTAATTCACAATATTCATCTTTTAGAGAGAAATAAGGCGCTGATCTGATGGTTTTCATTCTGGCGAGGACCAAAGCAAGGGGTCTGGCATCGTCATGTCGCTTGTGACATTGGTAATCGCAGGATTATGATGTTTTCTTGAATGTTGTGTCTCGTGGGAGGTTTCGGGATGGGATATGTGACGCCCTTAGGAAGCTGAAGACCCACTTTGAAAACAGCCTTTGTTTATTGTTTTGATCAAGATTATTTCAGCAAACCGAGTAAATATCATTATATTAAAGACATATCTTCGCGTTAGCGTAGGATATCGATAGATCAATTGAAAATAGACTGATATTGGACATCAACTCAAGCCCGCAGTTATTGTCTGGACTGACTTTTAATATGCGCACTCAGACGGAAAAGGAAACCTGGACATTTTAAATCATTGATCACTTGGAACAGATTCATAAACATAGACTAGCAACCATATCACAGCTCAAGCTGACACCCAGATGTGAAAGTGATAGCGTTTCCTGGGCTTCCCTGATCTGAGGGATTAGTTGTATTCGTCATAACAACAGAACAGTCCTCGGAGGGTCCATCATGCCCACCTCTCGGTCCGGCGCGTGCTCTGTGGAATACTGGGTCGATGGCTCGCGCCGAGATGCGACAGTGGAGGATTTCTATAACATGGGCCCAGAATTAGGCAGGTAAGTACATTACTTTATCCACTTTGCATTGGTTTTTATGTTATTGTGTAAATGCATGCGTACACGCACTGTAAATGTGATTATTACATGTCGCCCTATATTGTTTGACACTGTTATTCTATACTGATAACTGATATGTACAGTAGAACCAATGTTTAATTGTCTAATTTAATTGTTTTTTTGGCACAAATAATCATAAAGATTGCAACAATTAAAACATAGGCTAATTGTAGCCTATCTTTTTTAGAGGTTGACCGATAAAATCGGTTTGACCGATATACCTTTTTTTAATATTTACTTTTGTACTTAATCAGTTCTGCGAAAACGTTAGTGAAATATTTGTACACCATAAGTCAAATAAAAATGTCAAATATTCATAATACATATATTACGTTTCTTATGAAATATAAATATCATATAATTGCTTTTCATCCCTGTTGTGGCAGAAATAAACATGCAAGTTATTTTACCTGTGAACAGGTAAGCTGTTTCCTGTTGAACGTGATGCAATGGTGATGCTGAGAGATATACTTTAGAGATCCACCCCATGGCCACAAAAAATTTAAAAATTAATATTGATAAAACATTATCGGTTACATCGATTATTGGTCTATTGTTATACTTTATTTGTATTTACCTGTATTTACATGTAACATGGATGCTCTAGTGTCAAATACTAACATGTCTGTCTATATGTGAGCAAGTGTTCAGGATTTGTGTAGTAATCAAGTGTTTATTTATCTATTTATTTATTTATTTATTGACTGCTAATCAAGAGTCTTTGTTGCATGTAATTGTCGCAGTTAGGGATAGGTGGCGTCTAAACTAATTGAGCTCAAATTTAATCTCCCTTTAGTAAACTAATTATAATGCACTTAATTGAGCACATTAAGGAAGCACCCAGTCTTTGCAAATGTCAAAGTCTTTGCAAAAGGGCTCTAAAATGTCATCATTACCTCCCAGGATGTGGGATGCAAAATGTTGAGCTGTTGATGCTGTTACCTGATTTAAGTCTGGCATCATGGTCATGTGAAATTCAGCAGAGAGAAGGACTTCTATGAGACTCATTTTCACAGAACAGTTTTTTTAATGTATCTAGTTGCATTGTATGACTGTGAGTACTTTGAAGTCTATCGCTGATTATGTTGAGGACTGCTTGTCAAACACTGATTTGTTGAAGTGTTGGATAACAAGGTAGCAGATAGAGAAATGATGGCCTTCTCTTCTATATATATATATCTCAGTGTAGTCCAGTTTTATTTGTGGTCCTAATGGCTGGAAGTTAGGACTTCCATTTTCAAACTCTGTAAATGTGTTTTCCCTTTTTCAGTTTTTTTTGTCATTATGGACACTGTTATTATTATTAGACTCAGTTGCCATGAACATATTAATGGTGATGGAGAGGTAGAATGTAGGTAAGAACCTCCATGACTACATGAGCGGTGGAGGTCACAGTAGTGAAATGCCAAAACTTTTTTTTCTTTGAATGTCTTGGTCTTATTAGCATCTTCCAATCTGTCTCTTTATGCAATGTGTTTGTGTATGGTAATTGCTATGATACATGATTATCAAATTTTATTACTATATAAAGATTGCTTTTGTGTTAACCACCAGGGGTGCCACATCTGTTGTGTTTCGCTGTGAAGAGAAGCAAACTGAGAAACCTTACGCTGTGAAGGTCTTGAAGAAAACCGTGAGTTGAGTTGTGATCATAAAGATGTTTTCATTCTTCTTAAAATCCCAGAATGATTGTTATGTTGGTTGTGTCGTCAATTCAGATTGACAAGAAAATTGTGAGGACAGAGATCGGAGTCTTGCTGCGTCTCTCTCATCCAAATATTGTAAGATATTTATGTTCCTGGCAACATCACGTTGTTATGAAATATTCAATGTTCATTGTGTTCTGTGGGAATATAGATGGGCTTGTTCTGATGTGAATGTTCTCACTATGTTTTCATTCAGATTCGTTTGAAGGAAATTTTTGAAACGGAGACCGAGATCTTTCTTATCCTAGAGTTGGTCACAGGTGGAGAGCTTTTTGACAGGTATGATGTGTTTCATTAATGAGAGGCAAAAAAAATCTACTTCCTCTGTATATACAAAAAATCTGAATACCTTATGTTGTGTTCCACAGAACCAATGTTATTTTGACATTATTTATATGCAATCACAAAATTTCTTAATATCTCGAATTTTACATTTTTTATAATTTTGTTTTCATATTTTTTCTGTTTTCATTTTAATTTAGATGTTTTTAGATTTATTTTGTATTTCAGTTTTAGTTTTAGTAGTTGTAGTACTCCATCTTAAAACACAGGAATCTCATTTATTCTTTACTGTCAACATCTCCTGGCTCAAGTTCTTACCGCTCAGTAGGCTTTCTATCTATTCTTCTACCCAGCAGTGAGATGTAATTGAATGAAACGAGTTCCCGATAATTGGTTTAAGTGGGTTTGGTGCAGAGCAGGAGCAGGATGTGTTTGCCTAAACACTGCTAAACAGAGCATTAAATGTTGCCAGATCCACACACAAGACGCCTAAACATCAGCTGCTCATGGCTTAAAACATATGATAGTATATATACATGCTGTGGATTGTTTTTTTATGATGAATTTGTCTCTGAAATGATTGTGTGTTGTTTCAGGATTGTGGAGAGGGGCTACTACAGTGAGAGAGATGCAGCTCATGTTATCAAACAGATCCTGGAGGCTGTGGCGGTAAGACCAAATAAATCAAGGGATATAAAAATGTGCTTTTCACCCTCACAGAGATTTTCTATTCATGTTTGAAAGGCTATAAAGGCAACGTGCATATTTAGCCTTTAAAGAGGAACACAGACTCCTGGCTCTTTTGAAGTAAAAGGGTCTGATGTACTGGGTAGACATACTCTTAAGGCGCGTGTCCATTAAAGCATTTTTTTCTCAAGGCTAGTGTATTTTTTCTATTATTTTGCCAGGAGCGTGATGAGGTGATTTTTTTTTTTCTCACTGCCGAGAGCTGAAGAATGTTCAATCTTGGGAAATCTCAGTGCTCATCACTGTCACTCTTTAGTCAGCCAGCCAATCACAGTGTAGGAGGGGCGGAACATATACCACTCCGACCAACCGTCATATCCTGCTTGAATGACAACTAATCAAAAATGGAGCAGTTAATATTGCTTGTCTCCAAGTATTCATGTCTGTACCAGATGGAGTTCCCAGACTACCACAATATTATGAAAAATAATGTTTGGAGAAACATCGGTCTGTGATGCCTCTGCCATATTACTAGCGGATATTGCATATCATAGCAACCAAAGCATCTGAACTGAAAGCGCTGCGCTGCAGAAGCACTCTCAAGCGCTCACAGCTGGACTTTGGTGCTTTGGTGGACACACGGCCTACTATTCAAAATACAAAAAATGCAAAAATGCTGCTTTCAGAAATTGCCATGGTTTTGATGTTATAACTCATTAACATATTACTACCCAAGCTTACATGTCAATTCCTAGTTAAAGGGGTCATATGATGTTGCTAAAAATAACATTATTTTGTGTATTTGGTGTAATGAATTGTGTTTATGCGGTTTAAGGTAAAAAAAAACACATTATTTCCCACATACTGTACATTATTGTTTCTGCTCTATGCCCCGCCTTCTGAAACGCGGCGATTTTCACAAAGCTCATCGTTCTGAAAACCGAGGTATATGCTGATTTGCCAGCTACCCAGTGCATTGTGATTGGCCGAATACCTCAAGCATGTGACGGAAATGTAACACCCCTCATCATACTGTCATGCCGTGTCCCAGTCAGAACACAAGACAAAAACAATAAAACCCATTAAAAATGATATTAACCCATTATGTGTTGCATCCAGTGAGGACATAATTATGGATTATAATGACTTATACTGTTTTTTGCACTGCACCGCATGATAAATATAAAACCATGTCTGCATTTGTGATCGGAGAAAAGACAAACGACAAGTGCTACTCTACACTGCTCAAAACTCGCGTTTGAATCATCAGTGAAAAATCCTTAGTCCACATTAAAGAATGACAGCATGATTTATAAATGTTGAAGTTTGATAATCATAAAAAAGATCATGTACATATTGGAGATATACTATACTATATACTATCAAAAAAATACAATGGAAGTCACTGTGGACCAGCAACTGTTTAGTTTTCCACGTTCCTCAAAAAAGCATTTATGTTCAGAAGAAGACAGAAACTCATTCAGGTTTAAAAACACTTTTTAGTTAGTAAATGGTGGTATAAAAATAAAACACTATGACAGAATTGACAGACAGCTGACAGAATTTTTATTTTGGGGTGAACTATTTAACCGTAATAAAACAACAAAACACAAAGAGAAAAATCGCTCACTGCTCTTGACTGAAGAAATTGAATACAGTTGCTTTTGGAATCAGTTCACATAGTATTTTATTTTTATATTTGTTCATTACATTTCTTGAAAGCACTGTTTGTTTTATTTACATATTTTTTGTAGTTGTAATGTGTATCTTTGTCATGCTTTTATCTTTGCTATTAAGAAATAAGAACACAGATTTTTATCTTCGCCCTTTTTGTCTTTTTGTTACCTTGAAAGGCTTTTTCTTTATAATAGGGAAATTAGTTTGGCTATTATGTTCAGACAACTTGCAAAATAGTAAAACCAACATGACAAAGAATCGTGAAAAAAATTGTGAATCGTGATATTCCAAAAAAAAAATCAAGTCATTTGCACCACATTATTTTGTCAATTTTATATTTTATTTTGGTGTGTCAATTTATTCAAATACATTGAATATATCACTTAACTTCTTTAAAGGGGTCATAACATGAAGTTTTTGGTTTGTTTTATTATGTTCCCATTGGTGCAATTATAATATTATTATAGATTTGGACGAAAAACCTAAGAATTTTATGTGATTTATTACCTTTCTCCACCCTGTTTCTCACCCCATCTGACTCAAACAGTCAGTTTTGGGGGTTTTCCCCTTTAAGAGTTCAGGGTATCTGCCCACTGTTATAATTGGCTGATGTCTTTTATCACGGGCCTGAACATCACAGACTCTGAAAACAATATGCAAATAAACTAAGTAAAAACACTGTGGTTATTCAATATGAATAAAACTGAAATTAACTTTTTAAAAAGTAGTTTTTACATTTTACATTTTACATGAAATATTACACTTTGCGGTGTCGTTGTGGGGTCAGAGCGTCAATCTGGCAAACTGCATGTGCGTCAGTTCTGAGAAAGAGGGATCAGGTGTCAAAAAAAGGCTCTCCAATATTTTGAATTTAGATTGCAAAACCTAGTTCAACCATTCGGTGTCAATCCTACATACGTCACCTTTAAGTATTTTAAGAGTGTAAGGAGACTCGATTCATCATTCACAGTGCCTCGTGTGAGTTGGGGGATCATCTCTTTTACATGGTTTGCTTGCTGTGACTCTGATTGGTGGAATTTTCTGTACAACATCATAGTTAGTGTAGTTTCTCACTGCAAATTCCACTTTTAACATTAATATTTACAAAAACAGTTCAATGAATGTGAGCAGATGTGTTAATAAAAAGCATATACAGTCGATTAAAAGCCTCAGAACTCACAACAGGTCTGTCTTTAAAGGTCTATATTGTTCAAAATCATTTTCATTTCATTTTATGTGTATATGACTTCCTTCTTTCAAACAAATTCTGTTGGAGTTATTTAAAAAATTGCCTTTGATCTTTCAAGCTGTTTGATGCAACTCAGCGGGTGTTGCACTGCATCGGTTCATGAGAAGTTTAATAAAAAGCTCATCCATTAAAAAAAGAGATCAAAACAAGAGATCAAAACAAAATAACGGTCACTAATAAGAAGTACAAAACGAGGATTTGTAAAGAAAAATGTCGGAGGATTTCGATATAAGCAAAGAGGAGACTGGTTTTCCTTTGCTAAAGTAATGAAACTTTGCTTCCTTCGCTCCTGTTAACAAACGTTGGTTTTCACAAGACTCCCCGGCGCATGCACAGCACTGACCTCATACGTCATTCCCCCAAAACTGCTTCCATTTTACATTTTACATTCCATTTTGAACGCAAGCTAGATAAAAGTGATTATTACGTTTTGAAAATGGATATTTTTCTTACAAAACCTCATCGATTTGCTACAGGAGGCCTGTGTTTAGCCCCTGGAGCCGTGTGAGACACTTTTTTTAATGGATGCGCTTTCTATTAAACTTCTCATGGACTGATACAGTGCAACACCCGCTGAGTTGCATCCAACAGCTTGAAAGATCAAAGAAAACTCTGACTTGATTCGTATGAAAGAAGACATATACACCTAGGATGACTTCAGGGTGAGTAATTTATGGGCTAATTTTATTTTTTGGGGGAACGAACGCTTTAACTATGCTGTAAAAATCTTTTAAAGTACAATAGCCAAAAAAATTGTTTATTTATGAGGATCAGAGAGAGATTAGAAAATGTAGTTTAAAACAATCGTGAGCGACATTACAAGACCTCAGGGAAAAATTAAATGCTACAAATAGCGCATAATACGGAGCCTTTAATCTGTGGTGAATAATATGTAGATAATATGACCAAATAGTATGATATGATGATGTGTGTCATGAGGGACAGCAGTTATTTTAATGCGTTCTCAGCTGAAGGATTATTGTGTATGTGTTGGCGTGGCTGAACACATGTCCAGCGATGGGCTGACAGTGGAGGGGTTTGGAGATGTGGGTTAGTCTTGTCGTCACTCAAAAGCGAACGGTAGAGTAAGAGGATATGTGTGCAGAGCTGGTAGTGGAAAATAATCTTCTCAGAACAAAAAATAAATAAATATTGCATTTTTTTCCCCAGCTTTTAATCTTTCTGAGCAGGAGGAATGTGGGCTGGCATTACATAACAGCTCAGCAATCTGACAATGAAGCAACAATGTGGAGGCCACATTTATGTGTGGAATGTCGTTTTGATGTGTCCTGATCGGATCTGTTTAATCCACATTGTCTATAATCTGTAGGAGTTGATTGTGACCATAAGGTTTATGTATGTGCAATTGTGCATATATAACGATTTTGGCAAATCTTCGTATTTGTATCTGACTTGTTTTCATCAGGGCCTCAGTAGCTCAGGGCTGGGTGATATGACCAAAAATATTATCACAGTAATTTTTTTTCCATATCGTACAATGTCACTACTGATCACAGTATTTATTTACCAATAATTGGGAAAGGAGTACTTTCCACATGTTTGTTAGACCTTGAAAATTAATGTAAATATAACTTGTTTGTCCACAATTAAACTCCACAGAGTAGCTACCTTTATAATTTAATTTGAAATCTGTTTTTTTTTTTTTTTTTTTTTTAATTCTGTGTTTTTCATTTTATTTTCTGGATTCTGTGCTACTCTCAGGGTTACGAACTTTTCTGTTGTGTTCATTTCGGTTCCTGTTCTCCTGCCTTGTTTAGTTCTGATTAGCTCATCATCATTGGTTACCTTTTACTCTCAGGTGTTTCTGTTTCACTAGCCCCATTATTTATACTCCGTGCTTTGCTCAGTTCCTTTGCCGGTTATTTGTTATGCCTACACTTGTGTTTGTGCTACCCCTGCCTTGTTTGCGCTTGGATTTATGATTAAAAGACTTTTGTGGAATCCTTTGTTGTGTGCTCTTTACAGCACCATAACATTACAGCTTTATTATTTAATTTAAATGTATCAAAAATGGTGGCTAATGAAATAAATTATTACAATGCTAACAGTTTAGGTTATCTTTTAAAATGTAATCAAATTAAAATATAACAATTAATTTCTAAAAAAAAAATTGTCAAATAAGATGCTGGATAATAGAACTTTATATATTAAAACTGGATTAAAAAAATATCTGGTTGTATGACATTCCTTAAAAATAATAATATTATTATTAATTTGAGAAGTTAGTAATTTTAGTATAAAATAGTAATATATTTCTGTCATAATTTCTTCAGGGTAAGCCAAACTTATTTTGTTGGTTTGTTGTGAAGCCCTCTGAATGTTTGATGGTAGTTTTCTGATATGTAATGGTGTAAAGCTGATGAAGTATCACATATATTGAGAAGGCCGGTGTTGAAATCTTAAGATGTGTTTGAGCTTCTGTAGTAGAAAAAACTGTACCACTCCATCACACAGAGACACACAGAACATGCAGACATATAAACCACATGCACTAACTGACCATTTATTTCTGCTGTGTGATCAGCTGTTAGATTAATCCATATCAAGTAAAAATTATAATTTTTCTTGACAATCATTATCATTCCGATTGACATATTGTATCACAATTTCAGCCTGATATCGTTTATCACCCAGCTCTAGCTCAGCTAGCTCATAAATGCTGTATTGACTTGATAAACCACCTAGCAACCACAGAGTACCCTAACAACTGCATAGCAACCTGCTTAATGTAGTCACAGCACTCTGGCAAACACTTAGCGTGAGCGTGGACTCATATTTTCTTTAGAATTTTCGACTCACGTTTTCTTTAGAAAATGTAAACGTCTGGCTTTTTTTTTTTTTTGCTAAATCATTTATGATTGAAACTTAAACATCAAAATAAAAATAAACCATCTTAACCCTGTTCAAACCATCAAACAGAGTATTTAATTAAATGTTTAAAGAACTCCAGAAGCTTATTTCGAACATATGATTCTATAGTAGGACTGACTCATCTCCGGTTTTCACACTAGTCATGTGTTAAAACACTCCTGCCGCCTTCAATTTACACTTTGTCATCTGCCAAACACTTTCTGTACTTCATCGAGTTCTGCTGGGCTCACATTTACCAGGAAATCATTGTCTCCTATTTTTGGAATTGTGTTAAAGGAACAACATCTGTCTTGTGCATATGAACACAAAATTAATTAACACGGCCTGACACCGTATGAGTGATCCCCGCTCTTATCCGACTGCAGATCACAGACGCCCATGCCCTGATAATGGAGAATGACCCCATGATCTCAACAGAGTGCTAGAAAAACCACTTCAGGGAAGACAGGAGGTTTGAAAGGTTCAGGCATCTCTCATCCCAGACACAGTCTGCAATTTACAGTGCTAATATGTCTGCATGTTCTGCATCACTGTCTGGAGCCCAGAGATGATTTGTTAAAGAAGTAGTTCAGCCAAAAATTACAATTCTGTCATTATTCATTCAAGCCTTTCCAAACTCGCATGACTTTCTTTCTTCTGTGGAACACAGTTGGAGAAGTTTTGAAGAATGTACTATTCTGTCTTTTACAAGACTAGAGCTATGGTTCATAAATCTTTTGCACTATGTTCCCAAATTTCTCTGAAATATATGAAGAACAGACTGAAAATTGACATTATTATTCCCATAAGATCAATCTAGATCTATTTAAATAATCACTTGACCTTGGGTTTAATTGAACCTTAGGTAATGTGTTCAGTTCCCAGGGAATGCATTAACTGATACAAACGCATATTTTGAATCAGGGTTGTTATAATATATATATATATATATATATATATATATATATATAGTTTATAAAAATTCATAATTTATAAACAAAATGATTATTGTATGATTATTATGATTGTATTATGATTGTATGATTATTATGATTATTGTAATTTTTGTAAATTGAAATTAAATCATATATAAACAAACCTAAACATATTTTAATTGAACTAGTTCACAATGAAAAATAATTAAAACTAAAGACATATTTAAAACAATAATAAAAAAAAATACAAAAACACACAATAACTAAAACTTTTAATTAAATAAAAATTGAAATAGAATCTCATTGATAATAATAACACTGTCGTGAATGTAATGTACGTCACTGTCGATAAAAATGTCTTTGAAATATACTTTTATAAATGTGGAAAATGTCTAAAAGATTAGTTTAGTAAAAACTGATATATTTGTTGAGTTCAACTCACTAATTGTCCATTCAAATCTATATGAAAATTCACCCTGTCTGTTTTCTAAATACATGTTATTGATCTTATTGTGAATGATATATACTTTCATCATGTGTAATAACTCTAGTTTTCTGGTGAAACTAGTCCCTTTCTTTCAATCAACTGCAAGCTCACATACAGATCTGCCTCAATCCAATAAACAACCAATGGATAGTACCACATTCCTGCCAACTTTTTTTTCTTCTTTTTCAATAATCTTTTTCACTCAGATGTACCTCACAACATGGAAGAAAATATCTGTCACTACAAAAGACTGAACCACGATGCTGTTTCATTCAAAGCTAGACCATTTATTGTGAATGCAAGAAAAGAGCAACCAGGACATTCTTAAAAATGTTTCCTTTTATGTTCCACAGAAGAGTGAAAATCATGCAGGTTTGGTGAATTGATGAGGACAGAATGTTCTTTTTTTCAGAGAACTATCCCTCTTATGTGAGGAGACACTGAATCCTGAGTTTGTCTTTGCCTTCATGACAGCTGTGTTAACAGAGAACTGTTCCAGACTGTCTCAGTGAACTCATCTTCCCCACCTACACTCCATCAGGACTTCAGAGAACAGAGGATGTCATCAACAGTCACACGCAATCAGACACACAAACATGCTCTTAGAGCTGTATAATAAGTCCTAATGAATTCATTAAACATAACAAATTACCTATTAGAGCAGCTTTACTAAATGAGGGGCGGTGGAGGCTTTGCAGAAATGCTGATTACTCTCTGAGATGAAGAAAAATCAAAATGTTTCAATGGTGCTACAATCGCATTTGGCAGGTTTTTACTTTTGATCCAGTTAATCCATGATGCTCCTTTCATGATTTAGCGAAATCCCGCAGATTCCATTGAAATTCACCAAGGAAACTTTGTCTTAAAGGGATGGTTTACATAAAATGGAAAATTCTGTCCTCATTTACTCACCCTTATGCCTTATGTTCAAAACCTGTATGACTTACTTTTTTTGCGTGTGGAATAAAAAAGAAGGTCATTTAAGGAATGTTTAGAATGCATTTGTCCATATAATGAAAGTCAGTGAATCAAATGTTGTTTTGGACCTCCTGGTTGTGATACCTCTGTTTTGTCTCTGTTGCAGTACTTACATGAGAATGGAGTTGTTCACAGAGACCTCAAACCAGAAAATCTCCTTTATGCTGACTTGTCAATAGATGCACCCCTTAAGATAGGTAACAAATGTATACTTTTACACTTGAACTGTGAACTCTTTCATTAATGAATGGGTTTTATTGATTCAATCTTTTCTGTTATGTCCACAGCTGACTTTGGTCTTTCTAAAATAATCGATGAGCAAGTGACGATGAAGACAGTATGTGGGACCCCCGGCTACTGTGGTGAGTCAAAATTTTATAAAAAACATTATTTGTGTTGCGTCTTAAGCACCCTCTTACTGATTTCCTTATTTTTACATGCACTACTAATATAAAAGTCATTTAGATCTCCACAAGCAAGCTAATAAAGTTTCATCAGCCAATTCATTTGCAATCATTTGGCTCTGTTCTCACATCCACTCAGCTCCTGAGATCCTCAGAGGAAATGCTTATGGTCCTGAGGTTGACATGTGGTCGGTGGGAGTCATCCTTTATATTTTGTGAGTAATACATTAATGTTTATTCATTTGGTGGACACTTTTATCTGTCTTGCAAATGCATCATATTCTGGTATTTCTCTGTAATATGTGAGGAACAGACTGAAAGTTGGCATCAATCCCTTTAGAGTAAATCTTGATCTTTTTGAAGAATCAGTTGATTCAGTTCATGAAACATTCCTGCAGCTCGAATAATAGAGCGTGGCGCTCGCAAGGTTCCCAGGGAATGCATAAACTGCTACAGATGTAAATCTTATACCATTTGGATAAAAGTCATTTAGAATTTGTATTATTATTATTTATTTATTTTTAAGTGTGAATTAATTTGATCAGTGATGGTTATTTATGTTATTACATAAGTTTTAAACTAAATGCTGTTCTTTTGAACATTCCATCCATCAATGAATACAAAAAAAAATGCTTTACACTTTCCACAAAATATCAAACAGCACAACTGTTCGATAATAAGAAATGTTTCTTGAGCAGAAAATCAGCACATATTTCTGAAGGATCGTGTGACACTGAAGACTGGAGTAATGATGCTGAAAATTCAGCTGTGCATTACAGGAATAAATTACTTTTATTTTTATTGTAATGATATTTCACCATATTACTGTTTTTAAAGTATTTTTTGATCTCCTGTATTATTTTCACTCTTGTGTTTCCACTTCACTTCATTTATTCAAATTATAAATTGATTTTTCTATGCCATCTGCTTCTGTTCTTGGTTTCTCCACCCTCAGGCTGTGTGGGTTTGAACCATTTTTCGATCCAAGGGGGGATCAGTACATGTACAGTCGTATTCTGAACTGTGATTACGAGTTTGTCCCCCCCTGGTGGGATGAAGTGTCTCTCAATGCAAAGGATCTGGTGAGTACCACGTGCTCACACACCATTATTGTCCTGTTTGTTATGCTGATGATGTTCATGGACTGATGATTTATTTTAAATGAGATGAGAGAGAACAGTATCTCCATCAAATATCAACAGCAACCAAGTCATATGCTGATTTGATTATTCAATCTGAGCTTTCTGGCTGTTTGTTTAGTCACTATTAGCTGTTGGTTATGTTTGTTTCATGTCGTCTGTAGGTTAGTAAGCTCATAGTGCTGGACCCTCATAAACGTCTCACAGTCAAACAGGCTCTGGAGCACCCATGGGTGGTTGGAAAAGTAGCACGGTTCTCCCACATGGACACAACACAAAGAAAACTACAGGAATTTAATGCTCGACGCAAATTAAAGGTCAGCAACCAATAGCTCTTTTGGCTATGATGAAAAAAGTATTTACAGTAAAGAAAAATAAAATCTTTTTTTTTTTAGAAATGTCCTCTTTGTATTGAAGTTGCTTTTTAAATTTCATATTTTCATATTTCAATGTTATTAACTTGTATACCTTTTTTTAAGAAATGTTTAAATGTCTTGTACCTTGCATACATTTATGTGTATATGTAAGTGTAAATCATTACATATCCTTTTCAAGGTATATGGTATTTTCATCAGGAATTATTAATTCATTAATAAGTATAATAAGTTACCTTTATTTTTTATTTATTTTTTTGCATTTTGGCAGATAACTTTAATTTAGTGGACAAAAGTATTCATTTTGTTTTTATTTTTATTAATTCATTGCATTAATTAATTGAATAATAAGCAATTAAAGGGTTAGTTCAACCAGATAGCAAAATTATGTCATTAATAACTCACCCTCATGTTGTTCCAAACCCGCGAGACCTCCTTTTATCTTTGGGACACAGTTTAAGATATTTTAGATTTAGTCTCTCAGTCCCTCCATTGAAACTGTGTGTACGGTATACTGTCCATGTCCAGAAAGGTAAGAAAAACATCATCAAAGTAGTCCATGTGACATCAGAGGGTCAGTTAGAATATTTTGAAGCATCGAAAATACATTTTGGTCCAAAAATAGCAAAAACTACGACTTTATTCATCATTGTCTTCTCTTCCGTGTCTGTTGTGAGAGAGAGAGTTCAAAACAAAGCAGTTTGTAATATCCGGTTCGCGAACGAATCGTTCGATGTAACCGGATCTTTTTGAACCAGTTCACCAAATCGAACGGAATCGTTTTAAACGGTTCGCGTCTCCAATACGCATTAATCCACAAATGACTTAAGCTGTTAATTTTTTAATGTGGCTGACACTCCCTCTGACTTAAAACAAACCAATATCCCGGAGTTATTCATTTACTCAAAGAGTACACTCACTGAACTGCTGTGAAGAGAGAACTGAAGATGAACACCGAGCCGAGGCCAGATAATGAACAATAGACTAACTCGTTCTCGAGTCAAGAACCGGTTGCATCGGTTTTCGGATCACCAGTAGTTCTTTCGGACAGTTTGATTCAATAAACCGGTTGAAGAAAACGGTTCACCGGTTCTTTTGCGCTCTATGTAATGGCGTCATTTGCGATGATTGCCCTTGATTCAAGCCTTCGGTTTACCTGGGCTCATAACATTAGCACAGAATCAGTTCAGAATCAATCACCAAAAGAATCAGTTCGGTTCAGACGCTCTTTGTGTCGGTCTGTTTTACGCTGAATCACACATGCGCAGTATCATCAAGTCGGTTCTCGAATCGGACGCGTCTGACATAAACGGTTCTTGACTCGAGAGCGAGTCATTATCTGGCTCGGCTCGGTGTTCATCTTCAGTTCTCTCTTCACATCAGTTCAGTCAGTGTACTGTTTGAGTAAATGAATTACTCCGGGATATTGGTTTGTTTGAACTCAGAGGAAGTGTCAGCCACATTAAAAAAGTTAACAGCTTAAGTCATTTGTGGATTAATGCGTATTGGAGACGCAAACCGTTTCAAACTATTCCGTTCGATTTGGTGAACTGGTTCAAAAAGATCCAGTTACATCGAATGATTCGTTCGCAAACCAGATATGACAAACTGCTTTGTTTTGAACTCTCTCTCACAACAGACACGGAAGAGAAGACAATGCTGAATAAAGTCGTAGTTTTTGATATTTTTGAACCAAAATGTATTTTCGATGCTTCAAAGAATTCTAACTGACCCTCTGATGTCACATGGACTACTTTGATGATGTTTTTCTTACCTTTCTGGACATGGACAGTATACCGTACACACAGCTTCAATGGAGGGACTGAGAGCTCTCGGACTAAATCTAAAATATCTTAAACTGTGTTCCAAAGATAAACGGAGGTCATACGGGTTTGGAACAACATGAGGGTAAGTTATTAATGACATAATTTTGCTATCTGGGTGAACCAACCCTTTAAGCACTTTTAAATAAAATAAAATATTATGCATATAACTACTTAAAAGGATAGTTCACCCTCATGTCATTGCAAACCCATAAAACCCGTAAGACTTTCATCTTTGAAAGATTTATGATTTTATTATTATTATTATTATTTAACCTGTTTTCTGTCCCTCCATTGAAAGCCCAGGTAACCAAACTTAGAAAATTCAAAAAGGTCACAAATAAATTTAATCTAAATTAGATATGATCATCATAGCAATCATATTTCTTTAGACTTGACTTGGATTAAACCACTTAATTCGTATGGATTTGTTTTATTGCAGCTTTATGACCTTTTTACCTACCTTTGCATTTTGATGGCGAGACAAACATTTTAGGTTTTATTAAAAATGTCAATATAGAATTTGTGTTTCGAAGATTAACCAAAGTCCTGTGGGTTTGCAACAACACGAGTTTGAGTAAATGATGACAGAATTTTTATTTTGGAGTGAACTATCACTTTAAAAATTCATTATTCTTGTTCTTTAAGGAGACCCTTTTCTTCGTTATGATATCCAGACAGTTGTGTCAACCTGACATTCTTGGCTTTATGTTCCCTCAAAAATATAAATTTAATCTGAATTGTAATACAAGGACTAAAAACATGCATTGTGTAATTAAGTCATTGCAAACATGTATTTTATGTATTTTTTATGTATTTTAATGTATTTTTTAAACAAATTAATATATATAGGGAAAAACAATTATGTCATTGACTTTAGTGGGGCATTTCACCCAAAAATGAAAATTCTGTCATCATGTACTCACCCTTGAATTATTCCAAAATTGTATTAGTTTATTTTGTGTAACATAAAATAGGATATTTTGAAGAATGTGGGTAACCAAAGAGTTGTTGGTCCCCATTGACTTCCATCATATGGAAAAAAATACTATGGAAGTCAATGGATCCCAGCCACTGTTTGGTTACCCACATTTCTGAAAATAACTTAATTTTCTGTTCAACGTAATTCATACAGATTTGGAACAACTGGATGGTGAGATGACAGGATTTTCATTCTTGAGTCCCTTATAGTAAAATGTTTTTAAATGTAGGATGCTATGCTGTTCAAGAATATGATTTCTGTGCTTTTTACGAGCAGAATCAGGAGTATTTTCCTGAACCAGTGCACATAACTCAGGAGTTTCTCCATCTATAGGCTGCTATGAAAGCTGTGGTCGCCACAAGCCGGATGCACGAGGGCTCACGACGGCGGACGGACAGCTGCGAAATGCCTAATGCAGACAAGACCTCACGTCAGAGCAGCATACAGAAGGACAACACAGTGGATTCTCAAAGAGAGCCCATTCCCATTAAAGAGGGATCTGAGCAGGCTGAAGATGGTGCCCCGAGTCCCTCATGTCCCCCCCTCCACCTTACCCATAAATCTAAACCTTCTGTCCTATCTGGGCCCATGCCCACTCGCCCACCCCTCAAAGCAGAGGGTCACAGGCAGACCTCTGTCCTTCCAAAGGCTCCAGTGGTTCGGCCCAGGGTGCCCAAGAAGAGCTGCTCAGTGGATCCGGGAGGCAAACACGAGCCTTCGCTGCTGAGCACCACCCCACCCAGTCCCAAGAACCTCAGTAATGGTTTCTCCATGAGTGTGGAGGCAGGTGGCAGTACGGCAGAATGTCAGTAGCCTGGATGATCTAAAGATTTGGATTCTCACGGAAGACAAAGGAGGATAAAGACAATGCTTTAAAATACACTGATTTCTTCTTCTCCTCTTCCACTTTTGCCATGTGATATTTTGATACTGGACTGACACATGATGAGCTGTTTCTTAAAGCTCTTCGTATGGAGGCATGCGGCTTTAAAGGCAACTGTAGGTTAGCGACACAGCAAACATAGCTGTTTTTTCTTTGCACAAGCAGTGTGGATAAGATTGTCTCTCTGAACTGAAATTCATGTTGCTCTTTCTTCATTTGCTATCATATGCAACTGTTCATACAATCTTATTCCCTCTCTAAAGTTATTGAGGATCATGTATCTGTGATGTTGTGATAATATATATTTGTTTAGGAATGACTGCTAAAAGACCCTTAAATTTGTATTGCATACACTATTCATGAAATTAATATATATAGATAAATATATATATATATATATAAAGTGTATCTTTATGTCTTTTCTCCCCAACTTAATTCAACCTTTTTGTATTAGCACATTTCAAAAAAATGCTTCAATGGTTTCTAAAAGCTCAGACTAATGGAAGGATATGACAGAATGCCAAAGTCAAGGATTTTGTTTTTCTCGGCTCATCTTTGGCAGTTTATCGCCCATGAAATCGAATTGATGTCATTCAGGGTTACCACACTGATGTCAAATTCAGTCGTCCCCTCCTTCTCTCTTAAACATCTGGGAATGTTTTATTGAAATCTCACCTAAACTGCCACTGTACTATGAGAAATCTTCTATATGAGGTGGAATTAAAACAACTACCGCAGTATGCTTCAGCCACACTGTCTACCTCTTCTACTGTACAGGGGCTTCCAACTTCTCAAATAGGAAATTCTGCAGAGATCTACTCGTGGGATCGAAGGCATGGAAGAATATTTTTCAATGTTGAAGGGCTGTTTTTGTGAACTTTATGTAGGCTAAATTTATCTGCCTCTATGTAACAGCATTGCAAAATGTTCAAGTATATATTATAAAGTTGCTTCTCTCATTCTACTTTATTTTGATCTTTGCTAAACAAGAATGCTTTGTACATACTGCTGACATTAACAGTAGCCTAATTAGACATCACTGGAACATTACGGTTATGTATGAAATGTGTTGGGGAGTAACTAGTTACATGTAACAGTTACTGAGAAAAAAAATCTAATTACAGGTACTTATGAAAATGTTAAAAAATCTGAATATTTTCTGTAAAAAGCTAGGAAATGTCAGTTGAATAACATTAATTTATTGCTTTGCCTGTTTTTGATGTGCATTATGTCTCCAGCCATTTAAAGGCCGTTTAGTAAAGCAATGCTATTCTGCTGCTTTCAACTGGTTCTCTTGTTTGAATTCACAGTGAAACACATCTGCCAATTCCATCGATCCACATTGCCGCTGAAAGCTCCAGGATACAAACTGTCTGAGAGTTGCCACCAGCGCAAGTGATAAAAATGTGTTCCAGTGCTGGAAATGTAAAAGTCAGTTTATCCAGAAATTCGAAATGGGCAGAAATATAACAGTTCATTGCAAAATATGTTTGCCAAATATTAAAATGCTATCAGCATCGAAGGATTCAGTGTTGAATCCAAGAATGCCTCTTCTATGATGGATTTTGACCTTAATCGCAACCTAGTGGACAAATCTCTCTAGTTTTGACTTGAAAAATAGAGCTATTTAACTAAAAAATGATTGGTAATTGAATATAATTATTTTTAAAAACAATACAATGGGTGTTATAACAGATTCATTGGTGGAGTCTGTTTTAGTTGCCAGTGAATATGAAACTAGAATTTATTCTTGCTTCTGTTATTGAGAAATGTGAAAATGGTGTCCCTTCACACTGTAACGACTGGGTGAAGGAGTATGGGATTTAAATCCTGCCATGATTCAAAACTGAAAATAAAGTTCTGAAAGGTTGAAACTAAGTGTTCGAAAACTCAAAATCTTACAAAAAAAGTTTTGCAAGATCGAAAAATAAGATTTGCAAGCTTGCAAAATGTAAAAATATATATATATATATATATATATATATCTGCAAACATTATGTTGTTTTTGAGATTTCCTTCTTCAGAACTGCAACATTTTTTTTTACGATGTTGCGCAAATAATTTTTCAGAGTTTCAAATTTGTCAGTGTTCTCCCAGTGTATTAGATTGTTTTCCAGGTTTGAAACCTTGTAAATGGTGAACCTGAAACTGGTGTGTGAATGTGTGAAAAAAAAATTGAAACTCTGAAAACAGACCTTTTCAGGCTTGCAAAGTGGTAAAAAAAATTAAATCTCTTCAAACATAATTTTGTTTTTGAGTTTTCCCTCTTCAGAAGTGCAACACTCTTTTTTATGGTGTTGTGCAATCATTTTTTCAGAGTTTCGAATTTGTCACTGTTCTCCCAGTGTATAGTTTGTTTTCAAGATTTGAAACCCTGTAAATAGTGATCTGAAAACTGGTGTGCCAATAGGTGAAAAAAAGTTTTGAAACTCTGAAAACTGAGGTTCGAAAGGGCGAAACTTATTACATTACATTACATTTGCACTCCTATTGCAGACAAGTTTTTCAGAGCCGAGTTTACAACACCCACTTTGCGGAGATACGCCCACACAGTTGCGAGCTTGCGACTCACGTGATTTGTGGCAGCGTTGTCACGCAGCTCTGCTCTGAAACTCTGAAACTCAGACTGAGTGAAACTGAAGCTTCGCAACCTCGCAACTAAAAAAAAGCCAGGAGGGAGGGCCTTCTGCTCTTGGCCAATGCTTTGCTGTCTGCTGACGTACAGTCCAATCACAAGTCGTATTTACTGGAAAGGTGGGATTGACCGATTGCTCCGCCAATAACAAAAGCGCACAGGATACGCAAAATAAACGGTCCTAAAATTTAAAAAAGGTTACCGACTTGTCGCTGGAATTCACCATACAATTTCCAGTAGCCACTGAGTTTACCACTGATAGGCCAGAGGTGCATCAGTATATACACTCACCTCACGCAGCGAACGACTCACTTTCCTCAACTCAGTTTCTTTTTCAGGGGGCGGGGGGTTGGTCCTGTAGCTAATTTCAAATAATGATTACAAATTACAAAATCATAATTTTTAAAAAGGTTTTATTGAAAAATTTGCCTTATTAAATGAACTGTTATTTAAGCTTTTTTTCCTTCTGGGGCCTGAAATTGATGAATTTTGGTAAATATTTAGCTAAATGTGTTTTTTTTTTGTGTGTTGCTAGTAGGCTAGTGCTGGCACCTTGTCTGGTTTAGGCCTGTCATGGATAAATAATGATGACAATAAAACCGCCAGTAGGTGACAGCAAAACCATGGTTCCCTTTCATAGGTCACTTCGATACTGCGGTGACGTCACCTGCTATGGGAACACCTTCGGTGTGACGAATGTCTGAAGCCCTATACCATCCCGCCAATCCTATTGGCCAAATAGCGAGGTTTATCATGGCATAAAATCCTGACTCTGAAGATGATTCTTCTTATGGCTTTATCCTCCCTCAAGAGATTTGGGGATTTACAGGCTCTCTCTGTTTCACCTTCATGAATGGAATTTGCACCGGGCTCTGTGAAGGTGTTGTTGCGACCGAAGCCTAATTATGTCCCTAAGGTCGCATCTAATCCCTTTCGCTTTAAGCAGGTGGTCCTGGAGGCTTTATCCCCTGCTGAGGCGGGGTCTGGAGATCTAAGTCTTTGCCCTGTGAGAGCTTTAAAGACTTATGTGGATCGTACTGCCCCATGGCATGAGTCTGACCAGCTATTTGTCTGTTTTGGACATAAGAATAAAGGCCATGCGGTTACAAAACAGCGCATGTCACATTGGCTGGTGGAGGCAATATCTTTAGCCTATGAGGCGTGCGGGCTCGCTTCAGCCCTTAGGAGTTAAAGCTCATTCCACGAGAGCAGTGGCTTCTTCTTGAGCTTTTCTCAGTGGATCTTCCTTGGATGATATCTGTGCTGCGGCAGGTTGGTCCTCACCGAGCACTTTTATCAAGTCTTACAGACTGGATGTGAGGATGGCTCCTGGCTCCCGGGTTCTCTCCGCTTGAGCAGATGCTTCCTTGGATCCCAGCTATCAGGTACGTCAGGCGTTATGGTATAGCGTTCCCATAGCAGGTGATGTCACCGCAGCATCGAAGTGACCTATGAAAGGGAACATCTCGGTTACGTATGTAACCATGGTTCCCTGAATAGGGAACAAGATGCTGCGGTCCTGGCCGTGCCGTACCTTGATAGCATTCTTCTTCTTCGGTCATGAAATCTGAGCGAAATGGTGTGCTGCACCCAGGTATACCATGCGTACGCATGCATGGGGCCGTGCCAAGCGCTATTTGGCCAATAGGATTGGCGGGATGGTATAGGGCTTCAGACATTCGTCACACCGAAGGTGTTCCCATAGCAGGTGACGTCACCGCAGCATCTCGTTCCCTATTCAGGGAACCATGGTTACATACGTAACCGAGATGTTTAAGTATTTATTGAATTGTTCAAATCAAACTTTTCGTTCAAAACAGCTGATTCTATTAGAAAGGAAACAAGAGAGTCCATTTGAATAGACTGTTGAATCACTGGTTCACTTGATTCGTTGAAAATCTGATGAATTCAAGGAACAAAACACCATGTTAAGGGCCGTTCACATGTCAGGCCTAAAAACGCGTGGAAAACGCGTCGCGTTCTCCTTCTTTCCAAAGCGCTCGGGCAGTTGCGTTCCTAAGGCGTACCATGACCTGCTCTCTCCATGGGAAGACGCGGAAATTTCAGCAAAGGATAAATGAATTTGCAGCACTAAAAATTGCTTGCAGTAGCTCTGCTACTAAATTTATTTCAAAATTCCTTGGCTGAGCTTCAGTGTTGCCAGATTGGAAATGTCCAAGTATCGTACCAGAAGTTCAAAATTATCGTATCTGGAAGAAAATTATCGTACACGAGTCAAAAGAGTTATGTATCTATTCTAAACCAACAACATTTTGACACGACCTGCAAATTACCACAATAGATAACAAGGCGTATTGTTTGACGGAAGCAGTGAGACAAAATACTATCCCATTATTTTCAGTGACTGTCTGCGTTGCCGCACATATTAAATCATATTAAAATTATTTTTAACACTTGCTTTGTCGCGTCCAGTGAAGAAGGAATTTAGTTGTTGCTGCGTGGTGCAGTTAACTCCACATCTGAGCCGCTTTCATCGGAATCCTGCGTGCTGCCAGATGTTGAAGGGGTTCTTGCTATCATGGACCACAACTAGTGCTCGTTGGCTTTAAAGCAGGGCACTCTCCTACATTCTTAACACACCCTGAGGTGCACACGAATGCATTTAGAGTGTCTGTAATGAGCCGATTTCGTGTATGAGTAAAGAAGCCATATGACGCAACTACCCTAATTTAAATTTTCATAGAAATCTGAAATTATCGTACATTAAGGGATTTTTTCATTATTGATCGTACATCGTACAGAGGTAAAAATGATCGTACAAATACGATAATTATCGTACATCTGGCAACACTGCTGAGCTTTCAACGTTGTTACGGGAAAGGATGAAGCTGATTGGTTGGTTCTTGTCACATGACCTGCGGTGCGCTTGCGGCATTCTGAAAAGTTGAGATGTTTTTAACTCGATGCGGTGCGGACGCGCCAGGAAAAAATGAGTCGCTTCTATTATGAAGCCGCATACCACGCGTCTACATTGGAAAAAACTTAACTTGAGCGCGCAAAAGACGCAATATGTGAACGGCCCCTTACTATCAGTGGCGCAAAAAGTGGGTATGCGCCATAAGCGGCGCATAGGGGCGCCGCACCATGGGGGGCGCCAAAGCGATGGTTAATTTTTTTTTAATAATAAAAAATAAAAATTTATATGTATAATGTATAAAAAATATATAAATTTTAGAGGACTAACAGGCGCTGGTGCCCTCATAATATTCCATCATAGAATTTAGACATAGAACCTCGCGAGTGGGTGGTGCGCCCTGAGCGCTGAGTAAGCAGCATGCGTTGTCGTTGAAACTCGAAAAAGATGGATAAAACAAAAAAGTTCTCGGGGGCTAAAAACAGAAAAAGAAAGAGGGAAAAGGAGATGGCATGTCAAGGGATGCGACAGCAGCTAAATAAGTGATTGGTGAAAGGCAACAGGTAGGATTTAAAATGTGACGTCTTGGATTGAGGTATTGTCGCAATGGTAAATCGCTCCTGTTTAAAAAATGGAAAAGTGGAAAAATTTTAAGTGTCTAAAGATTAAATGGTCATAAACAAAAACTGGATCAAATTTAGGTACAATCATATGATGAAATGCTGTATGTAAATTGTCCACATGTTCATGAATATGTTAATTATTTCCTGTGCTGTGTTTTTGTTTTAATATGTTTTTGTTTGTAATAATTAAAATGTTTAATAAAAAGAATATCTAAAAAATATATTAAAAAAATAAAAAAAGCTTTTGTAACTTTAATAAAGAACAATCTTTAAATTTATAGTCAAATATGCAATGCTGTTTTACATTTGATTACTTCATAAAATTTCTGTACCTAAAAACTAATACTAGACCTCTTTACTCTAGGGTATTTATTTTTGCTGTTGCTCATAGTTAGATTTTTTTTTAAATTATAGTTTCTCCATAAACATAGCACATACCGAACTGTACCGAAATGTGACTCTTGAACCGTGAAACAAACGGAACTGTGAAAATTTGAACTGTGCCACCCCAATAATAATAATAATAATATATATATATATATATATATATATATATATATATATATATATTGTATGTATGTGTGTGTGTGTGTGTGTGTACATATACCATATAATTATGGTAGGCTTACAGTGGCTGTCTGATATACTTTAAAATAAACATTTATTATTTAAAAGCCCATACAGGATGATGTCCGGCGCAATTATTTATTTAGAAGTGGGGGTGGGGGAGGCGCCAAAATGTTTTGCTGCATACCCCTCTAACACTGGATAGTTGCATCCCTGCTGACTATGCACTGTTGTAGCTACAAAATTAATAGCGCATTTGTGCTCGCGCACATGTGCTGATACTCAAGATTTGCTTAATGTTCAATGAATATAAAAACGTAAAACATTTTTTTTTGTCATGGCTTAAATTATAAGGACATTCTAACTGTATTTATTAATTCTAACAGGCTTCATTGCGCAGTGAATGCTTTTGGACTCTTAGGACGTGTTTTTGTTGGGTTTTTGCAAAGTCGGTGCCTCAAAATGTCAGCTCTATCCTCTCTCAATCCGTCACAAACAGACAATGGAAACAATAAAAAACAACAAAAGAGCAATGATATACAAGTGCTATAACAAGTCTCAGTTAGCTCACACGTAACAAAGGCTTTTAAATAATATAATAAAGAAAAAAGAAAACAGATAGAATAGAAAAAGAATAGAGCAAGCTAGTGTTAGAGGTCTTTTTTGCCTTTGTTAATTGTATAATAAAAGAAAACGATAGAATACAAAAGATTAGAAAGCTTAATATTATTCTTTTTTTAAGAATAGTGAGTGTTAAAGTTAGTGGGTCAAATAAATTTAGAAGAGATGTGTTTTAAGCTGATTCTTGAAGATGGATAAGGATTGAGTACAGACAATCCAGTAAAGATTTACCCAAACGAAGGTCTGAGACTACAGAATATCCTCAATGCAGAAATCACTCTCTTTCACACACACAGTATCAATTTTAATGATGTGGTGGTGAACAAATAGTTTATCATAATTTTTAAACATTATATATTTATTAGCCTACTTATTTATGTTATATATATATATATATATATATATATATATATATATATATATATATATATATATATATATATATATACTTATATTTTATATATGTACTACTTATATAATATATGAAAATACAGATGTTTAGATTATAATTCAGGTTTATTGTTTTACTATTTTTTTTTACAAAATATAGATTTTAAAATGTCTCAATACATATAGCCTATAGTGATTGCAGAAAAAAGTTAACCATGCATTCATAAATTTGTAATAGGCAATTATTTATAATTTTACTGAAATATTTTAATGAAAGTAAAAAATACACTGTACACCTTTCTGTATATTTAAATATAATATCTAAATATTCTTTTGGATGCACTATAGAAGTCACTTTAATTGTAATATTCGGCCTCTACATGAAGAGAGAGTCAGTGGTCCACTGCGTGAGGAAAGTGAGTCGCCAGCTGAGGAAAGTGAGGAGAGTGTGTATACTGATGCACCGCTGGCCTATCAGTTGTAAACTCAGTGGCTACTGGCAATTGTATGGTGAATTCCAGCGACAAGTCGGTAACCTTATTTTAGAACCGGACCGCACGCCATCCTAGACGGGACCGCCTTGTGGCCAGAAATCTGTGCATCTTCTGTTTGCGTATCCTGTGCGCTTTTGTCATTGGCGGAGCAGTCGGTCAATCCCACCTTTCCAGTAAATACGACTTGTAATTTAACTGTACGTCAGCAGACAGCAAAGCATTGGCCAAGAGCAGAAGGCCCTCCCTCCAGGCTTTTTTTTTAGTTGCAAGGTTGCGAAGCTTCATTTTCGCTCAGTCTGAGTTTCAGAGTTTCAGAGCAGAGCTGCGTGACAACAAGCTTGCAACTGTGTGGGCGTATCTCCGCAAAGTGGGTGTTGTAAACTCGGCTCTGAAAAAATTGTCTGCAATAGGAGTGCAAATGTAATGTAATGTTATAAGTTTCGCCCTTTCTAACCTCAATTTTCATAGTTTCAAAACTTTTTTTCACCTATTCGCACACCAGTTTTCAGATCACTATTTACAAGGTTTCAAATCTTGAAAACAAACTATACACTGGGAGAACAGTGACAAATTCGAAACTCTGAAAAAATGATTGCACAACACCATTAAAAAGAGTGTTGCACTTGAAGAAGGAAAACGTCTCGGTTACATATGGTAACCCTCGAAGGAGGGAACGGAGACGCCACGTCGGTGACCGACGAATATGGGATATCGCTTCGATAGACCAATCTACTTCGAGTGTAAACTAAATGAGCCAATGCACATTGGCATGCAATTATTGCATCCAGCTGCCGCTGATCACTGCGTGAGTATAAGAGGGCAGCAGGTGCAATGCATACCAGTTTTTCACTGAGGAGCCGAGCCGGGGACCCGGCAGCTCAGCGGCGGTACAGCAACCATGGCGACGGGACGTGGCGTCTTCATTCCCTCCTTCAGGGAACGAGGGTTACCAAACGTAACCGAGACGTTCCCTTTCAGTCGGTCACTCTCGACGCCACGTCGGTGACCGACGAATATGGTATCCCTATCAAAGCGCCATGGGTGCTGCCCCTTCCAGTGCCCTGTGCGAGCCGCCTGCGCCCCTAATAGGTGTAGGCCGGGACTCAGAACAAGTAGCTCCACTCACCTTTGTCAAAGCACTACCTCACTGGGTGAGATTGGATAACACTGGGAAAACGTACCCGGTCCGCTTGGAGCTTGGAGGTCTCTGAGGCAAATACACATATAGCATCCGTTTTGGAGTATAAGGAGAAATTTGAGGTGATTAAAACCCTCTTGGGAAGGCAGAAGTCTGCCGGGGAAACACAGGCTCTAAGGCTATACCGTGGACTATACACATATGAGTACCGCTTAGGTCTCAATATGGAACCCACCCTTCCATGGTTCTCACGGATTCACCATGAAGGTCTGGCTCCGGACGTTCCGCTGCGTCCAGCTGCTTAGGGTGATGGAGGATCTCAACAGGGTCTACAATACGGACACTCTGGAGCGGTTTAAGCAAGCCGACACTAACCGGGACCTCTCAGTGCCACTACCCGTTTGAGGTGAGAACACAGGAGGATACCGGCTCTACACGAAGGCTATAGAATCTAGCGAACGTGTTAGGGGCTAGCCCGCAGATCTACAAATATCTGTCAGCGAGGCGCAACGAGCCAGCGCCCAGGAGGATGCAACACTTCTAGTTGAGTGAGCTCGCAACCTGAACGGGCAGGGCACATCCTGAGCCTAATAAGCCAGGGTTATGGCATCCACAATCCAGTGGGCCATCCTCTGCTTAGAGACGGCACTCCCCTTCTGCTGGCCTCCGTAACAGACAAAGAGCTGGTCTGAGGTCCTGAAGCTTTGTGTCCGGTCTACGTAGCACCTTAATGCTCGGACGGGACAAAGCAAAGCCAGGGCTGGGTCTGCCTCCTCCAGGGGCAGCGCTTGCAGGTTCACCACTTGGTCTTTGAAGGGTGTAGTGGGAACCTTGGGCACGTAGCCAGGCCGGGGCCTCAGGATTACCTGGGAGTCGGCCGGCCCGAACTGTAGGCACGAATCGTCGACCGAAAATGCATGCAGGTCCCCTACCCTCTTGATGGAGGCCAGTGCAAGCAGGAGCAGAGTTTTCAATGTAAGAAACTTTAGCTTAACTGAATGCAAAGGCTCGAATGGGACCTGCTGTAGTGATTTAAGCACTAGAGACAGGTCCCAAGAGGGTATACAGGGGGGCCGGGAAGGATTTAACATCCTGGCCCCTCTAAGGAACCTGACGATGAGGTCATGCTTACCCAGAGACTTCCCATTCACAGGGTCATGGTACGCAGCAATAGCGGCAACCTGGACTTTGAGGGTGGAGCGAGACAGCCTTCGCTCCAACCCTTGCTGCAGAAAGGATAGCACGACCGCAATCGGGCATCTTCGGGGGTCTTCTCGACGAGAAGAACACCACTCAACGAACAGGTTCCACTTCAAGGCATAAGCGTGTCTCGTAGACGGTGCTCTCGCCGAAGTGATGGTGTTCACTACCTCTTGGGTAGGTCACCTAGAACCTCCGCGTCCCGTCCAGGGACCAGACATGGAGTTTCCAAAGGTCTGGACGTGGGTGCCAAATGGTGCCCCATCTCTGAGTCAGTAGATCCTTCGTCAGAGGAATTGGCCAAGGAGGGGCTGTCGCAAGGAGCACTAGTTCGGGGAACCAGGTCCACATGGGCCAATACGGCACTACTAGCAAGACTTGCTCCTTGTCCTCCCGGACTTTGCACAGTGTCTGTGCGAGAAGGCTCACTGGGGGAAACGCATACTTGCGTAGGTCCCGCGGCCAGCTGTGTGCCAGTGCGTCCGTGCCGAGAGTTCCCTCGGTCAGGGAGTGGAACAACTGGCAGTGAGAGGTCTCTGGAGAAGCAAACAGGTCTACCTGAGCGGCTTCGAACCATCTCCAAATCAGCTGGACCATCAGGGGATGGAGTCGCCATTATCCCGGGAGCATTGCTCGAGACAGCTCGTCGGCTGTACGATTGAGCAGGCCTGGAATGTGAACGGCACGAAGTGACCTCAGAACCTTATGACTCCAAAGGAGGAGGTGGCGAGCGAGTTGCGACATGCGACGGAAGCGCAGACCACCTTGTCGGTTGATGTACGCAACGGTCGCAGTGTTGTCCGTTCGGACCAGCACATGCTTGCCTCACAAGAGACCTTTGAGACCGTTAAAGGCAAGGTGTACTGCTAGCAACTCTAGGCAATTGATGTGCCACTGCAGCTGCGGGCCCGTCCAAACCCTTGAGACTGCATGCCCGTTGTACGTGGCCCCCCAGTCGGTGGTAGAGGCATCTGTGTAAACCACAGCATGCCTGGAGATCTGCTCTAGGGGCACCCCTGACCGGAGAAATGCAAGATCTGACCACGGAGTGAGGGTTTGGCGACAGGCCGGTGTAACTTGGACCCAGTGAGTGCCGTGCTTCCACGCCCACCTCGGGACTCGGCCATAAAGCCAGTGCTGGAGCGGTCTCATATGTAATAGGCCGAGTGGTGTAAGTGCCGCCGCGGCCGCCATATGCCCCAGGAGCCTCTGAAAGAGTTTCAGTGGGACCGCTGTCCTGCTCTTGAATGTATTCAAGCAGGCTAGCACCGACCGCGCACGCTCCTCTGTGAGGCGTGCTGTCTGTTCGACCGAATCCAACTCCATATCGAGAAAAGAGATCCTCCACGGGAGTTTGCTCTTTTCCGAGCTGATCTGAAGGCCCAACAGGCTCAGGTGCCGGAGCACCACATCCCTGTGCTTGCACAACTGATCTCGAGACTGTGCTAGTATCAGCCAATCATCTAAGTAGTCGAGAATGCGAACACCCTGCTCTCTGAGAGGAATGAGAGCTGCCTCCGTGACTTTCGTAAAGACACGGGGAGACCGGGACCGCCTGCAGGGCAAGACCTTGTACTGATATGCCAGTCCTTCGAACGCAAACCACAGAAAAGGTCTGTGGCGCGGAAGGATGGACAAATGAAAGTACACGTCCTTCAGGTCGATCGCTGCAAACCAATCTTGGGGACGGACGCACCCGAAAATGCGTTTCTGTGTCAACATTTTGAACGGTAGCCGATGGAGGGCCCGATTCAAAACTCGCAGATCCAAGATCGGTCATAACCCACCGCCTTTCTTGGGTACAATGAAATACGGGCTGTAAAACCCCATCCTCATATCGGCTGGAGGGACCGGCTCTATCGCGTCCTTCGCCAGTAGGACTGCGATCCCTTTCCGCAGGACAGGGGCATCGGACGCTTTCACTGTAGTGAAGCGGACACCGCAGAGCTTGGGGGGATGCCGGGTGATCTGAATCGCATAGCCGAGACTGATGGTTTGCAGAAGCTAGCGAGACGGGCTGGGTAGCGCTGACCAGGCGCTTAAAAAACGTACAAGCGGGACCAGCGGAACCACAGCCGTACCCCCTGAAGGTAGCGGAGCCTGGTTCGCAGCTCCGAGATGGTCATATTCCTGCAGTGAGAACATGACTCATCCACGAAAGCCACCTCAGCGTGCTCAACGCCCAGACACGTGAGGCAGCGATCGTGACCATCACCCGTTGCCAGGTAACGACCGCACCCAGAAACGCACGGGTGAAACGGCATCCTTATAAGGACGATCCGTCGTCTTTACAAAGATGCACCCGTGAAGCTCTTTTAGAGAAATTTGCTCTTTAGGAAATGCTCTTTTAGTGCTGAGGCGCACAGGGGAATTGGTAGTGCAACACGACAGAGGTAGTGCAACCTGAAGTGTGCAATCCACTCGACACAGGAACGACCGCCGCTGAAGCGCCGTCTCGCCAACACACGAAGCTTCCGAGAGCATGCTGAACTCGTATTTCACAGCAGACACAGTTGAGAAGAGCGGTACTAACGCTCGGCTCCGAAGCGAAAAGCTGGTATGCATTGCACCTGCTGCCCTCTTATACTCACGCAGTGATCAGCGGCAGCTGGATGCAATAATTGCATGCCAATGTGCATTGGCTCGTTTAGTTTACACTCGAAGTAGATTGGTCTATCGAAGCGATATCCCATATTCGTCAGTCACCGACGTGGCGTCGAGAGTGACCAACTGAAAGGGAACTCAAAAACAAAATTATGTTTGAAGAGATTTAAAATTTTTTACCACTTTGCAAGCCTGCAAAGCTCTGTTTTCAGAGTTTAAAAAAAAAATTTCACACATTCGCACACCAGTTTTCAGATCACCATTTACAAGGTTTCAAACCTGGAAAACAATCTAATACACTGGGAGAACACTGACAAATTTGAAACTCTGAAAAATTATTTGCGCAACATCGTAAAAAAATTGCAGTTCTGAAGAAGGAAATCTCAAAAATAACAATGTTTGCAGAGATGTTTTTATTTTTTTTACGTTTTGCAAGCTTGCAAATCTTATTTTTCCATCTTGCAAAACGTTTTTTTGTAAGATTTTGAGTTTTCGAACACTTAGTTTCAACCTTTCAGAACTTTATTTTCAGTTTTGAATCATGGCAGGATTTAAATCCCATAAAGGAGTGGCAGGAAGCAAGTGTGAGATAATTTTGGACACATGGAAGGCGGGATGTATTCGCCTGTACGCTGGAGGTAGTTTGAGGTGGACTCTCACCGGACTAATGATCTTGGTGACAGTAAACGAGCCAATGAATTTGGGAGCTAATTTGTTAGAAACGTAATGGAGAGGAATATTGTTAGTAGAAAGCCAAACTTTTTGACCCACGACGTAAACGTGAGGCTTTGACCGGTGGCGATCGGCCTTGACCTTAGTGCGCTCCCTCATCCGGAGCAGAGTCTCGCGGGCTCTGGTCCAGGTGCGGTGGCACCTCTGGACAAACGCGTGAGCGGAGGGGACCGCAACTTCAGATTTCAGACTAGGAAAAGCTGGTGGCTGGTAACCTATGCTGCACTGAAACGGAGAGAGGCCCGTGGCTGACACTGGTAACGAATTGTGAGCGTACTCCACCATAGAGAGTTGTTGGCTCCAGGAAGAAGGATTCTTGGAGACCAAACATGGCAACGTTCTCTCTAAATCTTGGTTGGCTCGCTCAGACTGCCCGTTACTCTGGGGATGATAACCCGAAGATAGACTAACCATCGCTCCTAGCAATTTACAAAATGCCTTCCAAAATTTGGATATCAATTGGGATCCCCTGTCAGAAACCACGTCTACCGGGAGGCCATGTAACCGAAAGACGTGATCTAGGACAGTGACCGCTGTAGGTAATTCAGCCAAGGGAATGAAATGTGCCGCCTTCGAGAACCAGTCCACTACGGTCAAAACGACCGTCATGCCATCGTTGTTTAACTAACCCCTTGGTTCAGCTTATCCCTGGATGACAAGCAACGTTAGAGCAGTGACCCCACTGAATAACTTCGGACCGTAACTCTTCCGGCACAAATAAACGATTCGGTGGGCAACCAGGCCCTTCTAAGGCCGTCTTGACCTTCGATTCGACCTCCCATACGAGTGCTGAGACGATTTTTTTCTCAGGTAAAATACACTCGGGGGTCACCGGGTGGGTGGAGGGATCAAAAAGACGTGACAAAGAATCGGGTTTGACATTTTTGGAACCCGGGCGGTATGACAGAGTAAAATCAAAACGACCAAAAAAAAGTGCCCACCGAGCCTGCCTGGAATTGAGTCTTTTGGCAGTTCTAATGTACTCTAAATTCTTGTGATCAGTCCAAACAATGAAAGGTACCCCTGACCCTTCCAACCAGTGACGCCACTCCTCTAAAACTAATTTGACGGCCAACAATTCTCTGTTACCAAAGTCATAATTGCGTTCAGCAGGAGATAAACAATGTGAGAAAAACGCGCAGGGATGCATCTTATAGTCCGAGGCAGCACGTTGGGAAAGAACTGCTCCTACCCCTACCTCTGATGCGTTGACCTCCACCATGAACTGCCATGTGGGATCAGGAGCTGCAAGGATGGGAGCCGAAACGAAGCGGCTCTTGAGGTTGGTAAATGCAAAATGCATGGAACATTTGTTAAGGAAAGTCTTGCAAAAGTTTGGCTCACCGGAGTAACTCTCTGGCGCCGGAAGTCGCGGCTCTGGCCGGGTTGGTCCTGGGAGGTCTCCCGGGGGACGGGCGGCGCAGGCGGTGCGGTGCAGTGGGCACAGTGGGAGAGATGAGTTGATGAATCCACTGGGTGAGCTCAGACACCTGTGTCACCAGTGCTTGGATCGCGCGTCCGGTGTTCACGATGCTCTCCTGCTGCTGATCCATGCGGTTGACGCTGTGGTGAATGAATTCAGACAGACAGTGAAGTGGTGCTCGCTGCTTCCATGTTTGGTGAGAGCGTTCTGTAACGACTGGGTGAAGGAGTGGCAGGAAGCAAGTGCGAGATTAATGATATTTAATGAAGACAATGATACAGACAGTACTTGAGACACAAACAACGCTGGGAGGTATGCACAGTCCAAGATGGTGGTGATGAGTGACGAATCCGGAAGGCGGAGGTGAGTTGGCAGCAGAAGAGGGTGACACAGGAACTGCGGGGAAGCGAGCCGAAGGTAAGTGGTGTTGCTTGGTGATGGGTTGCGTAGAGTGGACGGGGTTCCGGGGAGAGACGGACATCCAACGCAGAAACTGGTGGTGCTGGTGATTGCTGGTGATCAAGTGCCGTCTTGGGCTGCGAGGTTTTGGGGTGGTGCTAGCGCAGTGGATAAGACACATGTCTTTGGTGTGAGAGACCCGGGTTCGAATCCACTGTGAGACACCAATGTGTCCCTGAGCAAGACACTTAACCCCGAGTTGCTCCAGAGGTGTGCAACCTCTGACATATGTGGCAATAGTAAGTCGCTTTGGATTAAAGCGTCAGCTAAGTGAATAAATGTAAATGTAATATAAATGAAACACACAAGAAAGCAAAGCATAGGTCATAAACAAGAAACAACGCTCTCACGAACACAAGACGCTAGACAAGCCAATATATAGGGATGAGTAATGAGTGACAGCTGTTGCTGATGACAATTAATGGAGACACCTACAAACTCAGTACCCAGTACCCAGTAACAGTACACAACAATTGGCAGCACAACAATGTAAGACACTAAATCTGTAGGCCAGTGTAAAAAAAAAAACTGGAATGGAATTTTTTTTTTTATGATGTGCAAAAATAATAATAATAATAATAAAATTGCTTCTACTGCATGTTAATTCAGATGTTTTTTTTATCATTAAAAGTTAATGATACAAAATATGAACTGAAGAGTGTCATAATTTGAATGTCAAACTGATTACATAAAATTGAGAAATTTACATAAAATTGATTACATCATTTTCAAAAAGATATAGTATAGCAAATGTATAGAACGATTACAACTTTCCCACCTCACCATGTTATGCATAATATGTGTAATTTATGCATAGGCTTATATGCATACGTTTTAATAATAATACTTTTTTTATAATAACTACAAATACAGGTGCATCTCAAAAAATGTGAATATCATGGAAATGTTCTTTATTGTTTGTAATTTAATTCAAAAAAGTAAACTTTCTTATATTCTAGATTCATTGCACACAAACTAAATTATTTCAAGAGTTTTTTTTTTTTTATTCTGATGGTTATGACTTACAGCTTAGGAAAATTAAAAAATTCAGTATCTTAAAAAATTTGAATATTTTCTCAAAGATCAATCAATAATAATAATAAAAAAGACTTACAAAACAGAAATGTTCAGGATCTCCAAAGTAGGTTTAATTATGCACTCAATACTTGGTTGGGGCTCCTTTTGTATGAATTACTGCTTCAGTGTGGCGTGGCATGGAGGCGATCATCCTGTGGCACTGCTGAGGCTTTACTGAAGCCCAGGTTGCTTTGATAGTGGCCTTCAGCTCCTCTGTATTGTTTGTCAGATGTTACTTATCATCAGTGTTGGGGAGTAACTAGTTACATGTAACGGCGTTACGTAATTTAATTACAAAATTATTGTAACTGTAATTAGTTACAGTTACTACGAAAAAATGAGTAATTAAATTACAGTTACTTATGAAATTTTTAACGATTACAAAGGGGATTACATTTGAATATTTACACACATCCACATACAGATTTAACTGTTTTCTTTCCCAAATTGCACTGACTATTCTGAGACATACCGCCCTAATAATTTCCGGGATGCGGAAATACAGTCTGGTTCGTAGAATCCAGTCATAAGAACGGAATGGCTAACGCGGACGGAATATGCCACATTTTGGATGAGTAAATCAAAAGTAGGTCAGTACACTTGAATCACAACATGACCTCGACTAGTGTCTGTGAATATTAAGCCCCAAAAATGCAATAGCCTATATGACTTGCACATTCTGCGTGTCTGTGGAAATCAGGTGCGGACTGGACACCGGGAGAACCGGGACAATTCCCGGTGGCCTGGCAGCCGATTTTGCCCCACTATTTAATATCATTATTGTATAATTGCCTGCCGAATGTATTAAAGCGATCATTTGCGAATCCGCCATTTGATAATTAAATCTCTAATAAGTCATGAAGTGTTAGTCATGACTCGCGCGCTCTCCGCGCCTCCGCCAAACGGTTTGGTTCAGACTCAGAGTAATCAGAGAGAGAGAGAGAGAGAGAGAGAGAGAGAGAGAGAGAGAGAGAGAGAGAGAGAGAGAGAGAGAGAGAGAGAGAGAGAGAGAGAGAGAGAGAGAGAGAGGATTGCTGGAGCAGAGAAGCAGAACTACTGTTCAGGGTTTTAGGTCAGTTTCATCTGTAAAGATGCTTTTTTGTCTTTGTTTTTTTATTTATTTAATCAATATTTATTTAATTTGCTCATCAGTCATCTCTCAAAATACTATATAAAGGACATCATTATTATCTGTTGTAATGTTACAGTAGGAATTTATCGGAAAAAAAATTCAGATTTTTTTTTATAGGTTTAGGGGGAGCTACTGACGGACAACAACACAACCCTTACGAAAATTAACATTTTAATATTTAACTATAAATCCAGAGAAAATGGTTACTATTGTTTAACTGTGGTAACAAAAAATGTAAAATTATTTTACAAATGTATTTATTTAAAAATAAATACAAATCCATTTGCAAAAAAACAAAACAAGGTTATTTTACTTTTATATAGGCTAATAAAAGCATGGTTAATTTTTGTAAGGGAAAAACACAAACAAGACTCGTGTACAGTATTAGGATTTTTCTATAAAGATATTGTGGTATTGTAGAGTATTGTATTGTAAAGTATAGTTTTGTTCAATCTTGAGTATTAAAGTCATGAGAGAGATGGATAACAGGGCAAAATAAAAAGACTGAAGAGAAAAATGGAAGTGAAGGTGCAGTTCAGGAGAGAACTTTTAATTATTTTGCATGTCCCCTAATTAAAGATTTAAACCTTTTTTTTATGTCAGGTCCATACAAAAAATAGTTTTGTCCATGAATTTTTTTGTATGAGTTTGAATTTTCCAGTCTGATTTTTTTTTCCCAGTCCGCCCCTCCTGTAAATTAATGGCAAAGACATGGTTTCATTTTCTACACATAGGCCTACTGAAGCTTGCAGTGTTTTCAACCTCTGCCATCTCAATATAGGAGTACACGAGCACATAAACATCATTTCTAGAACTGTTCTGTGTCACTTCATGAGCATTTTACTTATTTTGAGAAAACTATCATCATATACAAAGAGACAGCAGTTTAAAAAAAACACCAATGTTTCAGGAGTTTAGTACACAGAATACGTCACATGCTTATTAGATAACTGTATTTAAGTTGATGTATATGCTTTTATTTATTATTCTTTAATTTTCACAAATTTAGAAAAGTAATCAAAAAGTACTCAAAAGTAATTAGTTACATTACTTTAATAAAGTAATTGAAAAAGTTACACTACTATTACATTTTAAACAAGGTAACTTGTAATCTGTAACCTATTACATTTCCAAAGTAACCTACCCAACACTGCTTATCATCCTCTTCACAATACCCCATAGATTATCTGTGAGGTTCAGGTCAGGTGAGTTGGCTGGCCAATCAGCACAGTAATATCATGGTAAGCAAACCACTTGGAAGGGGTTTTGGGACTGTGGGCAGGTGCCAAAGTCCTGCTGCAAAATGAAAACAGCATCTCCATAAAGCTTGTCAGCAGATGGAAGCAAAACGTGCTCCAAAATACGATCTCCTAGTAGATGGCTGCATTGACTTGTGACCAGTCTTTGGACCAGTCTTTGGACCAGTCTTCCTCCAGACTCCAGACCTTGCTTTCCAAATTAAATTCTAAATTTACTCATCTGAAAAGAGGACTGTAGACCACTGAGCAACAGTCAAATTCTTTTTCTCCTTACCCAGGTGAAATGCTTCTGGTTCAGGAGTGCCTTGGTTCTAGGAATCTTGTTCATTTAAATGGGGATTCATCTCATTTATCACCAGTAAAATATGGAGTGCCACAAGGATCTGTCCTAGGTCCTCTTCTATTTTCAGTATACATGTAGCCGTTTGGTAATATTATTAGAAAATACGAGATTAGTTTCCACTGTTATGCTGATGATACTCAACTATATATCTCAACGAGACCAGATGAAACTTCTAAATTATCTAAGCTAACAGAGTGTGTTAAAAATGTAAAAGATTGGATGACCAATAATGTTCTCCTATTAAATTCAGATAAGACAGAGTTATTACTCATTGGACCAAAAAACAGTACACAGAATCTAGTAGACTACAGTTTGCAACTAGACGGATGTACTGTTACTTCCTCTACATGCAGTCAAAAATCTGGGTGTTATATTAGACAGCAATTTGTCTTTTGAAAACTATATTTCCCATATTACAAAAACAGCATTATTCCATCTTAGAAACATTGCCAAGCTACGAAAATTGTTATCTGTTTCTGATGGAGAAAAGCTAGTTCATGCATTTATGACCTCTAGACTGGACTATTGTAACGCACTTCTTTGTGGTTGTCCAGCATCTTCAATAAACAAGCTACAGGTAGTCCAATATGCAGCGGCTAGAGTCCTTGCCAGGTCAAGAAAATATGATCATATTACACCAATCCTACAGTCTCTGCACTGGCTACCTATTAAGTTCCGTATCAGTTACAAATTATTATTACTTACCTATAAGGATCTAAATGGTTTAGCTCCTGCGTAACTAACTAGCCTTATAGCACACTACAACCCATCACGCTCCCTAAGGTCACAAAACTTTTGGCAGTTCCTAGGATAGCAAAGTCCACTAAAGGAGCTTTTAAGCATTTGGCTCCCAAACTATGGTATAGCCTTCCTGATAATGTTCGGGGTTCAGACATACTCTCTCTGTTTAAATTTAGATTAAAAACACATTTCTTTCGCCAAGCATTCGAATAATGCATTTCATAATTTGTGACTGCAGTTGTATCTGATCAAACGCGCAATCTTATTCTTTAGCTTGGGTTGGAACAGCAGCTACCCTAATTATGTCTCTGTTTGTTTCTCTGTTTTGCCACAGGATTTACATCCCGTGGAAACTAGGATATACACAAGCTCCAGTCTGGACCCAGAACACCTTAGGAGAGTTGATGCCAGCCCCTCAGAGGACCTCAGATGATGCCATCCCTGAAACAACATACAGAACTGACAAATATTGCTACTTACTATGCAATCATATAATAATTGCTGTTAATAGTGTTCATCGTCTGGTTGACTACGTCTTTTTTTTTTTTCAGAAAATCCCTATCATATGCACATAAACTGACAGTCACCACTACTAGGGGAAGTCGTGGCCTAGTTGTTAGAGAGCTTGACTCCGAACCCTAGGGTTGTGGGTTTGAGTCTTGCACTGGCAATACCACGGTTGAGGTGCCCTTGAGCAAGGCACCGAAACCCCTGGGTGCTGCAGCATAAATGGCTGCTCACTGCTCCGGGTGTGTGTGTGCACTTTGGATGGGTTAAATGCAGAGCACGAATTCTGAGTATGGGTCACCATACTTGGCTGTATGCCATGTCACTTTTTTAAGCTACTACTAAATATTGTAGAAACTTAATTGTCTGTAAAGTTGCTTTGCAATGATTTGAATCGTAAAAAAGCGCTTTACAAATAAACTTGAATTGAATTGAATTGAATCTGACAGCTGTAGCCCTTTTCCTGAAGACATCTGAGTGTGATGACTCTTGATGCGCTGACTCTGGCTTCATTCCACTCCTTGTGAAGCTCTCCCAAGTTCTTGAATCGGCTTTTCCTGACAATCTTCCCAAGGTTGTTGTCATCCCTGTTGCTTGTGCACCTTTTCCTACCACACTTTTTTCTTTTAGTCAACTTTATATGAATATATATTGATACAGCACTCTGAACAGCCAGCCCTTTCAGCAATGACCTTCTGTGGCTTACCCTGTGGTGTTGATGATTGTCTTCTGGACAACTGTCAAGTCATTAGTCTTTCCCATAATTTTGGTTGTATGTTCTAAACTAGCCCAAGAGATACACCTTATTTATACTCAAAATTAATCAAACTAATCAAGCTGAAAATGCAATATTTACATTTTTTTGAAAATATTTTTTATATTATTAGAAAATATGGGATTAGTTTCCACTGAAAATATTTTTAAAAAATATTTTTTTTTTGGAAAAAAAAACAAACTCTTATTGAAATATTTCAGTTTGTGTGCAATGAATCTAGAATGTAAGAAAGTTTGCTTTTTTAGATTTAATTACAAAAAATTAAGATCTTTTCCATGATATTCAAATGTTTTTGTTGATAATTGTAAATAATTGTCAGACACAAAATGTAAATGTCTCATTTTGGTAGTTTGTTAATGCCATCACAATTTTAGGAGGAATGGGGTACAGATTGATAGCTGCAGACGTTAAATGTTTTCCCTACATTTCTGTATTCATTTATATAACCTATGTTACATAATAATTTATCCAACATAATAGATCATTATAAATAAATAAACTGGCAAATGTGGAAATGCTGTAAAAAGGTGGTGTGATGTTTCGTTGAAGACGTGCTCAGATGGCTCAGATGTATGGAATTACATTTGTTTCAATAATAATGAACAAAACTTTATGAAACTGAACGTAACTTTTTCAGAAACTATCAAAAATATGCCATTAAAAAAGAAGAAATAGCAATTAAAATGAAAAAAAATGTACTCAGTCGCACAAATTTAACATGCTCTTAAAATATGCTTCATTCTTTGTTCATGTTTTTCAAAGATTCGTTTTCATTAATCGTGGATTCTGAATTCATTGCCACAGATTTCGCTTACGGTTCGCAGTTTTTCGTTTGGTGTTTTGACACAAACCTCTCGTGGGGGCGGGCTTAACAGTGATCTACTCTGATTGGATAGTGAGCTTTTGATGGACAGGTGCTCTCTGACTGGGAAGTACAGGCGCCACTCACTCAGTGGCGCCAGAGAGTGGCTCGCATATTGGAAAGCTCTCGTGATTGTGATTTGTATTACTAAATATGTAATAATATTTGACCTTCGACCGTCTCAGTCTGTAAAGATGAGCTATTGTCCTTCAAGGCAGCCTGAAGTAAGCTTGTGTTACTGAATGACAATAATAACCTGCAACAAACTGTTGCACACTGTAACATGAAAAACTTGTATCGATGTTATTGGTTACTTCAGCAACACAAGCTTACTTCAAGCTGCCTGAAGGACAAGCGGAGGAGGAAGATGATGCCGCACCGTGTCTCCTGAGAGCTCATCTTTACTGAGACGATCGAAGGCCAAATATTATTTATGTATTTAGTAACACAAGGCACGACGTATTGATACAAATCACCGCAAGAGCTTATTTTTGTTGTATTTTTATTAATGCAGAGAACAAAAACATACAAAGGTATAAACATACATCACATAATATCCACCACAAAAAAAACAAAACAAAACAAAAAACATAAAGAATAAAAAGAGGGCCAAAATCTAAACAAAATTAAACAAGGAGATCAAAGGCAGAGCAAATCGAACAGTCCTTATAGCTTTCTTATTAGACACTGAGATTACATTTATATAGTTTTCCATTTCTTTTAGGAAAACAGAGAAGACTGAGAATTTGCATTTGTGAATGTGAAATTTGTTTGGGACATTTTTTTAAATTTATAACAAAACTGTTATTTTCGTTTGTGGGGTCAGAGTCATAATACCCAAATATAATGTTTTTCATATGTACTGAGAAGCCTGGCAAAATTTTACACTTGACAAACACACCAATATCATCCCAAAGTTTCTGAGTGTAGTGACATGACCAAAATAAGAGTACAGTTTCTTCAGAACTCGAAGAGCATGTAAGATCAATGTCATATTTAAATCTTTGTATACACTTCTTTACAGGGTAGAACCTGTGTATGAGCTTAAAATTAATGCCTTTCACTTTGTCTGTGAAAAAGAATTTTTTGCGGTAGAGACCAGATTTAATCACCACGAGAGCTTTCCAATATGCGCGCCACTGGGTGGCGTCTGTACTTCCCGGTCAGAGAGCACCTGTCCATCAAAAGCTCACTATCCAATCAGAGTAGATCACTGTTCAACCCGCCCCCATGAGAGGTTTGTGTCAAAACCAGGCGGCAAGGAAGTCTATGGGATTTAAATCCTGCCATGATTCAAAACTGAAAATACAGGTCTGAAAGGTTGAAACTAAGTGTTCGAAAACTCAAAATCTTACAAAAAAAAGTTTTGCAAGATCGAAAAATAAGATTTGCAAGCTTGCAAAATGTAAAAAAAATAAAAATATCTCTGCAAACATTATGTTGTATTTTAGATTTCCTTCTTCAGAACTGCAACATTTTTTTACGATGTTGCGCAAATAAATTTTCAGAGTTTCAAATTTGTCAGTGTTCTCCCACTGTATTAGATTGTTTTCCAGGTTTGAAACCTTGTAAATGGTGATCTGAAAACTGGTGTGCGAATGTGTGAATTTTTTTTTTTTTGAAACTCTGAAAACAGAGCTTTGCAGGCTTGCAAAGTGGTAAAAAAATTACATCTCTTCAAACGTAATTTTGTTTTTGAGTTTTCCCTCTTCAGAAGTGCAACACTCTTTTTTATGGTGTTGTGCAATCATTTTTTTAGAGTTTCGAATTTGTCACTGTTCTCCCAGTGTATAGTTTGTTTTCAAGATTTGAAACCTTGTAAATAGTGATCTGAAAACTGGTACGCGAATAGGTGAAAAAAAGTTTTGAAACTCTGAAAACTGAGGTTCGAAAGGGCGAAACTTATTACATTACATTACATTTGCACTCCTATTGCAGACTATTTTTTCAGAGCTGAGTTTACAACACCCACTTTGCGGAGATACGCACACACAGTTGCGAGCTTGCGTCTCACGTGATTTGTGGCAGCGTTGTCACGCAGCTCTGCTCTGAAACTCTGAAACTCAGACTGAGCGAAAATGAAGCTTCGCAACCTCGCAACTAAAAAAAAAAAGCCAGGAGGGAGGGCCTTCTGCTCTTGGCCAATGCTTTGCTGTCTGCTGACGTACAGTCCAATCACAAGTCGTATTTACTGGAAAGGTGGGATTGACCGACTGCTCCGCCAATGACAAAAGCGCACAGGATACGCAAACAGAGGATGCACAGATTTCTGTCCACAAGGCGGTCCCGTCGCGGTCCAGTTCTAAAATAAAGGTTTACCCACTTGTCGCTGAAATTCACCATACAATTGCCAGTAGCCACTGAGTTTACCACTGATAGACCGGCGGTGCATCAGTATACACATTCACCTCACTTTCCTCAGCTGGCGACTCACTTTCCTCAAGCAGGGAACGATTCACTTTCCTCACGACTCACTTTCCTCACGCAGTGGACTTATGGGGGACTTATAGGACTTATTTATTAATAATCACTATAGGCTATATGTATTGAGACGTTTTAAAATCTATATTTTGTAAAAATAAACCTGAATTATAATCTAAACATCTGTATTTTCATATATTATATATATATAAATAATAAATATATAATGTTTAAAACATATGATAAACTATTTGTTCTCCACCACATGCTAAAATTGATACTGTGTGTAAGTGAAAGAGAGTGCTTTCTGCATTCCGCATTCTTAAAAAAAGAATAATATTAAGCTTTCTATTATTTTGTATTCTATCGGTTTTCTTTTATTATACAATTAACAAAGGCAAAAAAGACCTCTAACTCTAGCTTGCTCTATTCTTTTTCTATTCTATCTGTTATCAGTATTTCTTTATTATATTATTTAATAAATACAGTTAGAATGTCCTTATAATTTAAGTCATGAAAAAAATGGTGTACGTTTTTATATTCATTGAACATTAATTATTGAGTATCAGCACGTGCGCGAGCAAAAATGGCTATTAATTTTATAGCTACAACAGTGCATAGGAGCGCAACTGCCGAGCGCTTTGAAAAGAAGGAGAAAGCGACGCGTATTTAGGCGCGACATGTGAACGCCCCTTAACACGGTGTTTTGTTCCTTGAATTCATCAGATTTTCAACGAATCAAGTGAGCCAGTGATTCAACAGTCCATTCAAATGGACTCTTTTGTTTCCTTTCTAATAGAATCAGGCGTTTTGAACGAAAAGTTTGATTTGAACGATTCAATAAATAGCCTACTTAAAACCATAGTTTTGCTGTCACCTACTGGCGTTTTTATTGTCATCATTATTTATCAATGACAGGCCTAAACCAGACAAGGTGCAAGTGTGTATACTGATGCACCGCCGGTCTATCAGTGGTAAACTCAGTGGCTACTGGCAATTGTATGGTGAATTTCAGCGACAAGTGGGTAAACCTTTATTTTAGAACTGGACCGCGACGGGACAGCCTTGTGGACAGAAATCTGTGCATCCTCTGTTTGCGTATCCTGTGCGCTTTTGTCATTGGCGGAGCAGTCGGTCAATCCCACCTTTCCAGTAAATACGACTTGTGATTGGACTGTACGTCAGCAGACAGCAAAGCATTGGCCAAGAGCAGAAGGCCCTCCCTCCAGGCTTTTTTTTAGTTGCGAGGTTGCGAAGCTTCATTTCGAGTGCAAATGTAATGTAATGTAATAAGTTTGCCCTTTCGAACCTCAGTTTTCAGAGTTTCAAAACTTTTTTTCACCTATTCGCACACCAGTTTTCAGATCACTATTTACAAGGTTTCAAATCTTGAAAACAAACTATACACTGGGAGAACAGTGACAAATTCGAAACTCTAAAAAAATGATTGCACAACACCATAAAAAAGAGTGTTGTACTTCTGAAGAGGGAAAACTCAAAAACAAAATTACGTTTGAAGAGATGTAATTTTTTTTACCACTTTGCAAGCCTGCAAAGCTCTGTTTTCAGAGTTTCAAAAAAAAAAATTCACACATTCGCACACCAGTTTTCAGATCACCATTTACAAGGTTTCAAACCTGGAAAACAATCTAATACAGTGGGAGAACACTGACAAATTTGAAACTCTGAAAATTTATTTGCGCAACATCGTAAAAAAATGTTGCAGTTCTGAAGAAGGAAATCTAAAATACAACATAATGTTTGCAGAGATATTTTTATTTTTTTTACATTTTGCAAGCTTGCAAATCTTATTTTTCGATCTTGCAAAACTTTTTTTTGTAAGATTTTGAGTTTTCAAACACTTAGTTTCAACCTTTCAGACCTGTATTTTCAGTTTTGAATCATGGCAGGATTTAAATCCCATAGAAGTCGACCGGAAGTTGAAGTCGCCTGCGTGCCACCATCTTGTAGCAGAACTTCACTTGCGTTAGCATTCCCATTGACTCCCATTCATTTTGGCGTCAATTTGACAGCGAATAACTTTACATCTGAGGCGTTTAAAGACTCCGTTTGTCCATTATTTATTTCTAAAGATACACGACAATGTATAAAGGGCTCCATTACCTTCTATGTTACATTATGGCCCCGTAGAAACAGTTTTTGTAAAAAAAGGCTAACGATTGCTTCATAACCACTCGACTCTCTGTCGCATACCGTACAGACAGGAGGAGAAGCTCGCAGGCAATTAACTTAATATGGCGTACTGGCGTTACATTTTAAAATACTATACAAAATAATTAATCAGAATACTTACTCCTGCTCACTCACGCCAAAGAACTCCCCGCTCAAGCTCGCCGTCTCTGCAAGATTAACGATGGCAGTTTTCACGCACAGCTACTAGAAGATTTACATCTGTCAGACAGGTTGCTGACGTCATCAAGCTTAGTTTGAGTCTGCGCGTCAGAAATGGAAGTGCTAAAAAACGCTAAAAATGGGCTTCACTTATCTCAATTGAGTTCCAATGGGGTCGCTGTGTCCATTTCTTTTACTGTCTATGGTCAAAACACCAAACGAAAAACTGCGAAACGTAAGCGAAATCTGTGGCAATGAATTTAGAATCCATGATTAGCGAAAACGAATCTTTGAAAAACATTAACAAAGAATGAAGCATATTTGAAGAGCATGTTACATTTGTGCGACTGAGTTCATTTTTTTCAGTTTCATAGTGTTTTTCTTATTTTGTAATGGCATATTTTTGATAGTTTCTGAAAAAGTTACGTTCAGTTTTATAAAGTTTCGTTCAGTATTATTGAAACAAATGTAATTCCATACAGATGGGCTGTGAATGTGACTGTCCGCAGCAAGCATCTCTTCTCCAGACGGGAGGAGGCGTGGCTTCACTTCCGCTTGAGCGCGCGACTCCCGAAGTAGAGCCAGATCTCCGCTTTGTTCTGTACGAGGTTTGTGACTCGCTCTACTGCAACGGCGGTCGACGACAAAGGAAACGAAGGTATGTATATTTGGTTTTTGAGATTATGTAATTCTTATGTTATAGTCTGTGTTTTTTAATTTTATCATTTTTATTTTTTCATATGTGCGGACTGCGCGCACTGTTAGCGGGCCTCAAAAGAGCGGCCTGAAGCGTTGAAAGTATCATTATAATCTGTAAAATGAGTTTAGCTAATAATGAAACCAATCTATATGTGGGCTGTGGTGCTATTGCAATGTTGTTGTTATTAATTTTGATTTATTTATTTATAACCGTTCGCGCTGTCCGTCTGCAGCCTAGCTTAATGTGGTTAGCCTAGCCTAGCGTCCATGCATACGTTTAGCAAAGCGTTTAGCATTTTAGCAATAAATCGATAAGTAAGCGTTTGTTTCATCGTAAAGAGTAGGCTTAAGTTTGTGTGTGTGTGTGTGTGTGTGTGTTAGGAATTCCTTAGCTAGTGAAAACGTGGGAAATATTGCTCTGAACCGATTGATGTAACGTTACGGCTCGTAACGAGGCATCGTTTAGTAGAGAATGTGCTTTTACTGCAAGGCCTTTTACTATTTACTCTTTTCTTTTTCAGACTAAATATTTTGAAGCTGTAAAGTGTCTACATGGCCGTCAGAAGAGGACACATTAGATATTTAAAAGTAAGTATTTATAATCCACTATAAATATTCTATTTCCAATAAATTCTATTTCCAATTCTTCAGTGAAATGGTGAGTTACTTTATAACAATTCAATATTAATATATTAATAATTTATGTTTCCCTGAACAGTCGTTGTTTTGGTTTATTGGGTTGTTTGTTCATTTATTTGATTGATAATTTGAAAGAATTGCAAGTGGTTGTACACCGGAATGATAGTAAAATAATAAATTTTGGTTATGGCCAAAACTAGTTTTGTAGGGCTGAAGTTATTGACCTAAACAGTGATGTTTAATTAGCACTTTTCTGATAGGTTTTTACAGTTTAAGCATCTGTTTTTCCGTGCAACAACGATATCAGTCAAACATTAGCAGTGAAGCTGCACTTCACCATGAACAAAAGTAAAAAGTAGAAAAATGTTCAGCAAAAATATAAAACTTTGGCTTGTTGCTTAGGAACTTTACTATTATAGGTTTCATTTATCAGTTTGGACACAACACCTGAACAGCAGACCAAGTTTGAACAGGGCAAATGTAATTATAAGAACTTAATCAGTTTACAGCTAAATGAAAACTTAAGTTTTGGTTCAAACAAAATTATAATATTTGATGATATTAGTTTCAACTTTATTGGTTATGTGTGTAGTATAACAGGGCTCCAGACTCATTCTTCCCACTGGTCGCTCTCTTGTGTCTAACTTTCTCAGTTGGTTGCTAGGGTTTGTGTATCCATTAGGTTTTACAATACCAGTGCCAAATCGATACTTTTTAAATGGTACCGGTGCCTGAACCGATACTTTAAAAAAAATGTAAAAACAAAAGAGCCACAAAAAAAAATTTAAACATTAAAGGGATACTTTACTCCAAAATGAAAATGTTGTCATTAATCACCCATATAAGCTTTGTTCATCTTCGGGACACAATTTAAGATATTTTGGATGAAAACCGGGAGGCTTGTGACTGTCCCATTGACTGTCAAGTAAAATAAACTGTCAAGGTCCAGAAAAGTATGAAAGGCGTTGTCAGAATAGTCCATCTGTCATCAGTGGTTCAATATGAATTTTATGAAGCGACGAGAATACTTTTTGTACACGAAGAAAACAAAAATCACGACTTTGTTCAACAATTCAACTCCTGTGTACAAAAAGTATTCAGATTGAACCACTGATGGCAGGTGGACTATTGATGAAATTTATGGAAACTAAAGTAGTTAGCAGAGTTCCTCTTTGGCTTTTTTATAAGCTGCACTTCGGGTGCTTTCACTTCGAATTCAAGATCTTGTCACATTTTACAAGAAAAGATAACTGTCTATGTTTTGCTTGCATACATTTACACACTTCACTTTCAAAGACTAAAACAAAAGATGGATTTATTGTTATTCTTAATTAAAAAGCATACCAACAATAAAACAGTAAGATAGAATGACAAACTAGCTTACAAAATGTTTATTAACAAAAATGAATAAGATAAGGCATGGCATACACCACATGCTGTATTATATACTGACTAATAAATTACAGAATGTTAAGCAAACACTGAGGAATCAAATAAAAAATAAATAAACAAAATAAAGGAGAGCCTCCATGGCGTAACGCGTAACTTTAAACCGCAAAGATAGAGTTTTTTTCAAAATGAAAACAGAGTAAAACTAAACTTGGTCGGTGATGGTGCTTGCATGTTGGTATTTTTGTGGGGGGAAAAAACATTTTGACCTTCGCTGGTTTAAGAAGCGGTCTTTTACTTTACTTTAGCTTGAAAACCATCCATCGTTTTCTCAATATTTTTGCTGTGTGCACTTTCGCACTCATGCTGATGCGGTGAGTATAAACCAGGCTCTACACTCTAAGCGCTGCTCCATTCAGGTAGCATAGTTTCATTAAGCTTTGTTTTGTTCGCCGTTTGATGTTTCTCATAAAAACAGAGACTGACTGGATGCCCCATTAACGAAATCGCCTGTGCATTAATTTTACATATAATTATATTAAAATTTTGCTGTTGCACCAGTGCAACCTCTTAAAGAAATTAGCTGAACCAGCAGGAAAAATGGTCGTAAAATGCAACTATTTGTTCGCAGTCTGGAGCCCTGTATAAATATAAAGGCCAGGAATTAAAGTTAGCAAATAGCTATATATTGCATGGTGTTATTTAGGTCTATATTTATATCATGTTGCAACTGATTTGTTGCTGCAGGTTTGTGAGGTTCAGAACCAGGGTAATGACAGAGACTCACACAAGGGTGCCAGCTCAGTAAAGGTAAAATTGGCCATTATTTTTATGTGTAGACTAATGTCAGATATTGTTGGTCATTCTACTTGCATTTCTTTTTTTTTTTTTTAGGTTTTAGTCTGCCAGTGTAAATTTGATGGTTTGGTCACAATGCATTACTTTTTCTGAAGCAGGAAGTATACGACATGCCGAATGGTTACGAGGACCACATGGGCGATGAGCCGAGCGATGCGAAAACCAACCTGATTATCAACTACCTGCCCCAGAACATGAGTCAGGAGGAGCTTCGGAGTCTCTTCAGCAGCATTGGCGAGGTGGAGTCGGCCAAACTCATAAGAGACAAGATGGCAGGTACGTCTCAACACTATGTGATAGTGTTACATGAAGAGAAAGGTCGTGTGTTTTCTTAAGTTCTTGTTTATATTTCCAGCATTTATTTTATTGGTGAGGAATATTTTATTTTCACAATTATAAGTTCTATTGGGATTGCGCTTTATTTTTTCAGTATTTTGAAGTTTTATTTTATATATATATATATGTATGCAATGCAAATCTTTGATCTTCTTTTGACCAGTTTATTGAAGCTTGGGTCAGGATTGTGGCAGGTTTTCACTGTCCACTGTGGTATGTTTTATGCTCCAGTAAACATTTTGGTCACAAATTTTCTTTCTTTTTTTTCACCTCTATATAAAAAGGTGTAAAGATGGTACTGGTCCGATTTTAATAATGAGCTTTTGATTAGACTTGGAGTCCTCCCACAATGTGCTGAGTTTTGATTTGACTTTGAAGTCAAGCACATTTGTTTTTCTGTAAATGTTTTCTTGATGTGGATCAGAGTATGTGAACAGAGTGGAGCGGCAACAGTTTCCCCTCCACACTCCCAAGCGTTCAATAATCACTCCGTTCGAGCTCTGCTCAGAGTTCACCATTTTCCACGCCTCGCTCAACTGATCAGAAACACCCCTCCGCTCCATGACGAATTTTGCGGCTAAAGTATTTTAGTACGTTTTGAAATATAAAGTTCTGTTCAGAAATTATATAAACAAAAAATAAATACACAATACTAGAACAATAGTTTTAAATAGGGATGCACCGAAATGAAATTTCTTGGCCAAAACCGAAAACCGAAAAAGACAAAACCAAGGCCGAAAACCGAAACCGAAACACCGAAAGAAATTATGCCAATTATTAGTACCATTGCATTTATTGCTATGACCGTGTACTAACTTTACTAAAATTAAGACATTGCAATTGCATAAATATTAAAGTTTCAAAGATAATTACAATTACATAAATTATTAAACCTAACATATACATAAAAAAAACATAAAAATACATAATTACAAATTATGCAAATATTTATTAAGCACATTGCAACAATGCACAGTATTAAAATAAAATTCAAACTAAAAATGTATCCCACTCATGTGTATATTAAATAATAATGTACAGGCCTACTGGCCTGCAGAAAGGTTTTAAAATGAACGGTTATCTCATAAAAACAAAGTGCATTTGAATTTTTTCTCTGTAGGACTAGAAAGTGCATTACTTCTCCAGTAGGCAAGAGGCTTATCACTTCTGGGGATGGGGACTTCAGACAGATACCCATCTATCTGATGAGCAGTTGAGCTTGTCATCTGCCTGACATTTAAGAAATATTTGAGAGAGTGTATTTAAATAGGGCCAGGGCATAAATAAACATTTTTATCAAATTAAAGCAGAAATCTAGCAGAAAATGGCTACAATCTGATAGTATGTGTGTGTGTATATATATATATATATATATATATATATATATATATATATATATATATATATATATATATATATAATGTCACATATATAGTAGCCTAAGAACAAAATAGCCAACGTATTATTATTATTTGAGGCCCTTTCTTGCAGAATTCCACTGAACACATCAGACAACGAGGGTGCATGCCCCTCATCTGGTGCAGACACGAGTCTTTTTTTCTCTCAGTCTCCTGCGCTTGCGTCATCACAACATTTCGGCCGTATTGTTTCGGTGATAAAAGTCTATCGGCCGAAAACCGAAAATGCCATTTTCTGCCGAAAATTTTCGGTAGCCGAATTTTCGGTGCATCCCTAGTTTTAAAGTGGTTAATTGGAACACTACAATAAGCTGAATTATATGTATTAAATGACTCTTTAACTTGCTTGTCTGTGCAGCGTCTCTCTACTATGTCGAAGCTGAGGGTTTTACTTTATAAACCGAAATAACATCCTGTAACTTTTCAGTTTTTAAGCTCATAAATCACAGGACCACATTGACAATAATATTCTGCACTCAATGTTCCTGTGTGCATGCAATCTGTACGTTAATGTGCGAGCTTGTGTATTGTGTGCATGTGCAGCAGTGTACCTGTACTATAAATTGTTTAAAATGTAAATTCACCCAATCAGTTTTGAGTATCCACATGCTACATATAAACATGCTTAAGATATGACCTCCTGCACATCCTTGCTGTCATTATGGGTGCTTTCACACTAGCACTTTTGTTGCTCAACTGGGTTAATTTGATGTCAGAGTTTGATACGTTTGGATGATTTGAAAGCTGTCATCCGAACTCAGGTGTGAACCGTACCTGAGTCCACTTAAAAGAGATGGTTGAGCTCTGGTTCGGACCAGTAATCGAAGTGTGAAAGCACCCCATATAACCTTCACCTTCTTTCTTATTTGAGATCCACATATGTTAAGCTAGCCAATGTGTGAATTCTTTATTTAATGCAGTTATAATATGCACTGTTGGTATTAATTGTGTTCATGATGGAGCGATCTCCGAGAGAGTGAAAACCACAACTATGACTGTCAAAAAAATCCACTCCTCGCTCCAATCAATAATCACGCCGCTCACACTCCAGTTCACTCACATACTCTGGTGTGGAGTTTGCAAAAACTAATTTGACATTTTGAAAACTACGACTTTTTTTTTTTTATCCTTCAATGGTGTGGGAATCCTGTCTTGTTCTGTGCAAAGTGTATAAGCAAATGAGCTTTTTTATTGTCTTTTTGTTCTTTTGGCTGTTGTTGTTTTTTCCTATTGTTTTTGAGGACAATTGTCAATTTCCAGTTGAAGTGTGGAGTACCTGGAAGAGTTCTAATAGCTGCTTTTCCACTGTCGGGACAGTGCTTTAAATGGGCAGGGCGGGGCTAATAGTATGGACCTGTATCACGCTGCATTTCCTCCGGTGGGCCAGAAGCTCTGCTGCTCTTCACTAAAGCCTTCCCTTCACACGCTTCTCAGGAACAACGTCATGCAACACCATCATTTCACCATCAAAGAGAAGTTATCCAAAAACTAATAAGAAATAAGTCACTGGAACTAGCATGAACAAAACGAACATGATAAAAGTGGCCGTTTGTTTGCATGCTTTGTTAAATATTTAAATCCAAAAGCTTCAATGTTTTACAATAATAAGTGATGCATTGATCATAATTTATCAGGATTGAAAAATTAGTTCCTTAGAAATAAAGCAATATGAACATAGCCTGCTCATTCAGTCGAGTCTGTTTCTGTTTATATGTAGTCACCGTATATACAGCACATGTAGAAAGAATAATAACTTTCTATATTTTTATAAAAATTTTATTTAAATGTGGCTGACACTCCCTCTGAGTTAAAACAAACCAATATCCCAGAGTAATTCATTTACTTAAACAGTACACTGACTGAATACGTTCTGAATACGCCATTACGTCGAGCGCAAAAGAACCGGTGAATCGAACTGTCCGAAAGAACTACTGGTGATCCGAAAACCGATGCAACCGGTTCTTGACTCGAGAAGGAGTCTATGTTTCGTTCATTATCTGACTCGGCTCGGTGTTCATCTTCAGTTCTCTCTTCAGAGCAGTTCAGTCAGTGTACTGTTTGAGTAAATGAATTACTCCGGGATATTGGTTTGTTTGAACTCCGAAGGAGTGTCAGCCACATTAAAAAAAGTTAACAGCTTAAGTCATTTGTGGATTAATGCATACTGGAGATGCGAACCAATTCTAATTATTCAGTTCGATTTGGTGAACTGGTTCAAAAAGATCCGGTTACATCGAATGATTCGTTCGCGAACCGGATATGACAAACTGCTTTGTTTTGAACTCTCTCACATCAGACACGGAAGAGAAGACAATGCTGAATAAAGTCGTAGTTTTTGCTATTTTTGGACCAAAATGTATTTTCGATGCTTCAAAGAATTCTTACTGACCCTCTGATGTCACATGGACTACTTTGATGTTTTTCTTACCTTTGTGGACATGGACAGTATACCATATACACAGCTTTATTGGAGGGACTGAGAGCTCTGACTAAATTAAAATATCTTAAACTGTGTTCTCAAGATAATGGAGGTCTTACTGGTTTGGAACGACATGAGGGGGAGTTATTAATGACATAATTATGATTTTTGGGTGAACTATCCCTTAAAAGTACTATCTAAAAGCAAGCAAGTTGGTTAAACGAATATCAAATAAAAAAATAAAATAAAAAAAACTATGAATATAAGCTTTAAAACAGCTCTTAAGTTATTTGCAAGAACCACCACTTACCCAAGTGATAACAATGACGGACCAACGTTAACTGGGCGCCGCCTGAGGCAACTCTAAAATGGCGTACAAAAGCACATATTTTGAACAAACATATTTCAACTCTTATGGTAAATATTATATGGAGAACAGCACCTACCGGAGAGATTAACTTACACTGTCAGGCAGAAAAAATAGGCGACGTCTGACCTGAGGCAACCTATGTTGTACAAAAGCACATATTGTGAACAAACTTAATTTAAATCATATTGTGAATTGATACACATAGAACTACACTTACCAGAGCGATCACAATGAGGGAATAAACAGATGCCGCTTAAGGAAACTCGAAAATGAAACGGGAGAAATTAAAATGGCGTGGTTTATAAAAAAGTGATCGAACTGCGCATGCTCATCAGCCTTTGTGGGCAATACTAATAACCAACTTAAAGTTGTTAGTAGTTCTAACTTGAAATATAAATTTGGTGTAACAAATTGATCTAAATTTCTATTTAACTTACATTTCTGTGTTATCTCAACTTTTTTTAATGTTAAATTGTTGAATTAACTTAAATTAACAAACTGAGTTTGTAATACAAACTGTAAGTTGGATTTTTTTTTTACAGTGTAGTGATCAACTGTAAAAATAACAAATTTGACCTCTTCCCAAAAGGGAAAACCACAAACAATCAAGAATGCATGATTATATGATGTCATGGCTTTGCAATCAAAAAATGTCGTTATAATGGAAGTCAATGGGGCAAAAACAGCCACCAACAGTAAATGAGGGAGAAAAAAATAAAATCTAATGCTGCACAAAAACTAGCAATGCATCACAGCCAATCTTGTTACTAATCTTTGACATGCCCAAGACTGTGATTAAAAGGTAAAAAAAAAAATCCAGTCCAAAATCACTTTTTCAAATTGAAAATATGTAATTTTGTGGTGTTTTTTTTTCCAAATCAGTGACATCATTTATGAACTTTAATTTTTACTTTGTAAAACATTTTTTAAATTTGGTAGTTTTGATCAGGACTGAGGTTGATTTAATAGATTTATGCAAAGAAATTGAAAAAAAAAAATTATCTGATACATTTTTACAGCAGTTTAATTTAGTGGATGTTTTCATCCACAAACATACCGAAAGGGTAGTGAATTTGCCCACAGTGTATTGTTAAGTTTTTGAAAAATTTCAAAAATAAGGGTTAACGTTGTGATTCTTTTTTACACCGTACAGTAATACAATCTTTCATCAATTATTCAGTGCTTTTTACTTTTGCATTAACTTGTAGATTGATATTAAGTTTAAAACATTTAAACTACTTTTCTTATGTTATCACAAACATTCTAAATGGAAACTTTATTACAAGCAATCCTGCAGTTCATAAAGAACATTGAGAAATTTTTAAAATTAAATCCTTAAATTTAAAAGTGCTCTTTTCCTTTAAACCTAGCTAAAAAGCCATAGCCTTTGTGTTGACTTTGAAAGAGTAGAATTGAATTATATGCATTTATGGTGTAATAACTACATTTGTGTCAATGCATTTTCATATTTACTTTGGTTTAAACACTGGCATTAATAAAAAATGCAGTGTATAAACTTAAGTGACGGTGTGACACTGCCTCGATAGTGTGTGTCAAGTGTGCACTGTGGAGCTCACTTATAGTGCAACTTTTCAAATTACTTTCAGTTATTTAATGAAGAAATATAAATTGTACTTCACCTAAAGCATTATAATTATTTCACCCATGCCGGACAGAGACTGAGAAGGAGCCGCTGCATGTTGAGCCAAACCTCTCAAGGCAGATGCATCATCAGCTTGAGATCGGCTTTTTTAGAGACCGCCGATCAATCATCCCAAAGCGATTATCAGCCGGTTGTGCTCGGTAGCCGATCAATCAGAGTACCCCTAACACTAGCACACCCGCTTTTGACCCGACAGTGGAAATGCGGCTTATGATGTCAGTCTGGTGCCATCTTCATGCATCTGCCATTAGCTTTATTTGACTAGATTTTTTTTTTCTCTCTGCCCACAGCATCTCACTATCTGTGGAATTTAATATACATTGAAATATGATGTATAATTGATGTTCTAGTGTACATTATTTTATTTACGTAAACATTTATAAATGCCTACTAAGGTTTTTTTTTTTTTAAGGAGGTGAAGGAAGGTATGTGTTGTTGTTTTTTTTTGTTTTTTTTTAGAAAATATTCTATGAAGACTCTTTGGTGTTTGGTTTTTATTTCTGTATCCTAACCATTTTCTTGCCCGATGTCAAAACTTTGTTTTTGATGAACGTGTAACTGTTTTTATTTTACAATTGTCATTCACTAGAATAGCTTGCAATGTTTCTTTTGTGCAGAAAGAATAGTCTGCAGGATGTGGACGAACGTTTGTTATTTTATTTTGTTTTTTTTCCCTTTTGTTTTCTCTAGGCCACAGTTTAGGGTACGGATTTGTTAACTATGTTAACCCTAATGATGCAGAAAGGGCAATCAATACACTCAATGGCCTGAGACTACAGTCTAAAACTATCAAGGTAACGTGCAACGAGGTGTTTTTGTATCCATGTGTTAAATTGTAGATGCCATGTTGGTACACTAGACTCAAAGCAGTTAGGACCGTGTTCCAGTCCTGCCTGCTTTCTGTAAGGAATGAACAACTTCATGAGTTTCAACAATTGTTCCTTTATTTTTCCTTTTCTTTGCATTCAGTTTAGTTTTCTTTTTCCTGACATTTGTTGTCTCAAGACTTTTGCTCTTCTAATCTGTTTGTTTGGCTGTCTTTGACTTAGCATGGTTTAATTTCGGTACAGAATTATACTGAAGTCAGTGATATTTTTATTTTGAAATCTGCCATTTTCATTTCTCTTGTGTGGTTGTTGTAGTCATTTGCTTGAGTATGACATTGTGCCGAACAAAAGCCCTGTGCTGAAGTCCCAGACACTTATTTTTATTTTATTTATTATCGTTTTTGTTTTTTACTTTTGAGCATTGTAGTTTAATTCAAATTGAAAGTTTTGTTTTTCTTTTTAGACACCGATGATAAAAGCTAATTCATACCCTATATGAAGTGCACAATAGTAGTCACATAGTAGTCATTTTATTTTTCTGAGTTTTTTAATTTATATTTCATATGTGAAATTCAGATCTGAGGTTATGCTTTGGACACAATGGAACTACATAGTTTCATCAGTAATGGGGCAAACAGGATGACTTACATTTTTCTTTTATGATGGATTAATAAAGTAGTTTCTAATGCTGTTATTTTCTTTCATTAAATTAGGTCTCGTATGCCCGGCCAAGCTCTGACAGCATCAAAGATGCCAATCTGTACATCAGCGGTTTACCCAAGACCATGACACAGAAGGATGTAGAGGACATGTTTACCCAGTATGGGCATATCATAAACTCGCGCATACTGGTTGATCAGGCCTCTGGTAATAATTCTGTCCTGCACTCTGCAATTTTCCATTTTGAATGTATTCTGGGTCTCAACTCATTTTGGGGGCTTTCTTACTTTTCAGGTCTGTCGCGTGGAGTTGCATTCATTCGTTTTGATAAGAGGTCTGAAGCAGAGGAAGCCATCAAAGATCTTAATGGTTCCAAACCAGCTGGTGCCTCTGAACCAATCACAGTGAAGTTTGCTGCCAATCCAAACCAGACCAAGAATTCCCAGCTGCTCTCTCAGCTGTACCACACTCAATCCCGTCGGTTCGGTGGACCTGTTCATCACCAGGCACAGCGCTTCAGGTGAGACAGCCAAACACGCTTCCTGTACTTTTAAAGGGATAGTTCACCCAAGAATGAAAATTGTCATTAATGACATGGACAGTATACCATACATAAATTTTCAATGGAGGGTCAGAAAGCTCTCGGACTAAAGCTTTGCATATAAATAAAGGTGATTCATCTCTTGCTCTGGCAGGTTTTCACCCATGAGTGTTGACCACATGAGCGGCGGCACAGCCTCTGGTATGAATGCGTCAAGCAGCTCTTCCTCTGGATGGTGTATCTTCATCTACAATTTGGGTCAGGATGTAGACGAAGGCATCCTTTGGCAGATGTTTGGTCCATTTGGCGCTGTCACCAATGTCAAGGTCATCCGTGACTTTAACACCAACAAATGCAAAGGGTTTGGGTTTGTTTCCATGACAAATTACGAGGAAGCAGCAATGGCCATCGCCAGCCTGAATGGATACCGCATGGGAGACAAAGTCCTACAAGTGTCATTCAAAACCAGCAAGTCTCAAAAGTAAAGGGAGTGGTTGTTTTTTTTGTCATAAGAGAACCCGAAAGAAGGTTTGTCTGAAGATTTCATTGTTGACTGTCTACATAAACATACTCATACATTGTGTTGGGGTGAAATAAGTGCTAGTGTTTTACTCTGGGGGTTGAGAAAAAACCCTGGACAATTTAAAAGATTAAGCTATATATCTATATATATCTAGTGTGTTTTTTTTTTGATAAATTATGATGCCTTAAAGATATCATGGCATTGTTGCTCTTTCCTTCTAATCCCTCTTCCCTTAATCCCTCTGGACTTCTTGGTCCTGTTTTCTTCATTATATTATATTGTGAAAGCTTTTAGCTTTATTGTCAGTACAACCTACACGTCCCAGACTCTTCTAGACATTTGTAAATAGTGACCAGTCCCATTCTTCAGTGCTCTTGCTCACCCATCTGTAAGGTAAAAGAACGTTGGAAGGACCAAAGAACTTGGTGTAAAGCAAATGCCTTTTAAGTGTTTTAGTTTTCCTGTTTGGTAGTTCAATCTAAAACCGCAAGTATTGTCATCTAGGATTTCTTTTTTTTTTTTTTTTCCACTGCAGTTTGCATTGCTTTTAAAATCAAGTTATTTTGTTTGATATTAAAGTTTTTTTTTTTGGCATTTAACAGCATGTTTCTTTTTGTTTTGTCTGTCTTGTTTTATTTGGAAGGTGGTTGAAAGGAGCATTTTAAAATTTTAGTTTTTTCATTCTCTTTTTAAGCTGCATTGAATTCACTCCCTAAATTGTGTTTAAGGTCTAGGACAAATTCTGGATACATTTGAGGCTGATAGGAGCAGAGTTGTAGGCACATGGCTGAAAGTTTAAGTCTAGAATTACACATTTCCTTGCGGAATTTACATTAATAGTGCATTTTAATGTAGTGTTTTAGTCTGTACTTAGTCAATCCTAAATGCAGCTTCGTACGTTTTAATGTGAAATTAGAAATCTCTATTTGAGACCTTGTCATGTAGAGCCACACAAAGGTGAAGAATTGTGTTTTATTGTTCTCAAGATATCACATGGTACTAGTAAACATCCAGTTTGCAGATCAGCACTATACTTTGTGTGCATGTTCATTTGTCGGTAAGTATGACATCAGTAATTGTTCACGTCATGCTTTGGGTCTTTACTGGTAGTGTGACCTAAAGTCTTGTAGCAAGATGTTCCATGTCTTTCATTCAAATAAATGCCATTTTGTTGTAAAAATGTACTGTTACGTTCATGCATTACTTTTCATTCTAGAGTTAACAGTTAAAAAAGAACTTCCAGTTAGCTTAATGGTTAAGTGTTTATAATGGGCCAATTTTTCTTTTTTCTTTCTTTTGTTGATTATCTTCGCCAAACCTTCTACTTAACTACATTATCTGATTTATATTGTTTTGAGTTCTGTCATGTTTAAGTATAGATGAGCAGATTTGGAAAAAACGATTTGATTCGACTTGTGGAGTATAAGAATTTCTTTTTAGGAGTCCTGTGAAATTATGATTACAGTATAACTTTGCAAAAGCTGTTGGGTAAAAAAAGTTAAAGTTACACTAGCATTCATGCAGTCATGGGGTTAAACTGGTTCATTTACAGTCTGTCAGACCTACTGTATGCAGACAAATTATCAAAGTTTTACCAAAGAAAACGTTTGGAAGCTATAGTATCAAAGTTATTCCAAATTCAGAGCCCCTTGCTGCTCCAGTTTGACTGCAGCAATCATTATTACCACTGCATACTTCGTGTTTACTGTTCAGTTGTTAGCTGTCTATTTATGTGAAGTATTTTATTGTCTTGCTTTAAAATTATAATTGTATTAATATCCCCCGTTTTTTGCATGTGCAAATACAGGGTTTCTGTGGGTCGCCACAATCCTAATTCGCCCTTTCACAAATTAAGTCTCAAAGCGAAAGGTATTAAATTCATGAAGTTATAGCATTAAATGTTTTTGCTTTGCATCAATATTCTTTTGTCTTGTTTTTCAGTGCAAATATCTAAACATCCTGGAATCAACTTATATTTATGTGAAATTCAAATTAAGTATATTAAGTCTCTTTTTTTTCTAGTTTATACTAAAGAAATGTCAACTGGGAAAGAAAAGTAGTTTTTCTTTGGAATTAAGTACATTTAGGTTGAGCCTATTGGCAGATATTGGTTCTTGTTTTAATCAAACTCACTTAATTTTGATCAGTTTCTCAAAAAAAAAAATCATTTTGCTTGTTAGTATATCATGATTTAAGAGTCTTTAGACATTTACACTGGAAAACGACAGAAATACTAAGGATGCTCATCGCTTTTTGCAGCGTGATCAGAAGGTACAATAAAAGTTATTTCCATGGAGCTCTGTTGGAATGTGTATTTTCAAGATTTAAAGTGTTGCTAATGTGCCTTCTCTGCTCCTTAGACATTTACACTTACAGAACGTATTGATGTATTTTCCCTTGAATTGTCTTTACTTGGACTTAAAAAGGTATCGAAATGTACCCTTAAAAACTTCAGAAACCCTGAAATACTCCGTAAAAATTTGTTACGAATACGATTAGGATTAAGGCTGTAATAATTGGGTCAGCTGTGCTTTGGAACATGGTCATACGTCTGTTTTGTCCCAGCTGAATAAGTTTAAGTGGTCATAACCTCTGAATGGCTAATTTGTCATTAATGTTCTTTGGACTGATCATCCTGAGCTTTTAAACCTGATGCAAGCAGCTCTGTCTAATTAGACGTAAGCTCTGCTTGTTTTCTCCGAAACTAAATCCGATGTCACCGCTCGAACCATCTGTCCACATGTGCGTTCCGTTTCTCATAACATCACTGCGCAAATATAACATCCATTTTTCTATCTCAGTATATATATTTTTTTTATTATCATTACAAACGTTTTTCAAATTCATTACACAAAAATACACAATAATGCTGTTGTAAAAAAATTAAATACACGTGTTGCACGTGATCCTGGATAATTGGCTTTTGACTGTGCATTTTGAAATGTCACTCAGTTTCCTTCCCAATCACCTTCAAGATGTTGAATGATGTCATCGCAGTTCTGGATCGTGTTTTGACTGTAACATCAGCCTGAACCTGAAGGACAAAATTGCCGAATGCATGCCAGCATGCAATAACTTTTGTACCTTCAGCAAAAGAGGCCATAAAAGCGGAGGAATAAAAATATATATAAAAAAAGTTGGGGGGCTGTTCTTGTGAATAGAAGCATTTCCTTTGAATAGGGAAAGGAACACTGCCTAAATGTATTCAGCTGTACAAAACAGCCAAAATTAGTCTGTTTTAAAAAGCAGAGCTGGAAGAACCAGAGAATGTGTTCTTTCTGTACTTCTCTGTGGCACAGTGGTAGAAAGGAGGTTTTTGGATATGTATAAGGCATCCGTCTGGTGACTCAGACCTGACATATATTGTAGTAGACAGTGGGTCGTTCAAAAACTGTGTCCCCGACCACCTCCAATATACAGTCTTTGCCACCCAGCAGTGGTACTTCAGTTAAAGGCACATTCTCCATGTTTTGAGCAGTCTGGCTGTCCTGTGCAGCTCCATTTGCTTTCGCCTGAAAACAAGGTGGTCACATCATCAATAAGCTTGTGGTATTTTGAGATTAACTCAAGTTTAAGCATGATGCTACAAAAGCCTTCCACCACAAAGGTTTGTAAATGGGTCAATGTCATGTCTGACTGTCCACACCAAAGATGAGAAAATATAAAAAAAAAAAAGAACTCTTTGCATTCATGTTGGATTCAGGTGAGTTTAATCTTAATCATTATTTTAAAAAAAGAAACAAATATTTTAAATATATTTTCAAGGTTAAGGGTAAATTTTATATAAACATTGAGAATAATTCATAAATACCATTAAGGCTTTCAGGACATTTGCATGTAAAACCTTAAAATTCCTTGCCTTGTCATAAAGTTTATAAATACTAATTTAGAAATTAAAATCATGCATCATTACAAGCATGCTTAGCAAGTCATCACGTTTATACATCTTAGACACTTTTTATCTGAAAGCAACTTACAATGCCTTCAAGGTATACATTTTAGCACCATGCTCTACTTTTTTGTTCTACAGAAAGGTTATATGCATACATTTTAGTTTGAATGTATTTTTAAATAAATTCACAGATGCAGATGAGAAAAAAAAAGTGTCATGTCACTGACCCAAAGAAAAAAAGAAAACAGGAAACAAATGTTAGCTTACAGCTTTGTCAGGTGGGAAGTCTTTTCGACACAAGTGGCCGATGATTCCAGCTGCCAGAGCGTCTCCTAGCACGTTGATCATTGTTCGAAAGCGATCTCTTTAAACCAGAAAGGGTAGAAGACTTTATTTTTGATTTGATTATTATTATTTCCCTCATGCATTGTTTTAAAATTTACTCTTAATATTTATTTTTATATTATTTACTATTTATATTTAATTTAGTTGATACATTGATTACAGCTATCATGAACTGTATTAATTTATTTTATTTTTATTTATTTTTTGTTTCAGGCAGATAAAATGGCAGTTATGGCAACTTACAAGATCCAATCAATGGCCACAATCAGCGTGATGTCATCCGCTGGCAATCCAACAGATGACAGCACTATCACCATGGTTACAAGGCCTGCCTGAGGGATTCCAGCGGCTCCTATGCTGGCAGCGGTTGCTGTTATACTGGAGGAAATCAGAATAGTATGATTATTATGATTTTACTTCACTTTAATAGAAAAGAAAAGGCTATATTTTTTTGCATGCCCTTTACTAACTTTGTTCCGTGTAATAATTTATTAGAACTGTTAAACAGAGACAGTAAACTAATGAAGACAGAGAACAGGAGCCCTTTGCTCTCAGGTGTTGGATTTCTGAGCACTGTCAAAATAAAAGTCCCGATATATCGGTCGACCACTAAACCTGACTATATTTGGTTACATCTTTGTCTTTCTGTAAGTACCTGATGGTGACCAACTGTCCAAAATCCAGTTCGTAGTCATTGACCTGGGCAATGAAAATAGCAGCGACTGCTTCATAAAGCGCCGTTCCATCCATGTTAATGGTGGCTCCCACTGGCAGCACAAACCGGGCAATCTGCCTGTCCACTCGGCAGTTCTCCAGCAAACATTTCATTGTAATGGGCAGCGTTGCAGAACTGGGAAACAGAGAGAATCTCTCACACTTACAAGGTCATGAAGTCAATACATTTCTACTTATTTTAATGGAGATGGGACAAGCCATTGACAGATTTTTTTGAGGAGTTCATCTTACCTGGATGACGTGGCGAGGGCGATGACCATGGCTTGCAGAAGCCCTCTGATATATGTGAAAGGATTTTTCCATGTCAGAATGAAATAAAAGAATGGAAGCAAGATGAGGCCGTGCACAAACAGGCCTGCCATGACCGTCAACCCATACCAGCCCAACTTCTTCCCAAGTGTGGAGGGATCACTCATGTCCAGGATTTTGCCAGCTACAAGGAAAATGATCCCAAAAGGAAAATACCTGTTGAAAAAGACAGAGAAGGAGTTATTAATGAATTATATAATTCTCAAGAACATTGCTGTTCAAATTCTTCAGTTAGACAGAATTGACATTTTTGGATAAACAATGTCTAACTATGAAACTTGCAATTCTATTGTACTTCATTAATGTGATGCATTTCAAGTAAAACAGGAAATTTGGTGAAAAATTTTTTTTCAGTCTACTGAGAACTGAACAAAAAAAAGTTACTTACAAAGTGATTTATTAATTTTATTTTATTTTGAGTCCAGAAATCGGTTTCATTTATTAGTTTATGAGAATTTTTTTATGCAATTCAAATGGATACATTTTAAATTTAGGCCTTAATATTTTTTGGAGTGTAACACATGGGGTGACATCGTTGTTACCCCACACTAGAGCAGCATGTTGTAGTGTGTGACAGCTCTTAAACGCAGGTGATCCGTAAATCCTGTGTATGACAAATTGATGCGTATTTTGATAGCCATACTTTTTAGTATGACAGTGTTCACACCAGTACATACCATACAGCTGCATTAATGATCTTCATCACACACTCATTGATGCACTGGCAAACGTTCACCAGAGGAGCTCCCCGTTCACCCATTTTACCAAGTAAGAGACCTAAATGAAAAGTCATTTTTATAGTTATGCATTTGATCATGGTTTTACTTAGTAAAGATGCTTCATTAGGTGAAGGCAGATGTTTTACCCATTGTGGCTGAGAAAATAACAATGCCGAGTACATTCATCTGCTGACTGCTGCTTGGACGGGTTTTATACTCGATGTCTGGAGGTGGTGTTAGTTCCAACTGCACCGTCCGACCCTTTGGGTTGTCTTCATCAGGCATCAAGTAGACAAAATTTGGGCGTCCTGTGTTCACCGGTGTTTTTATGATTGGAATAATGTCTGTCTTATACTGAAACAACAAAATATAAAAGTCAAATCAATTCAACTTTATTTATATGCTGCTTTAAGCAGCTTTACAGTGTTAAATGGGAAAATGTGTGGTGATAATGCAAAACTAGGTTTTACTTTTTCTTAGGAAATCATGTGGTTTTTGCTTGTATAAAATTGGTTATAACAATTTTCTAAGTATTCTATCCTGATCCTACAATACAAATCTAATAGATTTTATTGTCCACCAGGTGAAAGTCGCCAATAAGCCGCATGATTTGAGGTATCGTTAAAGGCTGCATATATTTATACATAAAATGGTTTACTCACATTCCTATGAATGGGAGAAAGTGCAATGCAATAGAGTGCAACAGTTGGGTTCCGGTAGTAAAAAAAAAAAAAAATCTCCATAGAGAGATTGATTGATTGATTGATTTTTTTTTTACAATAACTGATAAATGTTCAAGGAGCAGTGTCGGGGGTAAAGCATTACAAGTAACGCTAATTACATAATCAAATTACTTTTTTTCTAGTACTGGATTACTTTTCAATTTACAATGAAATGTCTAAGTTACTTTGTTTCCCTATTTAATCACTGACACCTTTCCTCTCCTGGTGTTGAGAGAAATTTTCTGTGAGGTGCAGAGACAGAGTCACGTCCTTCAGCCTGAGATTTATTAATTTCACTTTTGGTGTGAAAGGGCCAAAAATATAACTTTTTAGTTTATTGTAATAAAAAAACAAATAAGCAAGTCTAGACCAGGTGACAAAAAGTAATGCAAAATTAACAATTCTTTCCATAAAAAGTAACTAAGTAATACAAATACTACTTTTTTATGGAGTAACGCAATATTGTAATGCATTACTATTAAAAGTAACTTTACCCAACACAATTAAGGACAGACCTGTCATGAGCCTTGCGGTTATTAATTAATTGCATATGCTCTTGGAGAAGCCATTGTTCACAATAATCACGTTTAATAGCAGAATTAAAGCTTCATTACCCATGATGATGTACAGAAAATTCAGTCAAGAGTCAGTGTCCACACGCTATGAGAATACCTAAATATTTGTGTGTGTGAGTGTGTGTGTGTGTGTGAATATATATTATGCATATTTGGCAAAAACTTATCAACAGCTTTAAATTCTATAAATTCTTAATTTCTTCAGCTTTTTTTTCTAATTTAACTAATTCGCAATGCTTCATGGGAAAAATACAAAACCAATGCTGCTGAAAAAGTGGGCAGGCACTAATGCACTATGATGGAATAAGTCCCGCTTTCTAAATAAAGAGCCATTTGTCAATGTGACGGTAAAGTCATTGCATCATTACAACTGACGGATCCATAGAAAAAGTCAGTGTCCTGACACGCACGTTTAGGACTGGCAAGCCCATTGGCTGGACCGACCTTGCTTTTCAACACTATTTGAGAATAATAAACAATATTTAAGGGATTGTCTCCAGGTAGCTATTTTGCGCATTCAAGACCTACATGAATGAGGCAATACAGAAATTTCAAAAACGTCTTGTAAAAATCACATTTAAATAACATACTTCAAATCAGCAACACAATTTGACAGGTATTATTCATGCTGTTAGTAAAAACACTGTACATTTATAAGCTCATTTATCAGCTGATAAGTGTCTGTCTACTCACCTGCTGAAATGTGGCTTCAATGAGATTGGAGGGGATCATATTCCTGGGGATGGAAATAAAGTATAAGTGTAAAAGTGTAAAGGCCATATTTAAAGCGTATGATGCTAATTCATTTACTATGTCTTTATGAATATATCACACTACATTTATACTTTCAGATATGACATACACCCTGGAGACGAACCCTTAGGCCAGCTATTTTCATGTGTAGTAGCACAAGTCCAACAGCAGCTTGCTGTGTTTATGGGCAGAGGGGAATAGAAGGGTCCTGCTCTTCTTAATTGGCCCTTTGTGCAGATTACTTAAAATACCCTAATCACTGCTTTAATTGGATTGCACTGTATGCGATGGACTAAAATCCCTAGACATAGGGAACACTTTCTGTGAATGGCACATACAGTGTCCAAGAGACACATTTTATGTCTTTGGGGGGGATGTCTTTTGGGGGAATGATTTTGTGAACTGAATCAACTGATTCTTAAATCATGAACATGTTAAGGAAATCTAGGGCAAATTTGGTTCGGTTCCTCACACAAAACCATTGAATGACTTCAGAAGACATATATACTACCATAATACTTATGAACACCTTTTAATGCTTTTATTGTATAATATTTGAAGCCTGAATGCTCCAGTCCTCATGCTTTGTAACTTCATGAAAAACATTCTCTTTCTGTGTCACAAAAATAAATAAATAAATAAAATTCAAACTGGTGTTAAACCAAATCAGAACAGAACTGTCATGTTTGGGTGAACTGTCCTATTTATTTTCCAAGCAGTGCATGTTCCTGGATCAAGAGTACTAGTACAGAACACTGCTGAACCCACTAAACATGAACCATTAATGACCCTTAAAATCAGATGAACGTGAGTTGTCCAAGCCTTTAACACCATATCTAGCCCATATAAAATCTGCTTGGCTTATATGAATGTTAGTTCAAGAAGAATGCTGTTGCTACTTCACTATTTTTTTGGACAGTTATACCTGACCAGATCCAGCAGTGCATCTGCAGACGTTATGACTTGTCCACCCCCCATTCTACTGTTCTCCGCATGTGTCCCATAGCCAGGTTTGATGATAAGAACGAGTACAATGCCGACCACTACTGCAATGAATGTGGTCCAAAGGTAGTAAGTGACTGTCAGCACCCCCATCCTGCAGCAAGCCTTCGACTCCATAGATGACAGTCCAGACATTAAACTACAAGCAGACAGTATAAGTTGATATGAGAAGATATTCACACAATCTTTATGTAAGATAACTTATTATTATTATTTTAATCAAATATAAAGATGAGAGTGATTCAAATCTCCACCTGGAGGTGATTAGGGGAAGAATCAACATTTTAAGTATCCTCATTAGCAGCTCACCAGGGAAGGAGAAATATATTTTTGCCTGATTAGAGAAAAAAAAAACAGAGAAAGAGCTTTTCAGATTATAAGCAATTTTGCACAATTTCAACTTTTCAGTAGTGTAGAAAAAAAAAGATTTATGTTGGTAACACAGGATGAAATGTCATCCAGTTTTACTACCACGTAATATATTTTGTCATATTTTACAAAAAAAATTAAAATAAATAAAATGAATTGGACGTTGTGAATGATTATCTCATTAGGTCCACAGAGGGGGAGCTGGTTGTCATTTGTGACTGCAGTGAGCACTAGATTCTTTGACCAGATCTGAATAGTAGTGTATCAAACTGTAGTGTTTAACACTAAATCAGAAATGTTTCTTGAGCAGCAAATCAGCATTTTAGAATAATTTCTGAAGGATCGTGTGACACTGAAGCATGGAGTAACGATGCTGAAAATTTAAAACAAAGGAATAAATTACAATTTAAAAACAATTAAATGAAAAACAATTATTTTAAATTGTAATACTGTAATATTTCAAAATATTACTGTCAATGCCAATTGTCTGCTTGTCGTAAATATAAAAACCCCTCTCATTAAGTGGATTACTGTAAAATTAAAGGTTAAATTCAACTGCTATTAATTTTCAGATATAATAATCACAAGTACTCAAATGAAAATTGAAATGTTTGCATACAACAACTCAACTGCACATAAGAACTTGTCATTGTGACAGATTTATTTAAACATACATATATAATTAACAGTAAGAAGCCCTTCTATGAATTTGCTATTTGAGAGCAGCCCATCTGAGCTACTTCCCCTGACCGACTGTTGCCATTTGCTCTGCTGAGCAGGGTCAGACGTCACGCGTGGTGAGACTGACTCTCACGTCAACCTCCATTTATCTCTGCTGGACTGCTGTCTGTCTGGGATTAGATCCCTGAGCACAGATGTCCTTAAGTGCTTACTAACATTCAAACCTACATACCTCATTCCATCACAACATAGTTATAGTAAAAATTTCACATTGTACAGATATAATTCTGGGGTTTATGATCATGTGACCTGTGTGCCTTAGTGATTTATATATATAAAAATATGCAAATAAATAAAGTAATTAAAGTAATTTATTTCATTTTCATTTAGCACAACAGGAAATATTCCTTATATTGATATATATGTTTTTGCCAAATGCTCTATTAAGAGACTGTCCAAAACTGAAATCAAATTGTTGGAGCCAATAGAGAGCTCCGACACACAGCCTGACTTACTTCACTTTCCATCCACTATCTGACTGCCAAAAAATAAATCATACATAAAGATGTATACAATGTGACTATAGCTATAGTATAGTATTTTACACCAAAGTTTTATAGACAAGACAGGACACACACGTCTCCAAGTAAAGAGCTTCATCTATAAAGCATTTATTGTCTACAAATAACTAATTAACATTGGTACTACATCTGTGTTTAACTGATTAAAAGCATTACAAATTATTCTGACCATAGAAATATATAAGATGTTTAATGTGTACCTAGCCTATTAAAATTCATCACTACAACAACTGCAACTTGTGTACATTTGCAATTTCTTCCTTGTTTCCATTTTCAGTAACATTTCTATAGTAATTTATTTCTCTAAAATTCACCTTTAATAAGCCTTACCTGTGTGGAGAGGTCCAGACCTCTTAGAGTGAAGCCCAGGACACATCCTGTCATCACAGCTAGAACCGAGAGCGTCAGCAGCCCGTTTTGCCTGATGTAGTCCTTCACATACTCTCTGACGCTGACCGAGAACGTGCTTGCCATGAAGTCCTTTATTCTCTCCAGCGGGGATTTAGCCGGTCCCGCCGGAGAGAAGAAGATGCCAGGCTCGGGAGGTGCCTCTTCGGCATCTGCAGGTATCAGTAGCTCCTCCATGGCGAGACGCTATGAGTATAGCAGGAGGGCAAAGCATAACCTTTTCTAACGAGGGATTAACCATCATGCATCCATCCAGCATCTCAAGACCATGATCGGGAGGATTTAGGAGGCTTAGAGGATTAGGATGGAGTAATAAAATCTAACACTTCCCTGTTGACAGTGGCTCTGTGCCATACTTCGGGATTTTTGGCATGAAGTGATGTTAGATAACCCCCACTTTTTGTGTATTTACTACTGTAGCAAAGGGTAAAATAGTAGTGAACTGTGTTGTTCCTGAAACTAATCCATAGTGAGTAAATTATCTGTCTCTAAAGCCACAAGGAATCTCATTAAAATTAAGATTATCCCTTACGCATGGGCTCAATTAAATAATTGTTCTCTGGAGAATAGGTCGGCACAGGTGAATTTGTCATGCTTATTAAAGTTAAGTACTCTTGATACAGCCTGTCTTGTGGTTTAAGGACATTTCCCAGGTTTGAGTGTCGCCATGGCGGAGTTCTGTTTCGTGATGTGCAGCACCATCCTGCACAGATTTCTTCCAGGAGCTTCTGTCCAGTGCACTGTGTTCACAATTGCTCAAAGTAATATGGAATTGCTTCAAAATGGCCTTGATGTTGTCCTTATAACGTTTCTTTTGTCCACCAATTCATCAATTACCTTCCTTCAGCTGAGAGCACAGGATCTGTTTGGGGAGATATGTGTTGGGCATACGGATGACATGGCCCGTCCATCGAAGTTGGTTATGCATTATAGTAGTGGCGATGCTGGTCATGTTGGCCTCCTCCAAGATGCTGATGCAACGTTCCTCTCAGCTGCTCCTCAGAATTTTTTGCAAGGATCTTTGATAGTATTGTTCCATGCTCTGCTCTCAGGTGCTTGCTGTGGGTGGTCCATGACTCAGCTCCATATAGCAGTCTTCGAAGATTCTTTTCCTGATCCTGGCATAGGCTCCACTGGCACAACTCAGGCAATGGTTAACCTCAGAGTCTATGTCAGCTTTTGAGGAAAGAAGGCTGCTTAGGTAAGGGAAGTGGTCCACGTTTCCAAGAATGATGTTATCAACTTTTATGTGTGGCTGGATAGGTGGAGATTATTATAAGATCTGGGTCTTCTTGATGTTTAATTTTAAGCCCAGGGCTCTGTACGCCTTGGCAAAAGCATTCAGAATACCCTGGAGGTCTTCTGCAGAGTGCGCGGTGATGACATATCATCCACGTACTGTAACTCTATAATTGTGGTGCAGTTCACTTTACTCTTGGCCTTAAACCTGTTGTTGAAGAGTCTGCCATCAGTCCTATACAGTGCCTATAAAAAGTATTCATACCCCCTTTTTTCTCCACGTTTTTCATGTCTCAGCCTTATGTTAAACTGCTTTAAATTACTTTTTTCCACATCAATCTATATTTCATACACCATAATGACAAAGCAAAAAAAAACTAAAAAAAAGTTTTTAGACAACTTTGCAAATGTATTAAAATTCAAAAGTAAAAAATAAGTACATTGCATAAGTATTAATACCATTAACTCAGTACTTAGTTGGAGCATCTTTACAGCCTCAAGTCTTTTTGGTATGATTCAACAAGCTTTGCACATCTGCATTTGGCAATTATCTGCCATTATTATCCTCACCTCTTCACCTTTCAAGCTCTGTCAGGTTGGATGTGGTCAGACGCACATTTTCAGGTTTCTTCAGAAACGTTTGATTGGGTTTAAGCACAGGCTGTGGCTGGGCCACTCAAGATCATTCATGGAGTTGTCTTATAAGCCACTCTTGCTGTGTGCTTAGGGTCATTGTCCTGTTGGAAGGTAGACCTTCTACCCAGTCTGAGGTTCTGGATGCTCTGGACTAGGTTTTAATTAAGGCTATCTCTGTTTTTCGGTGCAAGATGTGTGTTTTCAGCCTCACTGGACATTCTAACACGGTTCCCACACTTGCATCCCAAGTAAGTAAATAATAATAATAATAATGAATGCAATAAAACTGCTGTCACATCATGTAAAATACCACATACAAAGCTTAAACTTACCAGTGAGAAACGTCCTGATAAAGTTGTGCTTGCAATGGAGTTTCTGGTTGAGTGACTGCATCAGTATTAGTGGCTTGAATAGATAAGGTAATATCCATGACATTTTTGTAACCTTATAGTATCTTTGTTTACAAGTAACCCTCCGGAGCAAAAAATGTATTATGGTAATGACTGTTTTGCTTCCAACACGCATTGTATATGGAAAGGTGGATCACAACAGACTTGGCCAGCTGTTCAAATCAGAGCAGAGTATGCTTATGGTATGGAGGCGTTTACAGACCTTAAGTCTGTATAGTCTATTTTTTAGTTTATGTATAGATAAACATTTATATATATCATATTTAAAGTCAAAATCTGTCAGTAGGTAAGTTGTGTACAGGTATAGTATTATGTGAAGCATTCGTATAGTTTGTATTTTTTAGTTTATGTATAGGTAAACATTAAATGTACAAATATATATAATATATTTATAGTCAAAATCTGTCAGTAGGTTAGTTGTGTATAGGTTTATACTGTTTTACTTCATTGTTGTATGTCTTTATTTATGTAGCACCTTGGTCCTGTGAGGCACGACATTTCGTTCCACTGTATGTCCCTACATGTAGCGGAATGACAATAAAGCTCAACTTGAACTTGAACTTGAAGCTCAGAACTGCTTTGAATGAATCGTTTTGAAATCATTAAAAAATTATTCTAATATTAAATGTATATTCTGATCTTAGATGCATTTAAACCTGTTGTAGGTGATTCCAACAAAATAATAGGACACTTTATAAGTGCCCCCCCCCCCCCCCCAACTTTATGGGGAGGTCATTTCTTAGTGGTTAGAGAGTTTGACTCCTAACCCTAAGGTTGTGGGTTTGAGTATTGGGTTGGCAACAACACGACTGAGGAACCTTGAGCAAGACACCAAACCCCCGACAGCTCCCTGGATGCCGCAGCATAAATAGCTGCTCACTGCACTGTGTGTGTTCACTTGGATGGGTTAAATGCAGAGCATGAATTCGTATAGGTCACCATACGAGGCTGTATGTCATGTCAATTTCACTTTAAAATACCATATGACCTGATGGCATCTTAAACCACTATTATAGTTGGAGGTTCCCCCACGTCTTCTCTGATGGGACTTGGGGATATGTTTGGTAATGTCAATTTAATTTGAGCTGTCACTGTTGATGAGTGTTCTTGGAAATACTCTTTCCATAGGGCATTAATGGACGCATTATCCTTCAGAAGCTCTTGACCGTGCTTTGAGGATATGGGTATAAGGCAATGATAGCCTGTCTATAGACAGCTTTGGTAGCACTGAAAAAGCCCCTGGTATCACCTTAGTCTGCCAGTCTCTGGATTTCAATAGCCCTTTCTTTCCACCAAGTGTTTTCTAGCTCCCTTAACAATCTCTGCATATCTATCTCGGCTCTGGAGTGAGCCAGCCTTTTCGTCTTGGAAGTAACATCATTTTGACAGGCACAGAGGGCTTTCCTTTTTTTAGTTTCCTTTTTCCTTCACCAGTCCAAGTGTTTTCTGGATTTGTACCCTAGTGGTTTTGCGGGTAGCAAGGATGGTAGACTTTAACTGACTACAGGGCCCTTTATTGTCATAAGTGTATTCTTGTTGGAGGCTTTCCCCAAGAGGGCCTGAAGTTGTTGCTGGGTGGCAGTGTCATCATGGCTGTCAAGGTTCAGTCTTGGTCGGATCTGCTTTTTAAAATCCTCTTCTTCCTCTTGAGTTGGATTGACATTGTGAGGTGGATGAGGTGATGATCTGTCCTGCAGACATCTGCAATGACCATGGCCCTTGTGATGTTCACATCACAACGGTCCCTGGCTTGTACAATGACATAGTCAATGAGATGCCACTGTTTTGAGCGGGAATGTCTCCAAGATGCCTTAAATTTGTTTGTTTGTTTGTTTTTTGGTGAAAAGGGGTATTAGTGATGATGAAATCATGCTTAATACAGTTGCTGAGAAGCATAACTCCACTAGTTTTGATGTTTCCGATGCCTTCCTTTCCTATAGTGCTCTTCCAGAGATGTTGATCCCTGGCATCCCTGGCATTGAAGTTTCCAAGGAGGATAACCTTATCTTGCTTGGAGATTCTCAACAGTGTCTCGTCTAAGCAGGCATATAAGGTTTCTTTTACTTCCTCTTCAGAGTCTAAAGTAGGGGCACAGGCACTCACAACTGTTGCTATCTTTTTGTTGGCAATCACCAGACGGATGGTCATGAGACACTCACTAATCCCCACAGGAAGTGTCCTCTTTCAGTTGTCCTTCATCTGCTAGCAATGTTTCAGTGAGGGTGGCTAGGTCAATCCGATATCTTCTCAGTTCTCTAGCAATAATTTCAGTTCTCCTCTCTGGTACATCACTGGTGGCACTATTCATCAGTGTGCACACATTCAAGGCTCCAAAGTTCATAGTTTTGTGTTTCTGACCACAAATGGTGATCCCCATGGATGTTGTAATCCTGTCAGGAGGTTAGTGCAGGCTATTTTTAGGGCACCTTTTCTAGTGCCTTCCCAATGTGTGGTGAGCAGAGTGGATCCTGAACAGGGCTTCTTAGTTGTGGGTGCAGCTGCTGAAGGACTCTTTCTGCCTCATTGCAGGAGCCGACGACTGAGTCTAGCACTCACCGCTTAATGTGCCAGTTTATGACTAGGGGCTTCCAGATCTCACAATCCTGCCCCCATCTCCACTCTCTTGTCGCCATAGGACTTTAACCAGGATGTTAAAGTGGTTTCCAAGGAGGACACCTGTGCGTGATTTTGTTTAAATTGTAGAGTCTGGTGTACAGACAGTCACAACAAGGTTCTTGACAGAATTTGGTCAGAATCTAGTGACGTGGTCCAAGATGACTGGGGGCACTTTTTTGCTGAAGCCTTCATCCTCCTTCCAAGCCGCTGTGACGGTCCTGTAAGGCCAGCCATCACCCTCTACCTGCACTCAGTTGAGGTCTTGGTTGGATTGCTCTTTGTCGAGGAACCTTTACCCTGTCCTTACCGCCATGGGTGACCCCCAACCCGGAGCGGTGAGCATGATTTCACCAACTACAACACGTTCCTGGATCAACATCCTTGTTGATCCTGGAACAAAATTCCAATCAGCATTGAGATATAACTTTTCAGGAAATATCTGTTTAGGCTTACAATCAGGGTTAGGTGCTTGTACACCCTTGTTAATCAGCTATCATTTCCCATTGATTTTAGGAATAAATTATGGGTAGGGTTAGGTTTAGGGGTAGGGATTGGGCTAAGTCTATATTTTTATACAATAATGTGGATCCAGGTATATCGAAAGATGTTGATACAGGAACATGTCTTACTTGGCAAAATCTTAGTGACCTACCAGAAGCATAGCTCCAGAAGACATCACTCTTGGGTGTCACAGGACTATGCAAGCCTCTCCATCATGACAAGGTGGCAATCCCCCACAGTTGTGATGAACTATGCCTGTGGTTACTCTCAGTGGCGTTGCTAGGGATGCTGGACCCCTTCTGGAAGGAAACATAATTTTTTAAATATTGTTTGTTTGTTTGCAAGTTCATTTGATGTGGTGTTTTGTTATCAGTGAACTGTTATTGTAAACAAGGTCAGGTTTTCTGGACACAGCGTGCTAGTTAATGAAAACTTGGATATAACAGTAATCCTATCAGCCATAATCCTGTCATGACAAAAGGCAGTTTCACGTGACAATAGAATCTAATCAGTGTGTGTTAATGGGTCTGATAGGTCAGGAACTGTGTGCATCAGATTTGGGACTTTGTCGCACACTCCAGGCTAAAGGAGCAGACTGGTAACATGGTGATCTGGAACACTTCAAACTAGGCTATACCTATTTAGACAGTAAAGAAGAGAATCAAAAATAGCACAACCAGGAGAATCCCTTTATTAAATCAAAAATTAAAGCTGATTATTAATTACATAGAATCCCATATGCATTTCGAAAAGGAGAGTTTTGTAACATTCAAATACTAAATCTCATTGACACATGTAAAAGAGCACAGACAGGAAATGGCTACAGATTGACCTGCCCACAAACGCTTCCGCTAGTTAGTTTGTTTAAATCATGTTGAGAAGACGTGTGTTTTCAGCCTCACTGGGCATTCTGGGTCGTATATGGAAAGCCCACTCACTACAGACATGGCCAGCTGTCCAATCAGAGCAATTTTAAAGTTAAAATACCGTGAGTGACAAATAGACCAGACGCTGAAACTGGCGCTTCACGGTGCGGGCTGGCCGCGGCGCACCGCGTCTGGTGTGAACGACACCATAGGTTAACATGGGCGCCGAAAGGAAGCGGCCTCCGTTCCGCGCCGCTTCAGCATCTGGTGTGAACCAGGCCTTATAGTTGGAGGTTCTATATCTTCTCTTGTGGGAACTTGGGGATATATTGGTAATGTCAATTTCAGTTGAGCTGTCACTGTTGATGAGTTCTTGGAAATACTCTTTCCATTGGGCATTAATGGACTCATTGTCCTTCAGCAGCTCTTGGCCGTCCTTTGAGCACCGGGGGTTTAGGCCATGATAGCTTGGACTATAGACAGCCTTGGTAGCACTGAAAAACCCCTGGTATCACCAGAGTCTGCCAGTCTCTGGATTTCAAGAGCCCTTTCTGTCCAACAAGAGTTTTTTAACTCCCTTACCCATCTCTGGGTATCTGCCTTGGCTCTGGAGTGAGCCAGTCTTTTGGCCTTACATAATTTTGACAGGCACAGAAGGCTTTCCTTTTCATGTAAATTAGTTGTTCTATCAATGTGTCATTCTCATAAAACCAGTCCAAGGTGTTTTCTGGACTTGTACCCTAGAATGGTATTGCAGGTAGCAAAGATGGTAGACTTTAACTGACTCCAATGCCCTTTAATGTCACAAGGGTATTCTTATTGGAGGCTTTCCCCAAGAGAGGCCTGAAGTTGCTGTCAAGGTTCAGTCTTGGTTGTATCTGCTTTTTTAAATTCTCCTCTTCCTCTTGAGTTTGACATTGTGGAGTGGATGAGGTGATGATCTGTCCAGCAGTCAAGTACAAGCCAGGGACCGCTGTGATGTGAACATCGCAAGGGCCATGGACAGTGCAGATCATTGACCATGGCCCTTGCGATGTTCACATCACAGCGGTCCCTGGCTTGTACAATGACATAGTCAATGAGATGCCACTGTTAAGAGTGGGGATGTATCCAAGATGCCTTAATTTTGTTTTTGTTTTGTTTTTTGGCAAAAGGGAGAATTAGTGATGATGAGATCATGCTTAACACGATTGCTGAGAACCATAACTCCACTAGTGTTTATGTTTCAGATGCCTTCCTTTCCTTTATTGTCCTTCAAGAAGTGTTGATCCCTGCCATTGAAGTCTTCATGGGGAATAAAATTATCTTCCTTGGGGATTCTTGACAGTGTCTCATCTAAGCAGACATATAAGGTCTCTTTTACTTCCTTTTCAAAGTCTTAAGTAGGGGTATAGGTCCTCACAACTGTTGTTATCTGGTTGTTGGCAAGCACCAGATAGATGGTCATGAGATGGTCACTAATACCCACAGGAAGTTCATAGAGGTGGCTGATAAACTGGTTCCTAATGGCAATTCCAACCCCATAGATTCTGGGCTCATCAGCAACTTTTCTTTCCAGAAGAAAGTGTAGCCACACTTCTCTTTTAGTTGAGTCTAGCACTCACTGCCTAATGTGTCAGATAATGACTAGGGGCTTCCAGACCTCACAATCCTGCCCCCATTGCCACTCTCTGGTCCCCATAGAACTTTAACCAGGATGTTAAGGTGGTTTCCAAGGAGGATGCCTCTGCGTGATTTTAACTCAGAGAGTCTGGTGCACAGACAGTCACCACAAGGTCCTAGACAGAAATGGGTCAGAATCTAGTGGCATGTGGTCCAAGACAACTGGGGGCACTTTTCTGCTGAAGCCTTCATCCGCCTTCCCAGCCATTGTGACATTTCCGTAAGTCTAGCCATCATACTCCACCTGCAACACAGCTGAGGTCTTGGTTGGATTGCTCTTCATTAAGGAACCTCCTCCTTGTCCTTACCGCCATGGGTGACCCTACCAGTAGCATAGTTCTAGAAGACATCACCCTTTGGATCACAGGACCACGCAAGCCTCTCCACCATGACAGGGTGGCAATCCCCCAGAGAGTTGTGATGAACTATACCTGTATTTACTCTCAGTGGTATTGCCAGGGATTCTGGACCCATTCTGGAATCAAATAGAATCTTTTAATATTGTTTGTTTACAAGGGCCTTTGATGTGATATTTTATTATCAATGAGCTTTTATTGTAAACAAGGCCAGGTTTTCTGGACACAGTATGCTATTTAACGAAGCCTTGGATATAACAGTAATCCTATCAGCCATAATCCTGTCATGACAAAAGGCAGTTTCATGTGACAATACGGTGTAATCAGTTAGTGTTGATGGGTCTGATAGGTCAGCAACTGTGTGCGTCAGATTTGGAGCTTTATCGCACACTCCAGGTTAAAGGAGCAGACTGGTTGACATGTTGATCTGGAACACTTCCAACTAGGCTATACCTATTCAGACAGTAAAAAAGAGAATCAGAAATCACACAACCAGGAGATATTTTATTAAATCAAAAATTTAAAGCTGATTATTAATTACACAGAATCCCATATGCATTTCAAAAAGGAGTTTTGCAACACTCAAATACTTAATCTCATTGACATAAAAAAGAACATGTACAGGAAATGGCTACAGATTGGCAGATAGTGCTGACATCCTGCCGACAAATCGAAGAGCGAGTCTCCAAGTAAATGGATCCAACCTCAGATTCTGTTGGAAAAATATCCATTTTGTCTCGAACTCAAAACCTGTTAATAGCAAGTTTTGTTCAGTACCCTAAATCAGTGTGTTACTAACCAAAGCTGTATAAACAGTCTTCTCTCAGCAGCGAAAATCAGTAAGCAGGAGATTAAGTGATGGTAAAATTATACAGAATAATTTAAGACAAATGTATGATTGCTCTCTCATAACAAACACAGGTTGCTACACCGAGTCCTTCAATCTTTTAAAGGTGCTACAGAATGCATTGATACAATATTTTATATTGTTCTCAGATGTCCCGAGTGTATATGTAAAGTTTTACCTCAAATTACCCCACAAATAAGATTCAAGAGCTCATTCTCTCAGGCATATCGGTGTAACTGGTGGTGACCATGTTACTGATCCTCACATTGCTTCCAAAAGCAATTTTTAACTACCACATTCTTATTTACGATCATTCTGGTAGTAAGTGATGCCCGCATTAGTAAAACAGGCACAATGGTAGCTTTGGCAAATATAGCCTTACAGAGAGCCAAGAAGCTCTTTTGGAATA